>NW_026067897.1:16009456-16080727 GCF_014885135.2 Alexandromys fortis
GTGCACCCACACACTGAGACAGTGGGGATGTTCTACCGGGAACTCACCAAGGCCAGCTAGCCTGGGTCTGAAAAAGCCTGGGTTAAAATATAGTTACTTCTTTACTGTCAGAAAGGGCATGGTTCACATGTGTGCCATGTGAACATTGTGATCATGTTCTGAGTCTGGGCACTGGGGGGTTAATTAATAAATGCACCTTTTATGTTGTGATGACTTATCTATTCCTTTGGACCCCATTTGTACCCTATCAAAATCAAAATTAGATTTGAGAAATAAGGGAGAAATCAATAAACTTGGAATCTTCAAGCTATGGTAAAAATACATTAGAGAATAAAATATTTTATGCCATAATAAAATACTTTGAGAATGGAGTAAGTCAATTTTTGTTAAATTTATTCATTTTTCATGTCCACAGATAAAAAAGCAATGACTAACCAAATTTAATTTTCTTTACTGCTGTTTAAAAATAAAAACCTGGGGCCTGGAGAGATGATGCTGATCAGTTGTCTCCAAGATACATTGTGGGAGAGCAGAGGTGGGGCTAACTTTCCCATATGAACCCAGCTCCCAAGTTAGGGGAATAGATAAAGAGCTGTCGGTGACCACCATGAGTCTACATCAGGAACGGCAGTCAGAACCCAAATGGCTACATGATGCCACACATCCACCTACATTTATAGTAACATTACCTTCAGGACCCTTCCAAAGGGAACTGTGGTGATTCTTGGTCCCATATCACAGACGAATGGCTTCTTGGGAGCACAAGTCTCACGTTGCACCCAGCAGTACAGCTGAGTTCTATTGACACGGCTGACCCAGTCCTTCCTTGCCTAGGTAGATGCAGGCTCTGGCCTTCTACATCAGTATCAAGCCCTTGGCAATCTCTGGCCTCTTCACTGAGCCTGAACTTCTGGTTTTTGGTTTTGAAATAACCACAAAAACCTCTCTGAGGAGTTTTTACTGAAACACGGAAAGTGGAGGAAATCTTCCTTTGTGTAATGCTGTGTTGTGCGTGCCTTGGCTAAAGAAGGGAACAAGACTTTAATTCAGTGGATTAAAGAAAGATGAATACCACGGAGCTTCAAGAGGGGTGTGTGTGTGTGTGTGTGTGTGTGTGTGTGTGTGAGAGAGAGAGAGAGAGAGAGAGAGAGAGAGAGAGAGAGATCCTTAGAAATCAGTGTCTCTGATTGCCCCCTATAGACAAAGAGATTCAAGGCCACATGGGGAGGGGAAGGGTAGCCCACATCAATAGTTGGAGGCAGAAGCAGAACCAAGACAGACATCATGTCTTCTTAATGCTGTCGTTTCTTTTTCTGCTCAGCTGCCCTTCTGAACAGGTCCACCTAATGTGGTAATACTAGTTTACTTATGGACTGCCTTGTTTTGTTCTTTTTTTTTTATTTTGCCCTACTTTATATCTTATTTTGTTCATGAGTGCATGCACGTGCAGATCAGAGGTCAGTTTGAGGTATTGTTTCTCAAGTTCTTCTTATCTATTTATCTACATCTATCTATCTATCTATCTATCTATCTATCTATCTATCTATCTATCTATCTATCCATCCATCCATCCATCCATCCATCCATCTATCTATCTATCTATCTATCTATCTATCTATCTATCTATCTATTGTCTATTTATTTTTGAGATGGGGGCTCTCACTTAGCCTGGATCTCACCAGGATCTGTTAGACTGGTTAGCCAGAGAACCCCTGTCTCCCCCTCCCCAGTGCTGCAAACCAAGCTTTTGGGAGATTGAACTCAGGATCTCTGATCTGCTTAACATTGGACGTAAGGGCACCTATGTGGTGTCACAGTTTATTCGTTTGTTCTTGGTTTTAATACTTTATTTTTGATTAAGAAAATATAATTAAGAAAATCCCCGAGTTAAAGAACAAGAACAAAGAAGGAGGACGAAGTGAAGGGTTGCCACAACACAAGGTCATCCGTGAGGCAGATGATTCCAGATCCTCTGAAGTTCTACCAGCCTTGCTTCTGATGGTCCCTCCTCTTGTCCCTTCCCCTCCTCCTTCCCCCACTTTCCTGATCCTCCTCTCCCACAGACATTCCAATGTGCTTGGTGAAGTCCTTTATTTGTATGTGTTCTTGTTCATTGCATTTTTCTACAGATGCATTTTAAATTTACATAAATACCATTGTTTTATATGCCTCATTCTCTTTTAATTAGCCCAGCAATTAAACGTCTTTTAAAATGCTTTTATTTTTGCTATGCCTACATTGGTTAGACAGTTGCATGTTTCCTTCTAACGTTGTTTTTTTTTTTTCCCTTCTTTACCCACAACGCACTTATTGCTTGAAGACCAGAGCTGTCTTATTTATTTGTGTTTGACTTTCCAAAGCCAAGCTTGGAGCCTGGCGCTTACACAGTGCTTGAGTAATTTTTGTTGCGGATTGAAATGTGCTGCGAATTGTAGTCTTCCATGAAACCTTTGTTGAATTGGATGGAATGAGATGCTAATGAAGGACACAGCTGTTTATTATAGACATTAATGAATCGTGAGGAAAAGACTCCAAGTTGCCAGCCAGCGTCTTTGACCAGCGTGAGTTTTTGTAACTACAACTTAGTGCCCATGAGCCGCAATCACAACTGGGGCTACGTGAGACGTGAGGCCTCGGGATAGAGCTGCAGGGGTTCCTGTCGTCCTACTTCAAGTTCAGCTTGAGCTAAACAAAGGAAACTGCCCAATGCATACATTCCGACTTCATTCACAACAGAGGTAGGCTTAACTTTTCAAGGAAATTAGTCAATAGCGTTGCTCAACTCCTATCTGTCATTGGGAAATCCAGATCCCTGTTTTGGATTAAATTAAGTGTAAGAAATTCAACCTTGATTTCATTCAAGCAGAGGGCATGAGTTTTTGGTTGAGAAAAAGCAATAAACCCTGCACATAGTGGTATGATAATCATGGACCTGACTAAAATATTTATTTGGTTTTTGATTAATAAAGCAACAATGCGAGTGGGTTTGTGGCTTAGTCCTGAGGTTTTTTTTTTTTTTCTTCCACTTTTATGCAGGGGACCCAGGCATACACTTGCTGGGAGCAATGTAACAGTGTATCATGACATTACAATGGTACAAACATATGGGGTATGAGCAACAGAAAAAAGTCCATGATGGGACAGAACCATGTCCCAAAGACAGTGCCCTGGTAGCTAGTTGTTTCCCCACTGACCCTGCTGGAGCCTTAGGGGACAGATGGGTGCCCAGAAGATACTTTGCTCATGGTCTAGTATTCAGGGTCTACTGAGAAGGGCATCTTTATTCCTGGTATGAAGGGTGACTGTAGCAACTTCATTCCTAATTTCTGGGTTTTCGGGAATAATATGTTCTATAAGAAGAATATTATTATAAGCTTTTCTTAGTTTAACATTATTATGTAGTCATGGAGACCAGAGGCCTTGGAGTTAGACCACCTTGTTTCCCAAATTTCTTTTTCCATTTGGCAGATTTGGGATGCTGGCCAAGGGGCAGGACCTTCTTGAGCTATAGTTTGGTCTTCTTTTGAGGGATCTAGTCAAGGCTGAAGAGATCTTCATATCTTTCTGCAGAATAATGTTAGAGACTTTAGAATGTTCACCGTCTTCTGTGAATCTCCGAGAGAGTGTTAGGATGGCTGGGGAGCTTCCCAAACCCATTTTATCACGGCAGGGTTTCATTCTGTCTCACTTTTCCTTGGAGCATCTCCTGGGACTTGCTTGTGGGAAGCACCACCACACAAGGACATTTAGACACTTACCCGGGGCAAGACTGAACAATTCCCCATTGTTATGGTTCCTATGAATTTACCATAGCTCAGAGACTATTCTGAGTGCCTTTCTTACTATTCTCATTTTTATCCCTTAACTCTTTATAGCATAGTTACTACTCTGTAAATAAGAAAAATGAGGCTTAGAGAGGTCAATTTGCTTAAAATCATGAAATAGTCTTCAGCTGCCTAACCTTTTATTTAATCAAGACTCTGTAAACAACATCCTAAGTCCCAAACACACTTTAAAAATCATATTAAAAAAAAACCCTCAAACTTCTGCATATAGCAAATTCTGCTGACATCTCTGATAGTATTACTTAAGGATATCTTAATTATCTTTTTATATAAAGTGAAGCCATTTTGTGGTTTTGAGCTAAGGATGGTGCTTTCCTGTCTTACTACAGATAGCAAACCTTCATATCTTAACCGTTGAACTTCTCGGGGTCTCATACTTAGGGGATGTTCTTGAACCCCATTGTTCAGTCTTGGGTTGCTCTTTCTTTTTTTTCTTACATCTTCTTTTTCTTTCTTTCATTCTCCTTCGTGCCAAACCTGTAAGTATTCCTTAAAATGTTTTTTTTTTCTTTTTTGCTTTCCTAGACCTCCTTAGATGACGGTCATGCTAGAGTCTCAAGGGTCTCTATAATTATTGAGTTTTCTAGGCCAAGCACATAAATGAAAACAGAATGCGGACGAGTTATGGTGAGGTTGAAACTCTCATGCACGGATGCTGAAAGTGTAAGACTTTTCAACAGGTAACTTGGTAAGAACTATCAACAACCTTAGACATGTTTGAGCGTTTTCAAGCTGTCATTTATCCTAAGGAAATAATCAGAAATACAAAAAAAAATTCAACCATAAATTTTAGTTTTCATAATAAACAACAATTAGAAAAAGCTTTGAAAACTGAGCAGGGCATATTATACTATTTTCATGTCCTGGAATCACGTGTAAGATTTTGTTTGCAGAAGCAGGAGAGACGGCTCAGCGAGGGAGAGCTTGCACAAGCCTGGGGACCTGAGTTCATATTCCAGCACCCAGGGGAGAAGTCAGGTGCGGCTGCTTCTCCTCTACTGAGAGTGCTGTGGGGAGTAAGGGCAGGGGGCCGCTGGGGTCTGCTGGCTGCCAGCCCAGCACCAGCTTCAGAATGAGACCCATTTAACAAGAATAAGGTGGACAGTGATGGAGCAGAACACTCAACATCCTTCTCTGGCCTCTGCTTACACACACAGAAGTAAATGTGCCTGTGCATAATTCACACACACACACACACATTCACTGTACACAGACACGCACATATACATGCACACACACATGTGCAATTTTGTTTACAAAGAATTTTTACTGAGATAGAGTGCCATAGTCCATATTTCTACTGTATGTGCCATAAAGTACTAGATACATTATGTCAATTCATTCTCCACTATTTATAAACTGGATTAGATTTATAAGTTAAAAATTTAAAGTAGATATTTATGCTAGTTTACATGTTATTTTTATGTTTGTTTATAGACAACAAAGCTAAGACAATTTTTGGAAAGGATTCCAGTGATCCTGACTAACAAACTTACTCTTCAAATTGCCTGGTAAAGATTACATGACTGTATGAGGATACTTAGCACAAAAGCCAGAATTAAGGGCATAAAATAGAAATGTGGATGGCCTTTCGTTAGCAAAATTTTGGAAGTTGTTTATCTGTTTCCATAGGCCTATATTTCCTTAAGAAAAACATAATTCTTAGAATGAGAAGAATCCATTCCTAGGGACCGGGCAGATGACTCAACAGAAAGAACATTTGCCACAAAAGCTCAAACACAAGACTTTGGGTCCTCGGAACCCATATAATTGCCGGCTGGGTGTGGTGGTCCACCTATAATCCCAGCACAAGGGAACTAGAGATGGTATTCACAGTCAAGCCAACTAGGAAGAGCCTTTGAGATTGGGACCCAGAGAGAGCCCGCATCAGTAGAGGACGTTGGAGCATAATCGAGGGAGACATCTGATGTCAGCTTCAAGACTCTACATTCATGAACATGCACAAGTATAATTGGTTAACACACATGAGCACGCAGTTGTGCAGTTGCACGCACGCACACACACCATATATATATATATATGGAAAAGAAAAATTTTACTATTGTTTTATTTTCCAGCTTTCAAATTAAATTTATTTTATATTTTACATTTATTATCTAACATCAACAGCTAAATTTTGCCTAATGCACCTTAAAAACTTGAAGGATTTTTAAAAATAATGGTCAAATTTATTCAGATGTCAATTCTGCACAGGAAAATTCATTTTACTTCTACACATTTGTGTTTGTTTAGAGTTGTCTGCAGTTATGCAATCGCCACTTTAGACAATTTAATTTTTTGAAATTTTGCTTGTCTTCTACTTCTTCTCATGTGCCTGGTTAGCACTGATTTGTTTGTCTCTGTGCATTTTCCTTTTCTACAGTGTTCTGTAAATGGATCATCACTCTTGAAGTCCATTTATTTTAACTTGCATTATGTATTTGACTGTCTTGTATATTTTTACAAGTATTAAGATTTTTTTCTGAGAAATGTTCCTCTCTATAATGTATCTAGTCATTGATTTGAGTATATTTTGAGTAATTATTAAATATCCTGTAAGCATTTATGCTTTTATGTGTGCACATGATTTTCAGCTGATTAATAATGTGTATGACAATTGCATGCTAGGTCTTAAAAGAGACAAATTACCATGCAGGGTAGTAGCTGCACCAACTTTCAGATCCTACAGGGAACATATAAGGATTCATTCTCATTGTTTGATTTTCTAACAGCACCGGGTCTTGCCAAGCACTTTGGTTTTCCACGCCGTTCTGAGTGTGATAATCTATCAGCCAGCTAGGTGCTAGCACTGTGCATTGGGAGTTTAACTCTCATTTTGCTAATGAAGGTTGAGTTTTTGCCATGTGTATTCTGCTTTTGGGAAGGGACTTCACATTTTTGAACATTTTAAAAGCTTGGACCACTTTTTCCTCTTACTGAGGTGTGTTTGAAAGATCTTCATATATTCTGGAGTAAGATATCTTATCTTATATATTTTTGCAAATATCTTCTTGGGAGATATGGTTTGTTTCTATTTTTCTCAGACCTATATTCTAAAGAACAGAAGTTTGATTTTTTTAATTTTGAATTTTTAAATTTTTGTACTTTCTTTTTTTTGTCCATTATATTGTGAAAACATGAAACATGTGTTGCCTAGCAAAGATATATTGTTGTCTGTTTTCTTCCAGCATTCTATAGTTTTGTTTTAATTTTATTCTATGATTAACATGAGTGGATTCTTTATACTCTGAGTAGCACAGATTCTGGCTTACTGTTTCTAAGGCATCTGACTTTTTCTGATATGATTTGTTACACTGTTTGCTGGCAACGCAGCTTTCCTGCTTGTTGAAAATGTGCCTTCTGCTTCTGATTTCCTCTTTGTTCTTACATTACCTTAGTTACTACGACTTTATAGTGAGGCTTTGAATCAGGTAATACCAATGTGCCAACACTGTGCTCTTCATGGCTACTTATACACCTAATTCCTCTATCCAGCCATATAGATTTTAGGATCAATATGCAACTTTATTGTGTTGGTTCTTTAGAACTCTCGCGTTAATAATACAGCTTACTAATAGACAATGACTCCTAGTCCTATTCTGATTTTTGAACTGAAGTTTACTGTTTACAACACACAGACCTTATGCATACTTTGTTAGATGTATTTGCGTAAATACTTTGTAGGAGGAGGAAGTTAGATGTCTTATATCCTTTATAAATTGAACAGTCACTTGCTATGTATCAATGACTTTCCATTATCCGTATATATGTAAACAAAAAGAGGCTTTATTGTTGGGGAGGAGGCTGCTTGTTCATTCCCAGCTGCTCAGACCCAACTAATCACACAGAAACTGTGTTACTTAAATCACTGCTTGGCTCATTAGCTCTAGCTTCATACTGGCTAACTCTTACATATTAATTTAACCCTTTTCTATTATCGCCATGTGACTGTGGCTTACTGGCAAGATTCCAACCAGCATCTGTCTCCGGTGGCTCCATAGCGTCTTACTAATGACTCTGCTGTTCTTTCTTCCAGCATTCAGCTTAGTTTTCTCTGCCTACCTAAGTTCTGCCCTGCTATAGGTCCAAAGCAGTTTCTTTATTCATTGATGGTAATCACAGCATACAGAGGGAAATCCCACATCACTTTATCACTAGTCTGTTTGGATATTAGTAAGTATTTAAAATTAAATAAAAATAAATGATATCCATGAGTTTTTCTTCTAAAATGGAAAGTATAAAAGTCAGTGATAGCCAGGCAGTAGATGCCGTACACCTTTAATCCCAGCACTTGGGAGGCAGAGGCAGGAGGATCACTGAGTTTCAGGACAGCTTGGTCTACAGAATGAGTTCCAGGATAGTCATGGAAAGCTAAGGCTACACAGTGGAACCCTGTCTCAAAAGATTTAGGAACAAACAACTCTTTGACTATACCTTATATTTAATAAGTAAAAAAGACCTGCTTTTCCAGTTGGTTACAAATACATCTGTATCTTATATTTTCTGAGTAGGTAGCCATGAGATAAAACTCTTGTAGCCATGTGTCATGTATGGTTCATGCAAAAAGAAGAGAAAAGAGGAGGCAGCAAAGAACCGTCTTTTAAATAGTTCCAGTTTACAGGCTTGTGCAACTCTTTCTTATGCCCCTGTGAGTCAAATCCACAGTCATATGTATTGATAGATTCTCTGCTTCCTAGTCACAAGTGAAAATCCACAGAAGTAAGTTTGGCAGAATCATTGCGGTGATTTCTGTGATGCTCATGGAAACCACACTCAAGCTATCGTTTGAGTCATGGATGATTTGTGGAGTGGAGTCAAACTGAGTCTGAAATTAAAAAGCCTTTAGCTATACTGACTACAAATTTCATAGTAATTCTTCATCTTGCTTTTTCTTTTTTTTTTTCATGAATTGAGGGCATTTGTGCAAGAACCCAAGGAAGTTAGACACACATGAGCTAAAGCTAAAGAAGGAATCGTTTACTGCAGTCAGTTGGAAAGCCAAATACCAGCCTATTCCAGCTAAAGTAACGGGTCAGCAATTTTCCTCTTCTCCAGATCATTTAGTGAGCTTTTCCCTTTTCTCTTTCCATCCATTTTCTGCTGTCAACTTCATCGCTGGTAGAAGTGAGGAGAGTATACAAGATTATGTGGGATAGATTATGATGATTAGGTCAGGAAGAGGCTGCCATCTCTTACACTTGCCTTGCATTGCAGAGAACTCAATGTCACAGTCATACCTGAACACAAAGAAGGGAGGAATGGACTTTCAGTGCCCAGAATGAAGAGGAAATTGCTAGGTGTATACCATCTCTGGTCTCTGTTGCAACACATGGAAATGTTTGCTTGTCCTTTGGTGAGCTATCATAGTCTGTAGGTAACATGTTTAGAGTATCCAGTCTCCTGCCAACTAAGCCATCACAGAAAGCCACTGCAGAAACAGTCATGTAGAACATAAAAAAAGATTGGTCAAGAAAACCAATACTAAATGGATAATTATTTGAGTACTGATTCTAGGCAAGTATAGTTTGAGAATGAAATTGAAAATATTTTCTCTTCTATTACCCTTGAAACTGTGTGCATTATTATCACATGTACATTATCCTCCAAACAATCGACTCATTTTTTCAAATGCATCTTGAACATGGTTATCAAGATTTCATGGACATTTCAAATTCAGAATTTCAAAGATTGAAGGGCAAAGTTGCTTTTTAAACTACATATCTATTGGAAAAACTGTAACAATGTGGCGCTATTCAGGAATAAGCCATCTCTAATTCTAATATTCTATCCAAGCGGTTTAATGTAGTCCCTGTAGTGATAGTTTATTTGTATTCTAATGAATAAAGCTTGCCCGAAGATCAGAGTGCAAGGCTAAGCCACGAGAGGCCAGGGAGTAGTGGCACACATCTTCTATCCCAGGATTCAGGGAGACAGAGGCAGACGGATCTTTGTGAGTTCAAGGTTACTCTGGGTTACACAAGATCAATCCAGAAAGAGATCCAGGTGCTGGTGGTTCACACCTTTAATCCCAGTCTCTGAGAGTCACAGACCTTTAATCCCAGCACAAGGGAGGAGGAGACAGGAGCCATATGGCTGGGCAGAGAGAGAGGAATATAAAGGGGAAGAGACAGGAACTCCCTGGAGTGTGGAGCCTGGGGTCTGATGTAGACACAGTTCAGTCTAGGTGGTCTGAGGATTGCCCATTGAGTCTGAGCATTGGCAGAGGTAAAAGGTCACTCTAGTGGCTTACTGCTCTGTTTCTCTGATCTTCAGACAAGCTTTACTTATTAAAATACAAATAAAACATCACTACAAGTACCATTCTTATCTTAATTCACATATAATATTCAACTTTTAAAATACATATTCATATTCTATGGAGCCTACACATGGATACAATTCATGATCATATCCATCACGCACTACAACCTCCTCCCAGTGCCCCTCATGCCTTGTCCTCCACTTCCCTCCCAGCTTCAGCGTATATATAACATTGTACAAATCTGTCATCTTGTAAAGTTCTCACCTACAAATGGTTTCCATGTTGGTACATCATTTTTATTATTAAATCATGTTGGGTACAAAAACTATCATTTTCCTGGTAGCATGGTTCAATAATTACTGTAACTTATTTGCTAATCCTCTAGTAATTAGGAGGATGGTTTGTTTCCAACTTTGTGTTATTTCAAAAAAGCTGAAGTAAATTACATAGTTAGCTTAAGGTGGCATTAGTTTGGCTTTTGGGGCAAACCTCGTATCCTCAGGTCTGCACGTGTCCCTAGAGAGAGCTGCCACGTCTCCTCTCCTCAGCCTATAACTTCACTTCCCTGGACTTCTGATGGGGGACTTCAGCCAATCACATGCTGCTTAAGGTGTGTCCCCTTGGGGCCCAAAAAGCCCATAAAAACATCCATGTGCTCTTGCTCTTCCTCTTTGGTTTCCTGAGGTCCTGGCTTTTGCGGGATCTTTGGTCGTCTAAGTTTTCCCTCAATTATTAAAACCTTTTGAATTGAGCTAGTCTGGTTATTTATCAATCGACCACGCCCATCAGACTTCAACAGTCGTCTTGGCTCTCACTGCGTCTTCACTGCCAGACCCATGGCAGGCAAAGGAAGAACTGACCAGGAGTTTAAGATTTGCTCACAAATCCCAGCCTACTCAACACTTCATTACTTTTATCTTTCTTCTTCTTTCTTCCTATAGAAATGCCACTTCTTATTATGGATGGGCTGTGTAAGAGCCTTGGTTGTTTGGGAGCACTTCTAAAGATTTATAGCAATGGCAACCTCGTGAGTTATCTGAACTATGGGGTCAACCAATACATTCAAGAGCTAATGCTTCTGTATTCTTGTCCAACCTGGTTTAAGGATGAGCGAAGAGGGAAAATATGGGAAAGGAGCTTAGGAGCTTTTAAGTGACAAAAGAATGCGGGGAGAGAGAGAGAGAGAGAGAGAGAGAGAGAGAGAGAGAGAGAGAGAGAGAGAGAGCGCCACACTCACGTGGTCCATCCCTAGGCACATCTCTAGGCAAACTGCCTTTCTGTAAGTGCTACAGTAGGAAAGACATATTTGGATTCTATTCTAGTTTCCTGGCACAGAACTCCTAAAACATTAGGATTTCGTGTGATAAGACTGATAGAAGAAATGCCTTTTGATATAACAACCTATTGCCTTTACTATAGACAAAAGCTGGTGTTGAAGAGGTAGCTTTGAGTGGCCATAGATATTTAGGATGGGGTCCCGCCATTAAGGGATTGAATGTCAGGCTCAGCACTGGGCCTCTTAGGATGGATGCAGGGCTTGAGATTGACCTCAGTCACCAAGGTCCAGTGAGTTAATCAGTCATGCTTACCCACATAATAAAACCTCTGTAGTAACTCAAAAACAGAATTGAGAGAGCTTCTGTGCCCAGTGGGGATGTATCTGGAAAGAACGCCAGAGCTCTGGCTTCCCAAGTCCATTTGTTTCTGAGTTACATCCTTTATAATATAAATTATTGGTAAGTTAAGCATTTCTTAGGTTTTACAAGTGGATAAAACAAGTGTTTAAACCCAAAGCCATGAAAACCTTAGACTTTGTAGTCCAACAACAACAAAAGGTACCCCGTTTTGCAACTGTCTTCTGAAGCAGGACAAGTCTGATGGGGCTTGTAGATAGTGTTAAAATTAAACTAACTGGCTGGATCCTCAGCTGGCATCCACAGAGATGTAGAATTTATATTGAAAGGTCAGCATGGATTTGGCTCTAGGAGAGAGAAATCTCCCAACATGCTCCATTTTTTACTAGACCTGGTTGGAGGTAGGTGGTCCTTGGACTTCCCACAGGGCAGGGAACCCTGATTGCTCTTTGGGCTGACGAGGGAGGGGGATTTGAATGGGGGAGGGGGAGGGAAATGGGAGGCGGCGGTGGGGAAGAGACAGAAATCTTAATAAATGAATAAAAAATTAAACAAAAATTCTTTATTTTGGCAAATTTTCCTAGACAAATATTTGTTGCAAACAATTGTTATTATGACCTTGATTTTTAAAAAGGCATATGAGAGCCCGGGGCAGAAGGGAGTGGTCTACATAGCACTTAAGAGCTCTAGTCTACCACACACGAGGTTCTAGGTTTGATAGTCACATAACCAAGGAAAAGGAAAAGCAGGAAATTCTACAACAATGCAAAGCAGTGGATCAGCAGGACGAAACAATGCTTCTCAAAATTTGATGTGATAGCGACCCACTTGGAGGATCTCCTTACAACTTTTTTTTTCAATTACAGGCAATGCTCTTGAATCATGTGTTGCCTTACTTCAGTCATTTATCATTTCTTTGTGATAAATTTATTTTAAAAAACCTCTCTTTTAGTTTCTTGAAATTATATAATGTTCTATTATTAATTATAATCATCATTTCACATAATAGAAAACCAGAACTTAATTCTTCGCCTCGGTCTCACTCAATATCCATTAATCAATACAGATTATGGTCTGGGAGCAAAGATCTTACAGTCTGCTGTGAATCATGGGCCATTAGGACAACAGAATATGGAAGATATTTAAACCTTCTCACCAGCTCTGCCAGTATCTCCACTTGGACAAAATCCCCAGGTGTTTCTCATGGACAGTAAAGTTTGGGAGGAACTGCCCTCAACCCCAGTTTTCTTTTGCCTCAATGCATTGTGTCCAACATACAATATACTATAGTCGAGGAGTAAAAACTGTCCTAGAGATGGCTCAGGGTCAGAGTTCAGGTTTAAATACTATTCCTTACACCTGCACAAAAGGGAACTGCTGTCAGGTTTGAAGAGAGAAAGCAGATGTAGAGATGTACTTAGTGTCCTGAGGAAGATCTACAGTTTCAGCACACAGTGAGCCGCACTGCCATGCTCATTCTGGGCTCCCCTTGCCACCCCCCACACCAGGTCACAATGAACCTGTCCCACCTGGTCCTAGGT
Source organism: Alexandromys fortis (assembly GCF_014885135.2). Lineage (NCBI taxonomy): Eukaryota > Metazoa > Chordata > Mammalia > Rodentia > Cricetidae > Alexandromys > Alexandromys fortis. The sequence goes on from NW_026067897.1 coordinate 16,022,739, forward strand.
AAGGCAGATGTGGGAAGTCTGCAGCTTTCTTAGATTAAAGCTCAAATGTAAAGTGTCCAGAAGACTTCAGAATGGAAAACAAAAAAGACGTGGAGCAACCTGAAAAAGAAGATTCAGTTGCCTAAACATGCATGGGCCCTTGAAAGTGTGGTAGATTTCTAAGGAAACAAAAACACTTTTAGTTTGCTCATCCATCCTTGCATTTCAAAAATACTTACTGGTCATCAAGTCTATACTGTGTCCAAAGCTAAGTCACCTAAGTGAATAGTGAGAATGCAATGACCACCCTTTAAGACCTCTCATCATGGTGTGGGCAAGCTGACAGTGCTCTCCCCTTTGGTGTGCAGGGTTTTAACAGAAGGGAACAAGAGGGAGACAGAGTCCCTGGAGGAAAATTAACTGGAGGAGACTTCAAGGCTGAGGCTTGATTCAGAAGGGGTTCACTGGAGAGGTGAGAAAGAAGACTGGGAGTCCTGGAGAAGGGGAGCGGCACAGACAGAGAGGAACCCAGGCAGGGAGAGAGGTGCTGTTTTCCCCTGGGGATAAGCTGGGGCATTCTAGCCCAGCTGCTCTAGGTGGTGGGAGGCTACCATAATCCAGATCACTGCGAGGCTGGAAAGCAAGGCCAATCAGCCAAGGAGTGGACAAAGAAAATGTGGCTTGTGTATATAAGAGAAGCTCCCCAACCACAAGGAAGAGTGAAGCTGTATCTGTATTTCAAGACCATGGCTGAGGCTGGATATAAACATCCTAAGCAAACTGGTCCAGCTTCAGAAAGACAAGTGTCGCATGCCTGCTCTCTTTTGTGGGCCCAAGACTTTACTTAGATACTGAAAATCATGTACGTGAAGATGACAAGGACATAGAAGCAAACAAGGGGAGCTAAAGACACTTATGGGAAAGGAAGAGGAGAGGTTAGTTAGTGGGCGAGGGGAGGAACGTGCTCAAGATAGATTATCTACTTACATGAAGAGTAGGTTAAATACGACCCACTGCAATAAAATAAAATTTGAAAGTTTTTTTCTGATATTAATTACCTATTATTGCCTAATCAAATTTCCCCAAATCTGGTATCTTGAAACAACAATTATTGATTTACTCCATCCAGGCAGGAATCCATCCATGCTCCAGCCATCAGAAACTCGAGGAGCTGGAGGGGCACCGGCCAAGTTGACTCAGTCACCCGTATGTTAGCTGGATGCTTCGGTTCATCACCATGAGCCTCAACACTCAAGGTTAACCTAACCACAGCAAATGTTTCTAGGCTGGACAGGGGGCACATCATTATGTCCAGAATATCCTATTGGCTTACACAGGTCAGCCCCCCATGGTGGAAAATGGTACTATCTAGTGCATGAGCCTCAGGAGATGAGGCTGTTGGAAAGAGAGGCTTATAACCCTCCTGTGACTGTCGAGGAGAAGATTCTATTGTGAACCCCACAGTTCAAACACAACAGCTGAGCTTGAGTGTGAAGAAAGCACGTTGTGATTGGAGGAGTTCGGGTCCATGGGCAGAGAGTTGAGCCTCAACTCTGCTGCTGTGTATGTTCCCTAGGGGAGGTCGCCTCACTTCTTAGGCCTCACATTCCTCACCTACGAGATCAGGCAAACAGGCTGCCTACCCAGGAAAGACCAGAGAGGAACTTAAGGATCTGAAGTGGAGAGGACTGTGAACACCAGAGGAGAAGCTAAGAAGTTATCTGAAGGCCGTCAGTGATGGTGAACCGCTCTTAAACTCGGGGAAATAGGGACATGTGGGATCATTTGAGGGAGACTCTGGAAGCAGTATAGACAATGAGGTAGAGGGATTCAGACACAAATTAGGCTAGTATTTCTCAGTGCTCACAGTGAGGACTATGGCCCCATTCTGGGCTCCTAGTGATAGGGATGGAAATAAAACCTCACTCCAAACTTGAATGGGCTTGAGAACCAATGGGATCCTCACTGCCCCATTTCTGTTTGGGCGGCATTTCAAAGAAAAGATCTACTTAGTGGCAAACAGATTATAAACATCTATCATCCCTTCGCCTTCTTGAAATGACAATTTGAATCCCCAGAAAACTTCCTGGGTTTATAGAATATTAATCTTTGCCTTAGAACTCAGGATCCATTGAAAGTTACAAAACCAACAGGAAGGTAAGGAACTACGGAAGGAATGTCTCCACGGGAAACTCTGCATCTGACTTCAAGGTCCTTTTCAGAGACTCAGTTCAGGACAGTATTCTGGTCTTCAGGACAGTAAAACAAGACAAGTCTAAATGACAAACTCAGAATATATTCATCATTCTGGCATAAAGTAAAGGAAAACCAAGAGACTAGAAATCTCGTGATCTGTGGAAAACACGGGTTTATTCTGCTTCCCTTGAATTCAGAAAAACATACAATTATTCCTATTTATATCTGCCCAAAGTGAACTGATTGAGTGTGTGTCTTAAAGCTGCAGTGGAGACAAATGTGAGCTCAGAACTAAAGGCTTCAGTGGGAGTATGGCTAATATTCTGGATTTAGTTTTTTGTGTTTGTAGTGTACATAAGGGTGGGGGGAGAACCTGCGTTCGGGGCTTATCCTTGAGTAACAAGAATGTCTCCTACTAAATGCAACACTGAAAGATTAGAGACTTAAAAAAGAATTTTAAGAGTCATGATCCCCTGTCCTCCCACTTAAATAAACCCGGTCTCTTCTATTAATTATTGTATTACACCATAAGCTACAGAGCTTAGAAACTCCCAGTCTTTCCACAGACCCACTCATGCGTGGAGCATTTGTGATTGATGGACCAGCGGGATTGAAATGTGCAAATGGAGATGAAACAGACCAAGATTAAACATTTTCTGGGTATAGATTGGCGTCATTCCAGGGTCTAAAGTTGGCCAAGCTCTGCAGGGATGAGCAGTTAAGGAGAGATGCCTCATTTCAGCCAGATACTCAGATAATTCCCCGCTCCCTTCCCGAGCCTCCAATGTGCCCCAATCAACTCCTCTTTTAAGAACTGCACTCAACAAATATTGGATGAGGACCTAGGGAACCCACACAGAACCAGGACTCCCAGGAAACAGACAAGTTTATAGGGAGTTAAGAAAGGGCCCAAGTTCAGAGGAACTCAGAGTCTGGGGCAGTGTTTTTCAACTAAGACACACAATAGAATTATCTGTATCCCCAGTGCGGGGTTCCCTCTGTTAGCTAAGTTATAATCCCCAGGGTGAAGCTGAATATAGAGGAAACACTGAGAATCACCGAAAAAGGGACAGGAACTAGTGAACAAAAGTTCTGATGAAGGCCAGAGAAAGAACCCAAGGAGCCAGAGGCTGGCTAGAAGATACCTGGCGTTTCCTGTTTTGCTCAATGGGGAAAGGTAGTAAGAAAAGAGGGTGTGGTAAGGATGGTGCATTAGAAGTAGCATGTGCCTAAAAGTATAGCATGCCCTATAATCACAAGCTCTGCTGTATACCTGGAGACAATGGTTCCATAGAAAAGAAGGAAGTAGCCAGAAACAGATCAGAAAGGAAGGAAGGAAGGAAGGAAGGAAGGAAGGAAGGAAGGGAGGGAGGGAGGGAGGGAGGGAGGGAGGGAGGGAGGGAGGGAGGGAGGGAGGGACGGAGGGAGGAAGGACAGAAGAAAGGAAGGAAGAGAGAAACCAAACAGCAGGCAAACTGTATCCTAAATTCATCCTAAATCCTTGATTTCACCATGTAGATCTAAATACAGAGAGTGGACTTTATATGATGGGGTGGAGGTGGGCGTTAAAGAAGGAAGATGCAGATCATCTTAACATGGGAGATAGAGGGAGAATGGAGAAGGAACGGCTTTGAAGGATGACAGCAGAGGCTTGATTAGTTTTTTTTGTTGTTGTTTGTTTGTTTTAATTTTTTTTGTTTTATTTTTTGAGACTGGGTTTCTCTGTACCTTTGAAGCCTGTACTGGAATTAGTTCTTATATACCAGGCTGGCCCAGAACTCACAGAGATCTGCCTGCCTCTGCCTCCCGAGTGCTGGGATTAAATGCCTGTGCCACCACTGCGTGGCTGAGGCTGATTAGTTATGAAAGTAAGGCAGAGACAATGTTGACTCTAGCCCCTTGAACAGGGTGACTAGATGGCCAGAAGACCATTAAGGATGAAGAAGGAGACATTCATCTTTCCAGCTCCATGTCCTCTGCTGACACTCCTCCACTTCATAGATAGTCAAACTTTTCACAAATTATTGGATCTTATTTCTGTAGAGAGCACAGCAATGAGAAATCTCCAGTTGGGTTCTTTGCTCTGATGTCATTTATTTAGGAGCTGACATGTGAGTACTGGGAAATTGAACTCATGTCCTCTGGAAACATAGCCAGTGCTCTCAACAGCTGAGCCATCTCTTCTGGTCCTGGGTGGGTTCCTATGGAGAAAGATTGTCAGAACTTTAAAAGGCTTTGCTGTGCATCCCAATACTTTACCACGGCCTCGCTTTTATCCCTGAGACCGTCATTGCTCCATCTGAGGTCTTGGCCCTGACTAGTTAGAAGACACTGTCCTCCAGGAAGCAAGTACATAGTCCCAGATCAGAGACTGGAAGACAACCAGTGTCTTCTGCTTATCAGCGGGATGGAGAACCAAAGATAGAAAGGAATGGGACAAGCTCTTTTCCATTCTTGTCCAATCAGGAGCAATAGATTTTGAAAGCTCAGATGATGTGGATAATGACAAGAGAAAAGAAAATTAAACTATATGTAACTGATTCTAAGGGAGGCTGAATAAAAGATTTCCTGATACTCCATGAACAACAGTTTAGCTCCTATGTATATCCACACCAAGCAATGCATTTAGGTTCACAAAAAGGCACATACTATGGCCCTTATGGCAGAAATGCTAGTAAAACACAAAGTAGGAAGTCACTCACTGATCATCAGATAGTAAACTGACAAACCATTATATATTCACTTAGTGAAAATTAATGATCTGCAATAAGACAAAACGAGAGAAATCATTTGCACACACCGGATACTTAGCAAAAGAATTGACACGAAAGCCTGCGTACCATTTGGATCTATTTCCATGAAGCATCATAGCAAGTTGGTTTCATTTGAGCTGTTAGGAATGTGTAGTGTCTAGGGAGTTGAGGGATGCTAATGATGCAGGGGAGCTGGGCCCATGGGTACCCATCGGTGAGTTAGTCATATTCTGCCTTAACTCAAACGCAAGTAACATATGTGTTTGTTCTGTGAAAAATCATCAAGCTGGACACTGAAAAAACATGTCATTTTCCCTATCTTAATTCCAATTGCATACACATACTTGCTTGAGAGCATTTGATTGGATTTTTCTAATAATGACATCAGTCAATAAAATGAGTCCTCCATACTGCCAAGAGACAACACAACAGTATCCACAGTATAATTGTCCTAACAGCACATGATGAAGGGACAAAGGCTATTATTAGAAGTTGTTTCTCCTGAGACAGCTGCGTGAATAGAAGCCATCTTCTATGTTCTTTCACTCTGAAGGGTGGATTGTGGAGATGATTGGGAAACTCCAAAATGAAAAACTGTGCTCAGGTGGGTCTGACTCAGAGCCACACACATCCCATCTTCCTCTCCAGACATCCTGGCAGCAGCTTGGTGTCAAGTTGTCATAGTCTTCTGTTTTCAGCTGAGTAATACAGTCTTGTTTAAGGGGATGTGGCCACTGAAGCCAGTTCATTTCAGGTATGAACCCACGTCCCTCTCACTCATTGAATACAGTAAGATATGGCATTCACTTGGATGAGGTGTCTTGCAGGCTCAAGTCTATGGAAAACCTGGCCAAAAACTGACCAAGGAATAGGTAGAAAATAATTCCTAGGAGTCTGGCTAGCCCCCGATAATTTAAATTATCTTATGCATCAAAAATGTTTCTATATCACAATGAAAATCTTTTCAAAACATGCTTCCATACTTACTTACCTTGTATATACCTTCATACTGTGGGTGTTAAATACAGACAAATATAAAGGAATGGCAAGTGTGTGTGTGTGTGTGCATGTGTGTGCGTGTGTGTGCGTGTGCGTGTGTGTGCACATGTGTGTGTGTGAGTGCGTGCACACACATGCACACTTGTGGGCACAGGTTACTCATGTAATTGATTTCGTTTATTTAACTGGTGACGTCAGAGGTGCATCAAATCAGCACTTCTCAAATTGCCTTCCCTCCCCTACCTTCCCAGGGGTATCAAGTGGCACCTTTACTAAAGGCGGTCTTCTACAGTGGCCAGCGCCAGGAAGCTCGAGGTTCTTGTTACATCCAGGAACGGAGCCAATACCATCTTAATCAAGCAGGGACCTAAGGTCTCATTTTGGCCTGCCAAAAGATGTGAAGTGGATCTCCATAGGCTCCTGTGGAGTGATGCACTCTGCCCGCGACAAGCCCCCACACCAGTGTGGCTCCGTTCCTAGAAAGTTCACTTTCAATCCCCTCCGCATGCAGGCTCCCTCTCTATCATCAGTGACAAAGTCCTGGGTAGATTAAAAATCTTACAAGACCTGCTACCTACATCTCACAAAGTGCCATCACCTGGCAAAATGAACTAGTTAGTCACCTGAGGAATGACACTTTCAGAAATGGTGAAAAAAAAAAAACAGTATCGTTAAAATACAGACTTCTGTTGTTGAGTAATTGATAGGGGAAATTGATTTTGAAAGGAGATCTTTGGGCTGTTCACAGCAGTGGCTGCACAAGTGGAGGAAAATTGAACCCAAATGTTCAAGTGTAGTCTTTAAACTCTGAACGAACAGATAAGCTAAAAGTTACAGCAGTATTTACTGAAGAATGATTTGGGGTTAGTGTTGAGAGAAACATTGATACCATCATAATAAATACAAATAAATAAATAAATACAAATACCATTGCCCTCTTTAGGGGTGTGGCCACGTGGAGGGTACAAACTGACGTGGACATACTTATTCTCTAGTCGTATGCTGCTCCCTCCCTTCTGAATTGTCTTTTTGACTTGGGATACCCGACTTTACCTTGAACCTAGAAAACACTTGATTCAGTTTTCAGGGTTATAATACTAGGAAATCCAGCTTTGTCTAAGTCAGAAACTCAAGATTATAAGCTCCATGTTATCCTGCCTCCTAGTCCAACCATAAACACCCTCATGGGTTTCCGTGTCACCCCCAGCCTTCCTGTATTCTAGAAAGAGGAGGACACATCCCAGGCCACTGAAGGAGTGGCCATGGCACCCTTGCCAACATATTTCATCTCTTTCTCTTTCCTACTCAAGATGGAAATGAAAACAGACATGAAAAATACTTTGAACCTCGTCACTAAATATGATGTGAAAATGTAACTAAATGGTCCTCAAGCAGTTTCTTAGAACTGTCCGTTTGAAGTTCCCTTCCTGGAAGCCCCTTTCATGGCAAGGAGTGGTCTTAACTCACAATCTTTTGGCATTTTTCCCTGCCCACTTCCAGAAAGGCAGACTCAACTTTTTTCTGCTCACACTCCACTCTCATAGTGGAAGAAATCTTGCAATCACTTGGTTGAGAAGTTCGGCATTATGTTTTAAAAGGGTGTCCTCCACAACCGTAGGTTTGCCTTTCAGCTTCTGCTCTATTGGTCTATTTTGTCAAGTTAGTTATTGGATCTCAAACACTAAGTTTCTTCATTTGCACTTAAGGCAACGTCTCCCGAGAATTGGCTAGAGACAACATGAGATAAAAACCCTTAGGAGACGAAGGGGCTATGGAGCTAACCAACTTGCCCGAGGACTCAAGGCTTGTAGTGACAGCCCCAGTATTTGAATCCAGGCTATGTGATCTCAGAACTCTTGTCATTGTTGTGAAATATTCCTTTACACTTGAAGATTTGTCACTCTGATTGGTTTAATAAAAAAAACTGAATAGCCAATAGCTAGGCAGAATTTTTAGGGCAGAGAGAATACTTGGAAGAACAAGGATGGAGAAGTCAGACAGATGTGGAATGAGTGGGACATACGAAATGGTATACAGGTGAAAGTCATGTGGTAAAAAGTAAGTTAATAAAAATATGTGCTAATTTAAGCTAATTTAAGGAACAAGTCTAAGCTCTTCCAAGCTTTCATAATTATTAATAATCTGTTTTGTAATTTGGGAGCTGGCAGATGGGACAGAAAAATATTGTCACCTTGAGAAGCATATATTCTATAAGCTAAGCATTAATGGTGCAATAAATCATGGTCCAAAGGAAGACCACAGTAAGGCCATCTGTTGTGACCAAGACAGAAGGACTTTGGGTAGCCTTTTCAGTAGTAAATCATGACATCAATATTAAATAAATGAAGTTGTTTGGGTGGTGGAAAGTGGGGCCTCTTTGTGCTAAGGTTGGAGATAAGAATATTCTCGGCAGAAGAGCTACAGGTGCCATAGGCTTGGAGGCACGAGAGAAAACAACACTTTAGAGTTGCTCATCGTAGTTAAATAATCAAGATTATGGAATTCACCCTTGGAGTACCTTCTGTGCCAATATACATAGAACACAAGAACCCCCAAGGATCGTGATGTGTGTGTAAATTGTCCTCTCTGCAGTTAGGCCCACTTTGAACTCATAGAACACACTTCTGAGAGGCTGGGGGCAACAAGCTGTAAAGGTGTGTTTTGGAGAAAAGGATAAATTTTCATTAAGATTCTGGAATTTAAGTAGAGCGCTGCCATGAACCTCACTACTCAACCATCAGTCAGGACTCTCAGAGTGTTCTGGTGAGGCCTTTTGACTATTTATACTTGGAACAACAATAGGCAACTTGTTGTTTGCTTTAGACAGAAAACATGTGGATTAAGGTTTTTTCTTTTTATTGATTTTTATTGACTTCTACATATTTCTCTGTTTCCCTCCCTGTGTCTCCCCTCCCCGTCAACACTCTCCCAAGGTGCCCATGCTCCCAATTTACTCAGGAGATCTTATCTTTTTCTACTTCCCATGTAGATTAGATCAATGTATGTCTCTCTTAGGGTCCTTATTGTTGTCTAGGTTCTCTGGCATTGTGGTTTGTAGGCTGGTTTTCTTTGCTTTATGTTTAAAAACCACTTATGAGTGAGTACATGTGGTAATTGTCTTTCTGGGTCTGGGTTACCTCACTCAAAATGATGTTTTCTAGTTCCATCCATTTGCCTGCAAAATTTAAGATGTCATTATTTTTTTCTGCTGTGTAGTACTTCATTGTGTAAATGTACCACATTTTTCTTATCAATTATTTGGTCGAGAGGCATTTGGGTTGTTTCCAGGTTCTGGCTATGACAAACAATGCTGCTATGAATATAGTTGAGAAAATATCCTTGTGGCACAATTGGGCATCCTTTGGATATATACCCAAAAGTAGTATTACTGGGTCTTGAGGAAGGTTGTTTCCTAATTTTCTGAGAAATCACCACACTGACATCCAAAGGGGCTGTACCAGCTTGCACTCCCACCAGCAATGCAGAAGTGTTCCCTTTACCCCACAACCTCTCCAGCATAAGTTGTCATCCGTGTTTTTGATCTTGGCCATTCTTACAGGTGTAAGATGGAATCTCAAAGTTGAGGGTTTGTCTACATTCAACAGCTATTTGTTTTTTATTGTACTTTTTGGTGGATGTATATATTATGTGTGTGCATGTGTGTGTGTGTGTGTGTGTGTGTGTATGTCCACATTTCATTCATGTCTGTGTAAGTGTGAAAGTCAGATGACAACCTTGGGCAACAATCTTTTCCTTCCAGCTAGTTTGCGACAGTTATTTACTGTTTGCCACTCTGTCCACTGAGCTAACTTCCCCTAAGGCTTCTGGCAAAGATTCCTCTGTACTGGCTACCCATCTTGCATAGCAGCATTGGTATTACAGACATGTGCTGCCATGTCTGGCTTTGCTTGCACTATTGGGATTCAAGCTCAGGTACTGATGTTTGCACAGCAAATATTATATCCCCTGAGCCATCACCTCTGGTTCCATGATACGTTTTAGAATTGTGGAAATTTACTTTTTGATAGCTGATTGGTAGCAAGCCTCGGAAGGAGGAGAGTCAGCCCCAAATCAAGCAGGGAGGTCTTCCGAGTTAACCCTTCTCATAAGTGGTATTTATTAAAATTTTGGTTTTGTGCTAACTATGCATAAAGGATGTCACGGCATTATAATGATGCCCCGCCACCACTATATATTTTGGAGATGTTCTTTAATTGGCCACCTTTGATTTTGAGTGGAGTTTGGTTGTAATCTGATTCTGGCGGTAGTCAGCTGCATGGTTTAGATACAAAGAACAACAGTCATTTGTTTGGGATAGCTTTAAACTCATACAACAGATTCACAAAACTAGAGCAGAGGATGTATGCCTTTGAGCATGGATGTAGGTCCCTCTGTTGCTAACATCTTACCATATTGGTTTCATATGTCTGTCTGTCTGTCTAACTGCATAGCTTTTTTTTCAAAATTAAGAATAAATTGTATATTTTGTTCCTTTTCCTCTAAACTTTTGTTATCTAATTTTGGTTTTCGTTCCCAATCTCAGTAAGTTCAACAATGACTGCCTTTCTCATCTCCATATACTCTATGTTCTGAGAATCCACTGAGCCAACAGCGCCTGAAGAACACTTCGTCCTGCAGTATGGTCCTACATATATTTGCATTGAGTTTACCTTTCAGCCTCTATATTAGTTTGTTTGAGTTGCTATGGCAATGGCATACTCTGGCTGCCTTTGCAAGTATAAAATTTGGCAAAAAAGTAAATATTCAGTCTAGAACATCTTCCATTCATCAGGAATAACCCGACAGTCTTTCCCTGTCATTTCTGGTATAGATTTTTAAAGAGGTATACTTTTTATTTATGTGTTTGGGTGTTGTGCCTACATGTATGTCTGTGTATCACTTGTGTGCCTGGTACTTGCAGAAGTCAGAGAAGGTACTGGCTCCCCTGGAACTGGAGTTGCAGATTGTTGTGAGGCACCATGTGGGTGCCAGGAATTGAGCACCTGTCCGCTGAAAGAGCAGCAAGTGCCATTAACCATGGAGCCACCTTCCAGTCCCAAATATAGAGTTTTTTCCATTTTAAAAATGTAAAGTCTTTCTTTTGACAAACCATGAATAGTTTGACCCAGAGCAGCATCAACACCATCCAACCCAATCCCCAGTTCCTATAAAGGAAGATGTGGGAGTCCAGGTAGGTAAGGGAGCTAGAGTGGTCCAGGACATCAATGTGGGGATGAGTAAGAGAGGGAACCCAAAGCTCAGACTTCAAGCTGGGAGTATATGGTACTCAGAATCACAATCTGGACAAGGGGACCCATTACATTCTAAACACTCTGTGATACATATATAACTTCATCTTGGGTAAGACACTCCCCTCTGATTAGAGTTAGGTAGGTTTCTATCCTCTGAATCCACGACTTGTACAAGATTCCATAAAGATTATTCAGGGTGGAAATAATCTAAGGGGTTTCCTAATCCAAGTGTAGATTTTGGAGGGAGTTGTATGTACTTCCATTTTAGTACTAGGACTGTAAGCTTATCCAATAAAACTCCCTGCATTTCGGTCTTAGTTAAGGTCTCTATTGCTATGAAGAAACACCGCGACCATTGCCATTCTTTTTTTTTCTTCCTTTGATCTTTTTGTATAGCCCTGGCCTGTCCTGGAACTCACCTTGTAGACCAGGCGGCCTTGAACTCACAGAGATCCACCTGCCTCTGCCTCCCGAATGCTGGAGTTAAAGTGTGTACCACACTCAGCTGGCAACTCTTATAATGAAGACATTTAATTGAGGGGGCTCGCTTACAGTTTCAGAGGTTCAGTCCATTATCACCATTGCAGGAAGCATGGCAGCATGCAGGCAGACATGGTGCTGCAGAAGTAGCTGAGAGTCCTACACCTTGCAGGCAACAGGAAGTCAACTTTTTAAGCAAAAGACATCAAAGCCCATGCCCCCAGCAACGACATATTTCCTCCAACAAGGCCATACCCACTCCAACAAAGCCACACCGCCTAATAGTGCCACTCCTTATGAGATTACGAGGGCCAAATATTCAAACTACCACAATCCCATTTCTTCTGTCACTAGTCATCCGGCTGGGCCTCTGCTCTGGCATTCAATGATGAGAGGAAGAGTGGAGTAAGATGATCTTTAATTGCCCTCCAGATTAAACCGGTTATGGGTTTTTAAGAAGGAAATCTGAACTAACGGCTTGGGTTCAAAGGCAATTAGTGCTCTTAGCGAGAATCAAAATAATCGCAGCAAGCCCGTTGGTTACCTAGATCTTTGGAAAACTTGATGTGCGTTTGCAAGCGCAGATGAAACTTGCAAGCAACAAAGCTCATTGTATTGTGATTACTAAGGGGAAAGATCATGCCTTGGCCCAGGCACAAGATGTAGTTTAGCTCATGAAGATAAACTGACACATTCCCATTGAGATTCCAAGATGCTCACATGTTGCAAAACATATTCTTCGGATCTAAAGACTTCTTTTTGGCTGATAACAAGATTCCTGCAATAACACGCATTTACGGTATTTTTCCAAATACCCCAAGGCATGCATGACTTTAAAGAACACACGTGCATCTCATTGCACTAACCCACTTTTGTGCTTAATTAAGTTTCATTTGGCAAAAGTGACTGTATGAATTTGATACATTATTACTGACTAGCGTTACCAATGTGCCTTACAGGTTCTGGCATAGAACATCCAGCAGCAGAAGTGAGGCACCGGCCAAGCTGCCAAAGTAGGGAGAACATTCTCCAGGGCAGCCCCTGGGACCTAGAAAGGGGAATGTGAGAGCTCACCAGGAGGTGAGCTTTGAAAGGCTGCTCAGATGCTCCTTGCTCAATTGACTGTTTGAATCAGTTCATGCCTTTTGGGCACTCATTTGACTTTCAGATCATCTGTATCTATCATAGCATAGGAGTGTAGAGTCTACTTACGTGGGAATTTACAAGGCTTTTGTGCCTAAAATTCCATAGGAGGCAGCTCTGAGGAAAGAAAGCAGAGAAACAAATTATCAGAGAAGAAAGGAGAGTGTTGAAATAGGAGCGGCGGGGCTGCGTACCCAGCACCCCGGCCGCCTGCTGGCTCATGCCCGAAATAACAACACACAAACTGTATTCATTTAAACACTGCTTGACCCATTTCTATCTAGCCTCTTCTAGGCTAATTCTCACATATTAATTTAGCCCATTTCTAATCATCTGTATAAGCACCCCAAGGTGCGCTTACTGGGAAGATTCTAGCCTACGTCCATCCTGGGTCGGAGGAGCTTCATTGCGTGCATCTGCCCGGGGGAGCGGAGCATGCCTCTCTGTCTGAGGCGTCTCGCTCTGAGAGGAGCTGCATTACTTCTGACCTCACTTCCTCTTCCTCCCAGCATTCTCTTCTGTTTACTCCACCCACCTATGTTCTAACCAATAAAATGGGCCAAGCCAGTTTCTTTATTAGCCAATAACCTTCCTCCATCAGGAGAGAAAAAGGAAAAGGAAGGAAGAGGATAATAAAGTGGAGGAAGAGGAGGAGGTGGAGAAGAAGGAGAAGGAGAAGAGGAGGAGAAGGAGGAGGAGGAGGAGGAGGAGGAGGAAGAAGAGGAGGAAGAGGAGGAGGTCTCTATTTCTGGTGGGTAACAACATGAAATTTGGAACATGATTTAGACTCTTGGCCCCTCCTTCACTCAAACCACGAGCTTTCTAGTGGCCACTTTACAAGAGAGAGAAGATGAAAGAAGACACAGGAATGTTGGCTGCCTGACACAGACACGGTTCTCAGTGTGTATTTCTTTCTTCTTATCTGTTACAGTGCTTCAGCAGTGCAAATATTGATAATCGCATACCGAGTAGGAGTAAACAGATTTACATTTATTCATCTGGAAGGGTCTCAGGATGTGTTCAACTTGAGTTTTTTATGAGTTGATTAATTTTTATTTCCTTTCAAACCAAGGTCCTGGAAGTTGATTATATCATTGATCTTGTTTCTGCAAGATTTAGGGGAATTTTTAAACTGTGTATGTGTGTGTATGAGAGAGAGAGGGGGGGAGAAACAGAGAGAGAGAGAGAGAGAGAGGAGATATATGTGTAACATATGTGTTTGAGTGCAGCTTTTGTATGTTAGTGTAATATATGTGTGTTTGTATGTGTGAGTGTGGGTATGTATAAACCAAGATGCATGTTTGTGTGAGTGTGCTAAAGTATGTGTGCACTGACATACAGGAGCATTGAAATTGCACATGCACACGAATGTCCCTGACTTTCTGTGGTTGGGCAAGAATGAGGGCCCAAGTTTGAATAGCCATTGAGCTGTTCCCCTACTCTGAAAGAAATATACATTTTAATACATTTATTTCTTTTAAAAACTTGGAACTTTGCACACGAGGCACCCAGAGTTCTGCTTTCTGACCAGTTTCCCCCATTGTTAGCATTATGCAGTATTTCCCCAACCCATCATGCATTAGCCTGCTACAGGCATCACACCTAACAAACCAATATCGGCACATCCCACCAGCCAGCAATGCCATACTGCTGGCTTATGAATTATGTGCTTTATTTGGGGTCCAGGATCTTTTTCTGATATCATCCTTGATTCCATCCAGTCCCATATTACATTTGTCACATGCCCTTGGCTCCTCTGGTCCATGACAGTTTCTCAGCTTTGCCTTGTTTCTGAGGACCATGGGAATTTTTCTGTACCTGATTCTGGGGATATAGACAATTGAGATGCTGGCGTCGTGGAGGGTCGATGTCGTAAGTAACCACTGACCCTGGGGATATAGACAATTGAGATGCTGGTACTGCAGAGGGCCGATGCCGTATGTATCCACTGTAAAGTTTTTCCTATACCTGCTACATTCTCTGTCTTAAAAAACAAACCAGTAAGCACTGCACATACGTAGTAGGTGGCAGTATGTTGAGTTCCACTGTCTGAAGAATGTTTTAGCTTTCTTTTAGTTTTGCTCCCACCACACACACAGAGAGCAATGCTGGGATAATTCATTCTCGTTGTTCAGCACGCCCAAGAGTGTTTCCTAGTACCTTAGAGACCTATCGATGTTGTCAGTTTGTCCATATCAGCCTTCATGAGAATAATCAAGTTGAAGAAAATGTTCATAATTCCCCATCTATGCATTTGAACTGTATAATCAATCTATGGCAGTGCCCATTCATCATGTAAATGCCATATGTATTCTATTCATGAATAAGCATGTGCATTTGTATCTAATAAAGACACATTCATTTTGGATTATTTTATGAATGTTTTTTAGCGTGAACAGCAGCATGTTCCCCTTTAAAACTTATTTCTTACCAGGTTACATTTACCTTGGTTAGTTAGAACAGAGGATTATTTTGATGCCGATATACACGTCTTATTTCCCTGTAGTTCTTATCTGTAACCATGGAATTTCATATGCCATCAGCAAATATATTAGGAGGTGGTCCATAGAGAATAAATTGTCACATTCTTGAACTGTCTGTTTTATGTGACAGCTGAAAATCAATATCAGAGACAGTCTTCTCAAAAATGGTGACTCTCAGTTGTAGGAGCTATATGATGCAGAGAGAAGTTGTGAGCCACAGTTGTTCTCCCGTCCCAAGATACCCATAAAATATAAACCATTGAAGTCCAAAGGATTCAAAGCACTACACATTATTAAATGTAATGGACTTGGGGAAGAATGAGCCTTCTTTATTTATAAAGAGTGAATGGTGTTAGAGACGACAAAAGTATCTGGGTTACTGGTAGACAAGTGAGTAAAGACCGAACACTTTATTTCGTTGATTACAGTTTTTATAAGATTTATTCATTTTAGTTTTTATGGCCGAGTGTTTTGCATGCAAGTGTGTGTGTGCTCCACATGTGTGCTCAGTGCTGTGAAGGCCAGAAGAGAGTATCACGTTCCCTGGACGTGGAGATGTGGATGGTTGTGGACCATTATGTGGGTGCTGGGAATTGAACCCTTCTCTGCAAGAGCAACCAGCGCTCTTAACCACTAAGCCCTTGCTCTAGCCCTGATTGCATTCCTTTGGAGAAGAGGCGGCAAGGAGGAAAGGATGGATGCACTGGACACCCGATTGTAACAATTTCTAGCTAAGTAGCTAGGAATCTCAGTGTAGAAAAGTTGGTTCCTGCTGTTTGCACAACGTAAACCCCACAGAGGTGTTTGACACCGAAGCCAATGAACGCAAGGTGGGGAACATTCATCTGCAAGGCAGGCACTGAGCACACCTCAGAATGTGGGGCAGTTGCTGAAAGGATCAGCGATTCCAAAGTCTGGGAGAGAGGTGAAGGTATGGCCGAGACCGCCAGCCATCCTTAAGTGAGGCTGTGGTATGAAAGAGGAGGATACAGAACAAACTTGAGTGCCAGTGTGATGGGGAAGAGGCATCCTTGCCTTCCACCTGGCCTTAGAGGATACACATTAGATTTTTACCAAGTGTGACTTTTCCCAGAGTCTACATTTATTTGCTTACATTTATAAGAAAGCATTTTCAGGTTTCATATTGTGATATAAGATACTTTATTTGAATGAAATTCATTTAGCTGATACTCACGCATGCACCATTACATACTTTTTTCATCTTGTACTAAGTTGAATAGTGTCCCCCACAAAATTCATAGTTACACACAACCTCATTTGGAAATCGGGTTCTTGCAGATATAATTAGTTAAATTGCTGAACTGAGCCCCAGTCCATTACAGGTCTGGAAGCATGTTTAGGACAAGAGGCAGGAGAGTAACTCTTGCACAGAGACCAACTGTCTTGCTGAGAAACAATCAAGCATAGCTTGCTGGAGGAGACGGTTTACAGTGTGAGGCGGGAGAGAGCAGATAGGTTGGGTGGAATCAGATATTCAGGCATTTGTCAACCTAACCTGTGTATTTGTTGATTCTTCATTCGGTACCTGGCAAGCAATATGTGTGTGTGTGTGTGTGGGGGGGCTTAGCAGGGGCGAGAGGATGAGGTTTAGACACTAGAAAGGTCACCCTGAGATAAAGCTCTGGAGCTGGGAGGCAGACAGGGAAATCTATCTGGAAATTTGTATGACCATTCTGCCAGTTCCGAAATGTGGACGTGAATTCGCTGTAAACAAATGTGTTGCGTGGATGATGTTTCTTGATAAAACTCCGATCTAAAACATTACAAATATTATGGAATTCTTATTGGCAGATATCCTCACTCTCTCAGATAAGTTTTGAAGGAGATAGGTAAGTACCGATCAGGAAGTATTTACCCGAGATGCGAAACAGGGGTGTGCCACGGAAAAGAGGAAGGGCTGAATGGTGGCTGCCTGGGGAATCTAGACAGCAGGGGCAGCTAGGCAGAAGCATAAGCTCATGTTTGCTTGTCCTGATCTTTGCTTCCTGATCCCGCTCCTTGTTGACTTTGCACTCTACAGCACGCACAGGCGCCAAGAGCCAGCCCGAGGCATTACCTAATAGTGCAGTCATGCTTTTAACCATCCACATGAGCTGTATTTGACAGACCGTCAGGGTACAGGGACAAAGAGAGATCTTTAGAGTATAGAGTTTAATGCTAAACCCTGTCATAAAGTGCTCAACTCTACTTCACAGAAAGCAAACTGTATTTGGTGAACAATGAAGTCAAGTTAAAACAAGAAAAAAATAAAGTATGTTCTGTTCTTTGCCTAATGTTTCTCTGCCAAGTGCAGAAATTCCAGTTTTCAAGGCCGTATACAAAGCTAGTATGTTAAAAGGCAAGAGCTGCACGCAGGGCCGTGGAAGGTAGACAAAGTTCCCAGGGTGTGTGTGGGGGGGCGGTAGTGTCAGAAGGTATTGTATAGATGGTCTGTAGCATGGGATTTGGAAAAACAGCTTTTCTTTGGGGCTGGACAACTGTGGCAGGTGGCTTCTAAGTTTCTTTTCTTGTAGCAAACAAAGCAATGACAAAGAGACGTTAAAGCAGAGCCCCGGGACCTCCAGTGATGGAGAGTGGAACTTATGTCTAACCTCCAACTCTAACTCCTGTTACTTTGGAAAGTCAGATCTGCAAGCTGGGTGAGACTTTTTGTTTTCTATTTTTTTTTATCAGTAAAATAAGCACTGGGTTAGATTGTCTGCAAATTCCTTTCCATTCTGACAATTTTTTTTTTACTCTCCAATGTCTTATCTATGAAGAATTACTAATATCCTTTATGTAATAGTGCGGCTTGTTTTTCCATTTTATTAGGCAGATAATACACTTTGTCTCATAAGGATTACTTAAGAATTACCCTTAAAATGGGAATACTAATCAAAGGAATTTCCATAGGATGTATCAAATTACCTATTCCCAATAAACACACACGTACTTTACTGGCTTCCTATTGGTTAAAAAGTTAACTGGGTACCTACTATGACCTAGGTAATCTTCTGTGGTGTATATATACAGTAGTATATACACACACAAAAGTATATGATCTGCATTTATGTATATATAATATATATATGTATACATGTGTATATACATACATACACATATATAATTTAGAAACATTTGCTGCCTTAATGGAATTTAACTAATGAATGCATATGAGCAGAATATTTCCTCCCCATCCTTCCTCCCATCTTTGCTCTTGGTGACAGTTTTAGATTCTGATCCAGAGGGGTAAATCAAAGGGCAAAGCACTGGTGTGTAAGATCCTATTATCACTCCGTGACCTCTGCAGGACCTTTCTTCAGTAGAGAGTCTGGAAAGGAATGCACACATAAACATGGATGGGAAAAAGGAATAGGGCTCATCAAAATGAGTGGGTGTGGCTGCTGTACTTCAGGATGTCCTACACCGAGAAGTGTTAATAAGACAAAACTGGTCACTCCTTTATAAGAAATGCTTGAAAGCCACATACATTAACAACTGTAGAAGCACAATCCAAATATTTATGGCCCTATACTCAAGCTAAAGTAACTAAGTGCCAGCAGGGCAGGCTGGGCAAGGTGTTCACTTTCCAGAGGTATATATNTTAATTCCCAAGGATTGAAAATTTCCCTGAGTGATCCAGACAAGAATCTCAATATTCTGTGCTAAATATTCATATGAATATGAACCCTGGAAGCTATACAAAAGGAGTTATTTTTTTCCTTCATCATTTTGGGAATCATTAGTTTATTTCTTCTGAAATAAAATCAAAGGTTCTCTAATTGAACGGTCTTTCTAAGCATTTTTGTTTCAGTTGATAGAATCCTAACCAGCCATTGTACATGTAGACAACTGACAGAAAGTAATACTGATAATAGAAAATATGCACAAATGTAAGATTACTGTTCATTAAAAACAGATAAAAGATCAAACCGCTCTATTTAGACTGATATTTGCAAAGTTTTACTGGAACTTAAGATATATTTTTTGGTAGAAATATCTTTAACAACAACAATTGTAATTTCAGAATCTATAAAAATTCATCTTATAATTTTATAAAATTTTACATAGGTAAAGAATATATATAGAAACATCTCTAATGTGCTGCAGATAGAAAAGATCTTATAGGGACTATTTAAATGAACTGAATATCAAAATAGAACATAAACATCATTTACTGTGCTCTAAAAATATTGATCAGGGAATTTAAATGATATATTGGTCTGTGTATGGGCGAGACATATTGAATAAAAATTCATCAAATCTGAAGTTCACTAAAAGTGACCCATATGGGAAAGGACTTATAGTAATTGTGGGGCCAAACACACAAGTTAATCTAATTCAAACTTGTGGATCTAGAACAAGGAATGGCAAGCACAACATATATTGTAGTTAATTAATAGCATTTTTCTAAGTAATGAAGGATCAATTAATGCAAAGTAACACCCCAATGACCCTCTCAGGTAGGACTGATCCATTTTGAATGATAACCCTTTCCATTTCTTTCTGGAGTGGCAATCTGTTTTTATGGCAATTGTCTCAAAAGATAATTATCTCTAAAAAAATGATTATATATATATCAAAGTGGGTGAGAATGGAGTCTTTCATGCAAATGCCTACGTATAGCGTCCTATAGCCCAAAGTTTCCTAAATAAATGAGAGATTTTTTGTTGTTGTTGTGATCATGCCGAGACATCTAAGAATGCTGGGATGATTTCTTCGCATTTTGTTTGTATCAGAACAGCAGTTCAGGTGAGCTTATGAGATATAGTTTCAGGTCTGATTCTCTGCAGAGTCCAAGTCCTCAGAGGAAGCGTATTTTGTCAGGGCAACTGCTCCACCGTTGAGAGGAAACGTGACATAGGGTGTCTACCCCAGGCTCTCCCAGGGGATGCATTCTTCTCTACTCTTTGCTTACAGACCACGGGCTCAGCCTGTTCTGTTTCTCCTAGCATAACTTTTGGCTGAAGGCTTGACAGCAGCTTGGAGGCAGATAGCAGCATAATCTTCTGAAGTAATTTAGATACGATTTGTTAAAAGAAAAAAAAAGTAAAAACCAACTCTTCTTGGCACAAACCACTCACGAGCTTGGATTTAGCCAGTGAATGTAGCATTGCAGGGGATTATAGGCAGAAAGCTGGAGAACTCCAGAACTCTGGGAAGAAAACCTGAGGCTTCCATTTGCATATATGACATTCACATTAAAATAGAATATTTAAAGCAGTAGTACTGGCTGGCCAGTGTAGAGACCTCATTTTCTCACCAGTTACTGGGAGATCGCTTGAGGTTTTCTCCTTTGTCCTAATCCAGGAGGAATAATAGGTGCTTGGAATTTCATAATTTACACTCTATAGCCAAGAACGATTGCTGGTGCTTGTTAGAGGGGTGGAAATGCGAAGGATTTATAATTTCCAATCTCACACTCTAGGTGAGGGATTAGAGATCTGTTTCATTGCCTAACTCTGAAGGGCAGTAGGTGTCTTTGAGTCTGACCCCTGAAAAGTACTTTATAAGGTGAAATATGGAGAGTCTAGCTCTGCTGTTTGGGGGGGGCACCATTCTTCAGCGTCTCCATGCCTTTTCCTTATCTCTAAACTAGTGTTGAGAACAAGGAAAGTACATAAAATACTTTCTGCAGGATTGGGGGCCACAGTGAAAGCCCAGCCCAAGTCCAGACCACCAAAACTTCTAGTTAGACAATGTGCAGCTCTAGCTTCAAGCACACTTGTGTCTACTTTTCCACTGAGCATCCTTTAAGGCAACAAGGAGTTGAGCTGCAACTCACACAAGACAGCATTAGCCATTTCCAGTGAATCAGCCAGTGGCTCTAGTGCTCCCCAGTGCCATGAATTCACCACATCTAAGTGGCTGCGGAAACCTCTCCCTCACTCCAAAGTAAAACTCATCCAAGAACCAGGCTCACTTCGTTCCCTTCCTTCAAGTACCAAGCAACTGTCAGTCTGTATTCTTTTTCTACAGTGTTGTTTATATTACATAGCTCTTCTAATGGAGCCATGCATGATGTGACCTTTCTGGTTCCCCTTCTCTCATTCCTCTAGCCATCTTTATTTTTTTTAAAGTTCTAGAAATCTATTTTAATACAGGAAAATTTGCATATAATAAAATGCAGATTTTGAGTATAAATATAGAGCTTGAAGAGTTTTCATCGATGTGGCAAGCACCACTGTAATGGAAATAGCACCCATTCTGTGACTTTAGAATGTACTGTTTAAAATGAAAGAAACTGTAAAGGTTTTATGTTTCTGAGATTCTTGGAGATGGGGCTCTTTTGAGTTTTCTTTTCTTGCTGCTTGTTGGTGCATTCAGGTATAGTATTGATTTTTGTGTATCGAACTTATACTCAATCACTTTCATAAATTCGTTTCTTCATTCTAGTATTATGTTCCGGGAGGCAAAGGAGGAGCAGATTCTTTGATGTTTTGTATAGTCAAGTGTGCCTTCTGAGAATGAACGGCAGTTTTATTCATTGTTTTTTACCGTTTCCAGTGTTCGTATTTGGTTTTCTTGCCGTGTTGCTCTGGTTAAGATTTGGTTAATCAGAAGTGTGATTGTGGACATCCAGAGGAAGATAATCAATTAATGAAGCTCTGGATGGGGCTAAACTGACAGGATGAGAGAGACACGGGGGAGCAGAATGGGGGATAGAAACAAAGATATTCGTAAGAGTTCAAAGTGAACCATGACAATTCCTAAGAGCAATGACTTTATCCCGACACACCTATCTTTGGTAGATCTCAGATCACAGTACAACCTATGAAGGTTAGGCTTTCTGTGACTGTCATTTCTAAATCTAAAGTCACAGTGAACATGATTTACAAACACTAGCTTCTCATCGTTTGTGATTTTGCTGTGTGAAACTGCTGCAGATGTGTTTTGTGAACTGACATATCGGTGTGGTTCAGTCAAATCAACTAAAAAAAAACAGACTTTACTTCATACTTAAAAAAATTACTTTCATACTCAAAACTATCCTTGCACTTATTTTCTCAGGTTTGAATTCTTCACAAAAGTTGAGAGCTTACCCAGACTTTTACTTGTATCATTTCTTCCTGCCTCTCACAGAGACATGAGAAAACTGAGGCTCAGAAAGATGCCTCATCCAGCTTACACAGAGAAACACTGGGCAGATCAGGGTCAAGAGTCTAGGCTTTTGCTATCCAGTGCTTCATTATTATCGCTCCATCTCCTCAGAAAGATGTTGCCAAGACCCTAATCCCTCATTAGGATGTGCAAGAGGCATACAACACAAACCAGGCCAGGCAGTTGTCTGATGACACAATGGGCCAGATTTAGTCAAATTTTCACCTTAGCGAAAGAAACATTGGAAGGTGTTCATTCTTTTTTTCTCTCTGAATATGTCTCTATTTTTCATGCAAGAAGAAAATGAAGGAAGTACCCAGATAAAAGAGGACAAAGACTTCAACTGAAGGTATGGAAAGAACGTGCCTTTGAGAGAAGAGATAGCTCCCCGAGTGAGAGCAGTCTGAGCCCCATAATACACACTGAAGTCCTAAGACCTCTTTCTAGGGATGAAAGCTACATTAAGAGCTCAGTAAGGGAAATTAAATGCAGTTTCTCAAGTGTATGCTTCTCTTACCTCCCAGGTGGCAGGTAATGACATCTTAGTCAGGTATCAAGTCCCAGGCAAGCATCACTCTGCTCAGAAAGGTCTCATTAGGCCAAAGACAGGGTTCTTCGCTCCTCTCCCGAGCCTTCTCCGTATGCTGTATTCCTTTAAAAGGGTGAGATGTAATAGCAGCTTAGAATTGGATTTCAACTCTGTCTCATCCATTTTAATCAAGGTCTCCTTACAAAGCTCAAAACATTATCTGTCTGTCTGTCTATCATCTGTGTGTGTGCACAAGTGTGTACATGCGACGGCACACCTGGGGAAATTGGAAGACAACCTGCAGGTGTTAGTGATCTTCCTCTACCGTGTGGATCTCAGGGTTCAAATTCAGGCCCATCAGCCTGGGTAGATATGCATCTCCACCCACTGAGCGATCTTTCAAGTGCTTTGTAAAGAGGATATTTTATCTTAGCAAGATCCTAGACTCTGTAGACAGAAAACAGACAGCAACAAGAATAAGAAGCTAATCTCACAATATGTAAATTAATACACCTTCCACGTAGGAAGAAACTCATAACTGTTTACATGCTTGCATATTGTCTCTGGGTTGGATGCAGTTCTGGGTAGAAATGTTGGCATTCGATGAGATCTCATTGTTTACAGTATGCCGCAGTGAGCATGGCCCAAGTCCTGTAGAATTTTTGATATCCAAGATTACTTGTTGCTTTTGGAATGTACACCATGTAATAGAAAAGGAGTGGCTGCAGAAATGGATGGAACATGAATGTGTTGATCAAAATATTTAACCTCTACTAGCTCATTTCGGTTTGTTTTGTTCAATTAATGACCATAGTCAGCACAAATAAATTGTACGTTCTACTCAATATGACATGACTATAGCAAGCATTCAGGTCATCCAGTTACTGCCACCAGAGATTTAGGGCCTTGAGTGCATGTGGGCTGAAATAATTGACCTAGGGGCTTATGCTATTATTTCCAGGGAACTAGAGTCATATTCTCCACGCTCTACAGGCTGGGAACATATGCTTCAAAGTTCTGAGATCAGAGGTTTATTGCTCTGAACCTTGACTGTCAGTGATCCCTGACAGTAGTGGCGGATAGCAATGGAAGTAGGGGGCAATGATTGGTGTTATGACTCTCAAGCCCTGAGGATTGAGACCTTGACACCAAACAGCACCTTGCGTAACAGCCATTGAGACTTGAGTATCAGATCCTCTGCCTACAGGACTCGGGTCTTCTAGCTTATAAGACCTGCAGTCTCTCAACTCTAGCTCTTTAGAGCCTCTGCCTTCCATTCTTAGTCCTTGCCTTCTTCATCCTCCATGATCTCATCTGCCTCTGCCCACGGTGGCTCTAGAACTCTTCCTCTATCTTTTGGCCACTATTGAGACTATCAGTACTGATACTGTTGGCAACTTCATTTCCACAGTCCAGGGCTGCTTCCCATGTCCGTGATTCTGCTGTCTCTTTGTGCTATGAGTTCAGCCTGTTCTACTCATGATGGGGACTCCAAGTACACAAAAGACAAAAGATTTGGGAGAAAGCCTGTTTTAGGGGCCTAATGATGCAATAGCAGTGAGGTCTTACAGAAGACTTTCTAGTTAACTTACCAAGTGAGACAAGCAGACTGGTTAGCCTGGATATGTAGCCAGTGTGTATAATGTGTGTTTGCACATGCGCATGTTGTGAATATGACATGTAAGTGTGATGATTCTAACTTGCACCAATCACAGCACAACTTTTTGTTCTCTCAATACCAATTGCAGCTGAGAATCACAAGC
The DNA here is from genome assembly GCF_014885135.2 of Alexandromys fortis. Taxonomy (NCBI): domain Eukaryota; kingdom Metazoa; phylum Chordata; class Mammalia; order Rodentia; family Cricetidae; genus Alexandromys; species Alexandromys fortis. Next base: position 16,047,417 of record NW_026067897.1, read on the forward strand.
TTATTTTTGAATCCTTAGGGAAAAATTCATCTCTGTTCAAACCTTCAAACCCAACTGAAGGACTGAAGACAGACAGCTTGGCCATATTCTGTGAAGACATTGGTTGAAAGCAGCTTCTTTATTAACCAATAAAAGTAACACATATACAGAAGGACTTCCCACACCAGATTCCAAATCAGAGATGAGGATCAGGCCTATTCAGTGAGTGGGTGGGCATAGTATCCACAGATGACAGCTAGGGCTCTGCATCAGGTGGGGTTCTGTGTATTTTATTCCAAAATGAACATTTTTGATTTTCAAAGGAGATTCTTTTGCTATCAACATAGTATGGATGAGGGAATAGAAACACAGGCTCAGCTATTTTTCCAAGGTCACACAACTGGTTACAGGTAAAAATGGATTTGAATTCAAAATGTCTGGAGTCTCATTCATATAATCCATAGTATATTCTATTTTATTTGATATTTGTTTTTCTGACATCTAATTCCTTTCTGAGAGTATGCTTAGAAGCAGACTTGCATTTTTTTTCTTTAGTTGTTTTGATTCTCTAAAATACTCTAATGTTTTGGCTTTGGGAGTAACTTTTTACAGCAAAGTTCACATTTCTCCCCATTTGTATGTGCTGTTGTCTTGGGTATGCTTGGGTCATATTTCTATAGCCTTTCTATAATGGTGATTTATTTTCCTAAAACTTTGTTCTAACACCAGATGTAAACACTCCGGCTGAAATATAGGACCACATTCCTGAATATCTCAAAGGAAAACACTTTGGAAAACATTATTTTTTATGTTTTGTTTATTTCTGAGAATTCCACACAATATATTTTGATCATATTCAGTCCCGTCTCCCAATTCCTTTCAGATTCCCACAACCAACTCACTTCATGTTCTCTTTCTCTCTCCAAACAAATAACTAAAACCAAACTCAACAGCATGCACGTGCGCGCATGTGTGCATACACACACACACACACACACACACACACACACACCACACACACACACACACACACACACACACACACACACACACACCCCACATATAAGGATTTTGATTTGTCTTCATCATGGGGTCTGCCCCAAAGTGCAGTTGGTATACCAGCATTACTCCATTGTAGAAAAATGTTTTTCCTTTTCCCAGAAGCTATCAATTGAAGCTAGCTTCTAGCTCAGGGGTGTCCTTTGTGCTCACCTCTCCCCCTACATTGGTGTTGTCTCTGTTTTTGAACCTATGTAGCTCTTGTGTGTACTGTCACTGTCTCTATGAGTTTGCATGTGTGTCAGCCTTCTTGTGTCAGGAAAATACTGTTCTTTTGGAGTTATCCACCACTTTTTGCTCTTACAGTCTTTCTGTCTTCTCTCCCATGTATATTCCTGAGCTCTGGGGAGAGAAGTGTGATAATAAAACAAAACAAAACAAAACAAATCAAACCATCTCACTTAGGGCCTAGTACTCCAAAGATTTTCATTTTTTGTACGTTTTCCAGTTATGAGTTACATTTTGTTTAGACTCAAAACTTGCCCCTTGATATGGAATCCATACCTGACAGACTTAATTTGGTCAAGAGCCATAGCCTAAAGAGGTCATGGGCCCTAGGGGAAAACCTCCTCCTATGATTCTGCTAAATGAAAAAAGCAATAAAATGACTCCTAATAGCTATACCCATAGATGAGTGCATAATTCAACCCCCAAGAGAGAAAACACTCTAAAGAAATAAAGCACGGGAAATGGCTCAGTGGGAACAGTTCTTGCCATGCAAGAATGAGGACTAGAGGGGCTGGAATCCCCAGAACCCAAATAAAGCTGGGAGTGTGGAGCAGTAACCTAAGTGTGGAGGGTAGAGAAGGGATTTCCTCAAGCTGGCTAGCTAGAGTAGCCAAGCCAGTGAACTGTTTCTACAGAGCTCCCATCTTATTTTGTAAAGTGGCCAGCCCTGGAAGAAGACACTTGATGTCAATTCTGCTTTACACACACACACACACACACACACACACACACACACACACACACACACAAACACACACTTACATAGATGCATGCACGTATGCTCGGGGTGATATAAACAAACATACCGTATACATATGCTAAAATAGGAATTCCTTTTTTAAATTAATGAAGATGTTACACTTTACTGACATTAGGCACAAATTGAGGCCGATCCTGTACTCAGGTGCACAAAGAAGACAGATACTGTCACCTGATTCAGGAAGAAGGTGGGTGGTGACAGTGACATACATTTTGTTCACTTCCAAATGCTCACCAGAGTGAAAGTGTGCTCAGTGAAGCCGAACCGAGCGTTGCTTGATCTACTGTTACTCAATGCACAGCACGGACAAGTATCTCAAGGATGCCAGAAACAAAAGGCTCGTGTTAAGAGGAAAGCTCATGAGGCAAACACAAGAGAGAGAGGGAGGTAACTCCCCCACCCTGCTCCCAACACTCCTGAAAACAGACCAGCTAATGCTCTCCCTTTTCCTGGCAGGAATGCCCCATCAGGCGCATTATGAGGTAACAGAGCATTTCAAAAACGGATGTTTGGAAATGTTACCCAGTGTTTCCATTGCTGTGTGATACATTGCTGAAAGTGATATAACTGTTACACCTATAAAAGTAATCCCTCATATCAACACACTTAAAAACACAGATAGCGAATTTTTAAACCATTGAAAGGCTTTCGTGAATTCTAAACCCGTTTGTTGAAGCCAAAATCTGCACATGTTGTTGCCTTTTCAAGTACAATTGATGGCTATCACCGAAGGTGGGAATTTACTACCAAACTTTAGCAACACCTACATAATTGGTTGGTGAAGCAAGGACATGGGTACTAGTATTATGAAGGACAGAATGTGGCACACCTCTTTCCCTTGGGTTTACCTTTCTGTATGACTCTGGGAGGCAGGGGCTTTAGTTCCTCTAGCCAAAGATCACAGCTATGGAATGCCAGGTGTGGATGCTAGGATTTCACAAACAGCAAATGCAGTCATTCTGCTCAAGCTAGCAGTGATTTCAGTGAGGAAAAGAGACGTGTTTCTCTCATTGATAAATGCAAGAAATTTTACCTTAAGTTGACATCAATTTTGAGTTTATCTATTTGTCTATGTTAAGTCTATCTAACTGTTCTAGGATCATTTTGTGATGTATACATGTACATGCATGCACATATGATGAAGCACTTATCAAACTTTATAAAGACTTATTCCCTGCACAATCTTCTAATAACTAAGTTGCATTGTAGCCAATGTCATACCACTGTTTCCTGGAAGTTTTTAACTCAGGGACATCTGTGGCCAGCCTACATTTTATCTCTCTTGTTGTCTTTGAAGGAGATTTTTCACACCAACCTTTGTCAGTCTGTCATTCTTCTTCTGGTTTCTGGGTGCCCACTCCAGTGGGTGACATCATCATCCTCTTACATGGGACTAGAAAGGTAAAAGGTAATCCCCTGCTCACTCTGAAGTCCTCAGGCTGGCTGACCACAGGGCTTTCTCTTTCTAGCTCCACAGATGATCCAGCAGCCTGTGTGTGTGTGTGCAAGCATGCGCATGCACAAGTGTTATGGGATATTTTTACACTGTGTATGTTGCTGTAATTGGTGTAATAAGAAGCTAAACAGCCAATAGCTAGGCAGGAGGTATAGGCAGGATTTCCAGTGAGATAAAGGAAAAGGAGGAAGAATCTAGGTGTGAGAGAGAAACCAGAAGGCACAGAGAGGAAGCAGGAGGTGCCAGATGGGAGAGAGGTGACACCATGTGATAGAATGTAGATTAATACAATGGCTTAATTTAAGTTATAAGAGCTAGTTAGGAACAAGTCTAATCTATAGGTTGAGTTTTCGTAATTAGCATGGAGTCTTTGTGTCATTATTATTTGGGAGCTGGCTGGCAGGATAGAAAAATACTCGTAAAAGTTTGTGTGGAGATCAGAGGACAGCTTGGGTATTATTTTCTCTCCTCCCACCATGAGGGTCCACAGGCACACAGGTCATCAGGCTCCACAAGATGATACCTTCACCCTTCTCACCAGCCCTGGGGGTTTTGAGTTTTCTCTCTTCAGCCCACCAAATCAAAAGGCTCTGTAGAGAAACAGGCTCTGCACCTGCCTCCTTAAAGTCTCAACCCATGGACGATGTTATATCTCTGCTTATAATCCAGTGCCAGGAACTGCCCATGCGCTTGCACTCTGGTAGGAATGGGCAGGTGGCACCTAGGATCAGTATATCTATGTTTTTCTACCTTCACTGCAGATCCTGTTAAAACATGCTGGTCCTAGAATCGTTCTGAGATACAAATTAGTGTATTTATCATCACATTTCTTAGAATAGAGAGCTTGTGGTGCCCAGAACACAACACCTTAGCTCATGGCATAAACCATGGTAAGTTCTTTGATCTAAAGGATACTAAAAAGTCTCCAACACAGATTTCCTCTTTCTGCCATCTGGTGTGTATCCTCTGTTCCTTTTCCTTCTCAGAGATGTTATAGAGATTGGAATCCCTGTTCCTCAAGGCGTCCCATGGAAACTAGAGCACCTCTTCCTTAAAACCATTGACCCTACGAAGGTTACTCTTTGCTTCCTTGGAGACCGGGCCTTCCAGAAGGATCTGCTTCACACCCTGTGAAAATAATAATGCATGGAGAAGCCAAAAGAAATGCAAAGAGATGTGTCTTACTGTTTTCCTTCCTCAGTTTATCAGCATTTGACTCTTCCTAAGGGGCTTTCCCAGCACATGGAGAAAACCTAACAGCAGAACTAGAATTTGGATGGTTGAGGTTTCTCATCCCAAGGACTTCATCCCTCCAAATTAGTCACTCTTACCAGAACTGTTGAACTTTTCCACTTCCTATTGACATTTTTTCTGTCATGAGGACAGTTGTGAGCAGTCTAAATGGTACCTTCTGTTCGTTGCCTCCAGTGTATATGAAGTATATCCTCCCTTATGTACTGGCATATGTGTGGCACCCTTCCTATTTTCCAGAGCTGATGCTGGTTTTTCCTTAACTTTATATCCACTCATCATCCATTTGACTTGGGGGCGGGGGCTGAGTGTTCAACGCCTGCACTTACCTCACCATCAGACGCAGGGGAGTGGCAGTCTTACATTTAAACGTTTGTGGGAATTATATAGCCTGTGATATCAGTTTCTTTAAAACACCTTGTAAACTTTCACTTCTGCAGAACTGACATAAATCTGCCTGATTCAAAAGTTTATGCGAAGCACCCCACCATTCCAGTTGGAAGTAGAATGCTTTTTCCCCCCTTTTTGCTCCACTGAAGGCCTGCACTGTTGGAAGTTATTAAGAATGCCGTGGATTGCAGCCAAATTTGCTTCCTATATGATAGGCTAGACCCAGTCAGAGTTCACATGTGTGTCCGTTTACAGAGAAATCCCCAGGGCTGTGCTCTCCAGAGTGTGTTGAGTGCTGAGGAATACCGGGGTACAGACATGAGGAGTGGAGCGTCTACCCTCGAAAGTCGCTCAAAGTCATTGGGGGAGCTGACAGTCGCCAAGGGAGGCACCAATGCTTTGGGAGATTAACCCTAAACTTTCTTCTTTGTCTTCGTGGAAGGGCCTCTCCCCTGGGGTTCAATCTCTGGGATTCACACTGTTGGGGGACGGGTAGAACAATAGTAAAATGTCATGTATGAGTTTTCATTTTCAACATTCAAAATTGGTCCACAGAGAAGGCTTGAGAGAAACATGGTGCAATCTTTATTTCAACCCAGTAAATTCCCTAACTTCTCTGTTTTCTGGAGAATTCCTGAGGTGCTTACACAATTAGGGAAGGATGACCTGTGGGACTTGGTGCAGACATGATTGGGTCAGATTTGGGCATTTGCCTGAAGGGGAATGTTGCAATATGGAAGTTTCCTCCAAGTTCATTTAATACTTTGCTGAGATCTGAGAAGAGTACCCTATAGACAGTGGTTCTCAAGATGTGTGATTCTCTTTCACCAGAAGACGAAGGGCATGGCATCCCAAGATGTACTAGAAAGATCTAAAGCTGCGAAGTCAGATTGAGAACTGGAAAAGGGTGGAATTTACTCACACTTTCCAACGAGTTACAAGAGAGGGTGGGAAAGAGATTTTTTATGTGGGTGGCTGTTAAGAAATGAGAAACGCAGGCTTGGGGATTTAGCTCAGTGGAAGAGCGCTTGCCTAGCAAGTGTGAGGCCCTGGGTTCTGTCCTCATCTCCAGAAAAAAAATAAGAAAATAAACGAGAAGTGGAATTAGCAAAAGAGGTATCAGACTGGGCTCCAGTTAAATAGCTTTCTAGTCCCTGAGCCCATGTCCTACTGGGTAAGTCAGTAGGAAGAATGGCTGAAACAGAAGTGGAATAAAGCTAGTTGGGAGATTTTCATGACTGTCTTTGAACACACTGTAAGAAATATCATCTACCAAATGACCCTAAACACTATAAGCTCTACAAAGCCACAGTAATTAATTCACATCTAACTGTTTAGATAAAACCACTGCAATAAAATAATGATGTGTTATAAAGTCAGTATTGTTCTGATAATCCTATTCATACCCATAACAAAAGGTAGAGATGATAAGAATTCTAAACTTGAGCATTAAATCCATGTAAAGGGGCTGAAGAGAGGGCTCAGTAAGTAAAAGAGCCTGCCACGCACACACGAAGACCCAGGCTATAGCCCCCAAACCCATGGGAAAGCAGAGGCATTGGGTAGCAAGCCCTTTGAATCCCTTTGGAGTGGCACAGACAGATGGATCACTCGGGCTCACCAGTAAGTTCTAGATTAGTCAGAGACCCTGTCTAAAACAGCAGCAGCAAAAAGATGGATGGTGACCTGGGGAATACCTCCAGAGGCTGACCTCTGACCTGTACATGCATGCTCTCACACGATGCACACACAGGCATACATACACAGTTATACACACTCAAACACACACTCTCACATACACACACAGACACACACACACACACACACACACTTTGACCACTTGGACATGTTGATCATGTGGAATAACACAAACAATACTGCCTTGACCAAATATAAAATGTGATTCTTTGTTCTAGAAACAGTAAACAAGGGTCAGGGTCATATGACTCTCTTACCCTAAACTGGTTTACTGTTTTTTTTTTTTTAATCTTTATTTGGTTTGATTAGTCTAACATCTCTTCTGTGTCCTGTTTTCAATACCCCATCTGACATTAATCTTAACATTTCATTAGGATTTCACTGGAGAGAGAAGTTTCTAGACACACTTGTCGCTTTTGCTGACAGTGACTGAAGTGTCATGAGGCCGCAGTAATTTTCCATCATCACCTCAGAGGCCTTCATTGTCATTTCCCCTCTCAGTAACCCCCATGACTGAATGCAACTCTCAGAGTTATATAAAATTTCGCGAGTGCTCCACAGACGCAAATATTTCTTTAACCTTCTCCACAACACACCAGAGAAAGAACTGGCTTCCAACCACAATCCTGCCCTCCATTTATTGAAAGTGCTGGGTTGGCGTCAGAGCACAGCTTTTGACTACTGTGCCCGTGCCTCTGCACCCTGGAAATGACACCGTGTATGAAAAGGGGCTGCTGTATTAGATCTGAGTTCACATCTTCAGGGCTCAGATAATGAGCTGGCTGTGTATTTTTAGATGAAATGCATCACTGCTCTGTTTTAAAAATATGTTTCTTTTGTCTTTAATGGAGAATCAAAAGGTATGAAATAGTGAGTAAGATACCTTGTAAATAGCAATCACTGTTGTTCATGCTAGTATTTTACGCTCTCTTTTTATACAAAGATATTTTACATTTATTTATTATTTGTGTACGGGTCCACACCTTCCTTGGTGTTTTGTGTGTGTGTGTGTGTGTGTGTGTGTGTGAGAGAGAGAGAGAGAGAGAGAGAGAGAGAGAGAGAGAGAGAGAGAATCTTGAAGGAATTGGAATTCTCTTTCCACCTTCTGGAGTCCTGGGGATAAACCAAGTCATCTGGCTTAGCAGCGTGCACCTGTACCTACTGACCTGTCTCACCAGCCCCCTTCTCCTGATTGGCGGAATGACTAGCACGTGTAGCTTGAGTTGCTCCTTACGACAGAGTTGTGGGATTTAGGAAGGTGAGCTTCAGGACAAGAAACTCTTATCTGCATAGCTACCTCAATGTTTTCAGGGTCCCCAGTCACACATCTGTGGGGAGGAAGTTAGACAACGATATCATTGACATTTCAAATACTCTGAAATGTAATTTAAAAACCTGAAGGTAACCTCGGGTTTTTTTGTACAGTGAAACTTGTTTGTACGTAAGATCAATCCATCCTTTTGGAACAAGTGCCAAATTCCTGGATCCAGAGTGAAAAGTACAGGCCAGTCCTCTGTCTAACAACACATCCGATACTTATGAGATAGCATAAGTATTCTCATATTTTCCACACTACCCTTTAAAATATGAGACATTGTTATATGGGTAAAAAAATGTAAAACATTTTTATATTAAGCTGTTATGCTAAGGACATGCAAACCTCAGTGTTGATTGCTGAAATATTATCTTTGTTGGTTTTGAATGGTTCATTTTCTTAACATTCATAGTCTTCTAAAATCTTGACTCCCTTAGCATTTTGTGACAATCAAAAGCTATAGTATATATATAGAACATCAATAGTAAATGATTGGTTTTAATGTCACTTTCTAGCGTATGCTCTAAGGATAATCTTCTTAGATTTTGAGCCTTTTTAAAATGGCAATAACAGTAAGATAATTGTAAGATAATGATTTCTTTTGAATTTGTGAATTAGGGATAGCTGTTAAATATTATGATTTTAGTTAAAAAAAATGACAACATGTGCTCCCTGGAGCAGACACACTTCCAAGCAGGAATGCTTTGTGAGGGAAAATGAGTGCAAGAGGAATTTCTTTTGTGAAGACAATGCATGATATTAATTTCAATTCACCCTCGCTATGGTCATAGATCTGGAGAGTGAGCTGAAGTGTTCTCCTGAGAGCAGGAACTTTCCCTTGCTTGTTTTCCATTTAAACACCAATAGCTAAAACACTCACCAAAATACGTCAGTGCTTCATAAGGATTCTTTCTTCAAAATAAGCTGGAGATGGACTGATGGCTTATGGAGGCAGGAGGACCTGCTCTCTGGCCCCGGAAGACCTGTGGGGTGGCAGGGCAGCTGCCGTGAGAAGCATCAGATCTCACTGGGGCTTGTGATCGGGCTGGTGCCAGCATCCAGGAGAGCACAGAATGCCAGGGCTTCAAATGCAGGGCAGAGGATGACTTCACTGGCAGCTCAGGGGACAGAAGATGAGCAGACAGGCTGTCCTCACGACGGTGGTGAGCTTTGCTTTCACGATTCAGCCATTGAATAGGAATCGATGAGATTGGATTTCTGGCAGTATGACATGCTTGTTAGCAGTGTATAAAAATATATGGGCATGATATAATCGTGAAGATCATACGTAGGAGACATTCCTTCTCCTAAAGTAGGTTTATGGGTCACGAGATTTCCTATTTAATAGTATAAGCCATACTAACAGCTCCACTATTTTCTAGATGGGGAACTTATTAATCACAGAAAATAGAACTGTAGACGTGGGTCAGTGTCCAAGTCTTCAACTCTTGCAAACCACCACTCTAGTCCCTGTTTCTGGGACTTTGATGGTTTTTGATACCTCATATAAATGAGATCGTGCAACATTTGCCTGTCTGTGTGAGGTGTTTGTATTGGTTACTTTTCTATTGCTGTGACAAAACACCATGACCAAAGCAACTTCTAGAAGGGAGTGTTTATTTAGCTTATAATTCCAGAGGGGGTGGGTTCCATCATGGTAGAGAAAGTTGGCAGCAAGCAGCAGTCATGGCGGTTGGAGAAGAAACCGCGGACTCACAGCTTGAGCTGCAAGGAGAAAAAAAAAAAAAAAACAAACAGAAAAAGCAAAGGCAAAATGGCACATTTTAAACTCTCAAAGACCCTCCTCCAGTGACACATGTCTCCGTAAAGTCCAGCCTTCCTTAACTTCCCTGACAGCATCAAATCCCTGAAACTATGGAAGCCGTTCTCGCAGATAACCACAGTGTAGTGTGTTGGCTGTAACACTTGCTGGATTATGTCTTCTCTTTGGCTCTTTTTTTTGTTTGTTGATTTATTTGTTTGTTTGTTTCTGGTGTGCATCCTCAGTAGTTTTCCTAGGAAATGTATATCGGATTGTGACTATTGGGATTCTGTGTCCAACACATGGCTCTATGTGCTGTTACATTTGATTGCTAGCTGAGCTGTTAGAGTTTCAGGGGAAAATACCATTTCTTTTTTTCATCAGAATTTTAAAGGCATTGCTCAATTTTCTTTTGGTTCCAACATTTCTGTTTATGACTTTGAAGCGAAGTCAATTTTTGACTTCTTATGAACACGGCAAGCTTTTTCTTTGCAAGCCCGCTTGACCCTGTTTTTGTTTCTGCTCTTCGGAAGTTGTATTCTCCGGTTTAGGATACTGCTGGTCTGGGACAACATGCAGACGCTTTACACAGCCCCCAACTCTGCTTCTTTTCTTTGTTGTCCTTTTCCTTTTCTCTTTTGCCATTATTAATGACTTAAAGCAACAGAAAGGAAGATAGACCAAAAAATAAAAGTTTTGTGATGAGTAATGGTATTTTATCAGAGCCTTGGGAAGAAAGGATCAGCGGTTAAAAAGCCTACTTAGCCTGACATCTCAAGGAAAGGGGAGTTAGAGGGTTCTTTTATAAAACAAACAAACAAGATGAGCACTAAAGCTGTGCTGACTTTTCTTTCTGCCTTCCTTTCCTCACTTTACCTCCCCATGCACTAACTGAGCATACTACACGTGATCTAATGTGTACAAAGTTGTCGCACTGCTCCCGTTGATGCTACCTAGCGTTGACTGAAGGTTAAAGGTAGTCCTGCTGTATCCCAGTGGAAATCCTGTGCAGACCAAGGCAGGAAGTAAACAAACCATCCTCTCCAGCAAGCAAGAGACACAGTTCTATTTATATTGGGTTATCTACCTGTGGGTTTAAGATGCACATCCAAGATGGCCATCTTCGGTAGTGTGGAGAGTTGAAGGTCTCTCGGGGAAACAGAAACAGGGGAATAAGTTAAAGCATACTTGTGCTAATTCTTGCCCACTGTCACTTTTTCTTACAGGAATGAAGACATAGTGGAAGCAGAGCCTTGGGGTTGAAACAATGAACAATAAATGAGGATTCTTGAGGTAAGGGGCAGAGATGGGTTCTTGTGAATCAGCTCTCTGTTTCTCTCTATCCTTCAGTTAGACAGGGATTGTATATGGATCCTGTCAGGATTATGTGCTCAACCCTGTGATCTCTGAGAAGTACAACTCAAATCTAATTTCTTATTCTATGTGTTGTATTGACAAGAAGATGTACTGGACAAAAACGTGACTCTTTGAGTGCCCCAGTGGTTGGTTCATTTTGCTGTTGTGGCAGTGGTGGTGGGCTGCTATGCTTTAAAAGCCTTGTCACTTAAGGTAGGTGACTTAAGATGAATGGTTGTTATTTGCGGTGTGGAAATGGTGTGCATTCCTTCAGTGTTGCTATAAATGAATTCATGTGTACATAACCAAGAATACCCCAGTTCCTATGTATGGGAAAATTCTGGGGCTATATTTCCTTCAAAATATCTACCAGACAAACAGGCTTTCATTCAATTGTGTGTTCAGATGGATTTGAGTTGTTGCCTTCGCTCTCTGAGTTCTTGAATTAAGGGCAGTCCAAGTTCATGCAAGGTGGTGTGAGGGCCACAGAAGAAGGGAGGATTTCATAGCTGGTGTGAACTGCAGTAAAGAAGAGAGAACCTGAGTCTGTTGGCAAATTAGGTCGGTACGATAAATAACCAGACCAGCTCAAGAATAACAGTTATATTTTAATAGTTGAAAAGGGGAAACTCATGCTACAAGAGTGGAAGGTCTGATGTCCTATATGTCCGGCGGGCACCGCGCAGAGAGAGAGAGAGAGAGAGAGAGAGAGAGAGAGAGAGAGAGAGAGAGAGAGGGGCGCACCTGGATCTCCCAGTATTTCTACTTGGGCCCCAGGTAGCCACACCCTAATTAGATGTGATTGGTTGATATGTGATTGTGTCCCTATCATGAGTCTATAAATAAGAACCGACAGATGAAGCAAACATTGATCTTAGTGGCATCAACAATGTGTAACTTGAGATTGCCAGTGAAGGACTGTCCCCAAGAACTGGCACCAGGCAGTATGGATCCAGACACGAGAATCCACATGGGTGAGCTCACTCATCCAAATACACCTTCTGGATCCCAAAGACGCTAGAACGTTAAGAGACAGACAACATTGGGAAAAGGGGTCTTTTCGTTTGCTCCGGAGGCATCAATGTGTGTACGTACAGATGTTTCCATTTAATGGAATAGCCACTTGACAGTAAAGACTCATTTGGTATAACTTAACAAGTGATGAAAAATTGGGCCGAGCTTCAGATGACTGATTCCAGAGAAACCAGCAACTAGCAGTGTTCCTGTTAAGCTCTGATGTCTAAAATACCTGGGAAGGCCTGCGCTCATTTACAGAGTGGAGGCTCCATGGAATTCAGTTGGGCTACTGGGGATTTTCTGGAGAGCTCTATCACAGGATGCCTGTTCTCGGTCAGACACCCAGCTGAAAGATGGTGGCTCTGACTGTCACCTCCTCCTCATGTGACAAATGACAAAAGGTTGGTCAGCAGAGGACCCACAAGTTGCCCACATGCTTCAGATTCATTCACACTAGTGTTGGCTTTCTGCACCAGTTAAGCAAAGCCTGGCTATCTTGTGGCTCATTTGAATAGATCCCATTATGATTGTATCAGTCTGTCTGATGAGAATGTTGCAAATATTAATGGATGTTTTCAGAATGCCTCAGTAAAGGGATATACAGAACATTATACATTTGGCTTTGAGAAATATAATTGAATTATAATCAATTGAATTTTTTTAGTTGTACTATATATTATTCTGTTTAAGACTAGATCTTGCCTATGTAATTCAGTCTGACATGGAATTTATGATCCCCCTGCTTCAGCTTCCCTAGCTGAACAGCAACATGCGCAAGTTAAAAGTGACTTATCAACAACGGAAAGATAAAATACCTTTTCTAAGTTTGTATTCTTTAAGATTAAAGTAATGCATTTTCCATTTGTTCAAAGTATTCTTTAAAAAATAACTTACAATAATTAATTTAATTTGGGGGTGCACGTTTGTGTCTGGACACCCAAAACTCATGAGCATTGATTCTTTCTACCAGGTTAGTCTCTGTGAGGAACTCAGGTTGTCAGGCTAGGTGGCCAGTTCCTTCAACTACTGAGCTTTTCACCAAGCCCAAATTATTCTTCTGTTTTTCTAGTAAACACTACACAAGACTCGATGTCTTTGTCTTAGAGGAGATGATGTTTCCACTCACAGAATATCCAATTATGTAATGAGTAATGGTTTACCAGAGAAGCACACTGCTGAGAATGAGGGTGAGGTGGGATGGTTGCTGGTGGAGGTGCCGTCCAGAAGGGAAATTGCCTGGAGAGTTCCAGCAGAACCTGAGAAACCTAGACATGTCCCCAGAACTAGCTAGAGAACGAACCAGCAGTGAGCACAGTTTGCATACAGCTGGTAGTGGAACTAACCCGTGAAAATTCCTTTCAATTCAGAAACCTTCCCTTCCATTTGAGAAATTTAGTGGCCTCTTTTCCTAAGTTTTCATATTGTGCCTATTACATCACTGGGTGTAGATGGCTGTGGATAGAACAGTGATACTGGACTTAGATGTGCTGTGTCTCCACAGGCTAGGTACCAACTTCAGTTGAGTGAACATGCCTTATAATGAAGTTAAGACTAAGCGGTTGGATAAATAAAACCAAATTTTCAAGTGATTTTAAAAGCTAAGCCCTTTTTGTCGTGCCTTTCAGCTGAAGAGCTTGGCTTTGCTGAGGCGTCCTTTCAAAGAGTCTCTTCTCCCAAGGTAGCAGTTAGACTACACATTCCTGAGCTGTAAAACCACGTAGATGTGTGTTGCTTTGAGCTCCTGGAATTATTCTTCTATCATCCTGAGAGAGGACTAAACAGTCCCTCTTGTGAAGTAGGAAAAGGAAATGGTCCCACATCCTCCCAGGAAGAAAAAAAACCAGAATCTCTAAGGAGTCCATGCTTCTCATTGCAACCTAGCCACTGACCTTCCCAGTGACCTTAGAGAAGTTCCTATCCTACTCTGACCTCCTTTATTCTGTTTGTAAAATGAAAACTGAGACCATGCTCCAAAAACAAATGGCTTCCTAATCCAGTCCTGCAAAGCAGCCAGGCTCTGGAACAAAACTAGCCTTCACTCAAGTTTTCGTTGTTGTTAACCAGCTGTATTTCTGGAGCAAGCAATTTAAATCCATCTATTTTTAAATCGAGCTGCTCTCCCCCAGAAATCATGCTGCTGAAGGTCATAAATCTCACTCACTCACTTCCTTGGCCAAGAGGCACACAGTGCCACGAAGCCTGCTTGGGAGACTTAAGGCCCGCTGACTCCGCCATCGGAAAGGAACGGTGGGAAATGTATATAGAAAGATGACAAGACTCTCTTTACAAACGGGAAGCATTCCAGTCGAGCCACAAGGAAAACAGTGCCCTGTAAACTGGTCCCAGGGACAGACTATGAGCTCGTAAGCACCATTCACCCCGTACATTGTCTTAATGAAACCTCCAACCACGTCTACGTCTTAAGCGAAAATACTACATTTTTAGTTCATTTGTAAATTGGCGTGTAGCCTAATAGGTTTCTTCTAGCATTGTCATACATGCTTTCTTTGTACTCAGTCCCTTCCCTGCACCCCTTGCCTATCTTCTTCTCCTATGTACCCCTAGGGCTTTCTGTTTTCACGTCGTCTGTGCACGTACTATATCTTATAAGCAAGCCATCTGAACGGAGCATAAACCAAGGCACAGCATGATAGCGTGCCCGTCCCTAGAACTGGGTGTCTGAGGGTGGTGCTTGAGAGCTAACCTTAGTATCTGAGCCTTGAGGGTGCTGAAGAAAAAAATATATATAACATGAGTTCAATTTAACAAGGTTTATTTGAGCAAGAAGAAGGCCCTAGAACTGGGCAGCATTCCAGACCACGCTGGTTCTGAGTTCCTCACCCCACCACATGTGCAGGCTGTATTTATAGTCGAAGAAAAAGAGGTGACATACAAAAATATTCTGATTGCCTGCAGTTGGCATTTGCCTTACGGGAGCATGGTTTTAGTCAATGGGCAGCCTGTGGTTGGCTGAGACTTGGTCGCTTCATAACTCGAGTGTGTACCCTTTGGTCACCTTACAACTTGTTTGCACCTCAAGCTGGGGGTACAGTTCAGCATATCTGGGTACCCCGCGGGGCATATTTTATCACTCAAGTACAGAAATAAACTTAGGCCAAATCCCACACCGTTTTGAAAGGTTCTGTTTTGCTTCCAGTCTCTGATGCTGGAAGGGCAGAAGAGTGTATTTGCTGCCCCGGCCGTGTGTCTTTCAGCATCAGAAGTTCCGTGAGAATTAACGCACCTAGCTTCACTTAGAGCTGTAGGAACAATTACAGACCATGATTTATTGTAAACGATAGTTTTCTGGGGTAAGATGTGCCTTTAGCGTTGCCAGAGAGCAGCATATGATTTTGAGCCGGGTTGTGCGGATAGGAGAGAGGGAAAGAAGTCTAACGTGCAGGCTCGGCTGGGGAAAATCTCCTATTTCTTGGGAGACTGGCAAAATAGTGTGTAAGCCCCCAGTGCACTTGACTTGGTAACAGCATTTAGGCAGACATATCAGCTGAAAACTTGGCACCGAGGGGGGAAAAATGCAGCCAGTTTGGAAAAGAATATGTATTTTTTTTTTTTTTGGAAAACTAAAAATATAACTGTCACACAATCCAGCAATGCCGTTTCTGTATATAAACCAAATGAATTAAAACCAGTGTGGGGAAAAGGCATACATGCTCACCTGTTGTTTATGTGACATTTATTCAAACAGCTTAGATGTGGCTATATCTACACGTCTCTTTTCAGTGAGTGGATAAAACATATACAATGCATACATACACTAGAATACTACCCAGCCTTTAAAAAGGAGGAAATCCTGCTATTTGTGACATATCAGTTGGTCTTTCTTCTGTCTGGGATCTTACAGAGCTGAACTCTCGGAGAAAAGAACATGGCAGCCGAAAGTGGAAGGAGGAAAATTGACAAGGAAAGGGAAAAGGTTTCAATTAGACCGGAGAAAGAAAGGTTAGCCGTGTTCTGTGCCGACTGTTACAAGATCTACTCTGCATTTCAAAACTGTCTTCAAAAGCAGACAATGAATATTTTCCAAACAAAATGACAAGAATTTGAGGTGATAGATCTCTTAAATGGCCTGAGGCAGGTCATACCGTAACGGACACATGAAGTCAAGACATCACACTGCACACCATAAACATAATGATTAAAAATAAAATGAAATAACTTGAGAGACTCACTATTGTTTTCTTCATTTGAACACAGACAGAAAGTTTTCTTACTAATAAAATAAAAACCAAGCAAATTGACTAGGGGCTTGGCCTGTCATCCTTTGTGGCCCACAGCACAGATCCTTAGATTCCCCAGGGGCTGCTATCTTGTGGGTGCAGGGCTTCAGCGGGGCTGCCAGGCTCCAGTTTCCAGAACCTAGTTTGCATGAGAAAAAGGGAACAGCAGAGCCTTAATTAACACCATAACAAGGCGCTTCCCCACTGCTCTGTGGTTCTTCCCTGAGCATCGGTATGAGATCATTTGCTTGGAAACATATTGTTTGCGAAACTACGTGGAGTTAATTTTGACAGGGCCCAGATTGAACTGATGGTGATGAATCGTGATGTAGGGACTTACGTTTCCGTGAGACTGTGGAGAGAGAAGCGGATTTGGACTCAAGGTCAGAATCCGCACTCTCCACTCTCTGGCTGTGCAACTTTATGCAAATCATCGACTCTCGAAGTCTCTTAGAAAGCTGTGGCGAGAATGTCATGAGAAAAAATGTGAAATTGTATTTATTAGTTTTCGAAAGTTCAGGGCCTGGAGATATGGCTCAGTGGCCAAAAGCACACACTGCGCTTGTAGGGGAACTGAGTTTGGTTCCTAGTGCCCATATTGGGTAACTCCCGTGTAGCTGCAGCCCAGGGGATCGGACATCATGCATCTGTCCTCGCACACAGATATTCCATCCCCACAAACACAGAATTAAAAATAAATATTTAAAAATACTCTTAGACAAAGCACAGGGCGGCATTTGTAAGGTTCTGGTTAATTATAAAAAATCTTCAACAAGATTCCTATTTATTAGATAAGAGACAGTCCTTAACCTTTCTCCTTAACTGCCCAACATTTATCTATAGATCCAATTAACATGTGTGTGCCCAGTTACATACAACCTAAAAATACATCATATGTACTAGTACATTTATTAGCATATATGATAATTATCGATTATACACGCAGCCCTTCATTGGCATTCCCATTGCTCTTTATAATTCTTTCCCTAGACTGTTGCAGTTGTCTGTGGACCAGATGGGCTCTCTTTGGGCTGTTGTTTTTGGTCTAAAACAATCTAAAGTCAATGGCTACCTGACCGTGTTATTTCATCTTAGGAGTCTCTCACCAACACAACTAACTTCCAGCGTCCATAGCTCAGTTCCGCTCTTGCAATATCTAGAGACAGTTTCTGATGTCAGAATGGATCGTGTTGTGGAGGAAGAGGGGTCACTGCTGAAGCTAGGGCAAAACATCTTATGGCACCTGCCCAATCTCTCGTGGCAGTTTGTCTCCTGGGAATGTTACGGTGTTGAGATTCAGAAACCTTGCTTAGTCCATGAATTCAACTTTGTAGCTCCTACTGGCACCAAGGCCCACGTCACCTTATTCTCTGTAACAGCTAGTCACTCTCCTCTCCTCAGGGCATTGCCACAGCTCCCTGATGGTGTGGCCGGTAAGGTCTTGGCTCTCACTGCGAATCCTGTCTTGTTCATGTGCCCCCTTCTTTTTTTTCGGCTGCTCACCTCCATTTTCTTCCTCTTTAAGCTATCCCTTCATGGTGAGTCTCTGGAGCGGTTTTCCTCCCTCCAGCCATCTGCCTCTCTCTCTCTTGACCTATCGCTCACCAGTGGAACCTTGTATGATGAAGCCTTTTCCAGACATCTGTGATTCGGGAGCGGTCCAGCCCATGCTTCCTTACTCTTTGTAGCGTGAGAGCCTACCACCACCTAGGCATATCATCTAGGTAAGTAGTTGTTGACTGAAACGGGGAAATTCCGAGTCAGCGATCTCACAGTCATAGGTCCTAGGGTCAACTGGATGATATAAGGAACACTCCTATCCTGCTGCTGGGATTACTCAGGACTCAGGCTGTTCATGGATTTCAGACTTGCTAACACAAGACCTTCACTGTGGGTGTCCCTTCACCATTCCTATTTTGCAGAGAGGAAAACTGAGGCATGGACTCTAAGAAAACAAGCCACACAAAAGTTATATCACCAGAATTTAACCCAGATGCTCAGACTAAAGAGGTCACCCCACCCTGACCTGTTATGAGAACCACTGTCCTGACGTATAGTTCCCTAGGAAACCTAGTTTTAGTAGGTCTTCATTTTGGAGACGAAGAAACAATACCTGTGTAATACAGCCGCCAATGACAAGTGCATGCAACAGCCAGGGGGAGCACTGTCCTGAAGTCTTCAGGTTCAGGCATATCAGTGATCTGCTGGTATCTGTGCAATAAGCCTGCATTGCTTAATGTTGTTCGTGAGGCTGGGGCCAGGACTCATGGGAGAAGAGGCTATAGGAGTCTTCACACCCACAATGGAGCCCACCACAAATAGCTCTCTGATAATTATTTAAGCTCCTAGAAATCTGTCGCAGATCTGGAACAGCTTTGATTCCTGTCTGGAATGAGCCCTCCGTTCTGGGAGGTCTCCGTGTGAATACCATTTGTCACACGTCTCTAAAAGCTTCCAGGCTGCTTCCCTCTTCCCAAGCTTTTTGGTTTAGAAGCGCATTCCTCATCAGCGGGTCTGGGTAGATTCTTTGTGCCTGGAGAATGCTGTTCCTGTTAGTGTCAGAGTGAGCCAGCACACAGCACAGACCAAACTATTTGACACTACGTTTCCAGATTGTGTGGCCTGAGAACACAATGAGGGTGGTGAGGCGGGGGTTCCCATACAGTTCTGAGAAGAGGGCGCTGCTTAGCAGGGTGGTCCCATAGCCCTGATTGTGGGAGTCTTCTTGTGCAGGCATCTTTTGAAAATCTCACACAAAGCTGGTTATAGTGTTTCCCACTCTTGCTCTCTCTCCTCCAGCAGAGATGCCCCATCTCTTAACTTGAGACATGATGTGGTCATCCAACACACTTGGACCACGTTTGTAGCTATTCTAGGACACACGGGTTCCACTGGCCACAGGCTGTATACACCTACCAGAGGATTTCTTTTCTAGAATTTCTTTTGTAGACGCAGAGCCTGTTTACCTCATGTGTAGCTGTCATTTATCAGGCATGTTTCTTGATCCTTTTAGATTCTGTCCATTCTGGTCTTTAATCTATGAATGCTCACTAAATGCTCCTCTCTTCCGGGTACTCAGGATTAGGTATGCCAGAGTCCTGAGTGTGCTCACCTTCTAGCAGAAAGAATGTGACAATTTCAAGAAACAATGGATTTATAAGGATGCTTAGAGATTCAAGGGTGAGCTGGGCATGATGATAGTCGACCACCCCAAGTCTAAGCAATCCATCTTGTTTTAATTTTACTTCTTTAAATGGAAAATGGATGTTTTCATGTTGCCGTGATAAACAGCATAATTAGAAGCACTTTGGGAGAAAGGAAAGAGTTTCTTTGGCTCTCACTTCCCAATCATAGCTGGTCACTGAGGGGACTCAGGGCAGGCACCTGGGGACAGGAACTAAAGCAGAGGTCATGGAAGAGCACTGCCTACTGGCTTGTTCCCTGCTTTCTTCTTTAGCCCAGGAGCATGTGCCTTGGGGTGAGACTACCCACAGTAGGGTAGACCCTCCAACATCAATCATGAATCAAGAAAATGACACATAGACATGCCATCAGGCCAATCTGATGGAGGCAACCTATCAACGAGTGTTCCCTCTTCTTAGATGACTCTCCCGTGTGTGAAGCTGACAGAAAGCTGACCAGCCCTGTGGGGCTGCGGGAACTCATCTTGAGCAAGGAATACCAGTCTCACAGAGCTCCAAATCAAATCTTCTCATTCTCTTGTTGCTCGGAAGTCTCTCTGAGGTCTGCCAGTTACAGGGCCAGGCTCAGGTGTCCCATCCCTCCTCACTGCCTCAGGTGCTCGAGTGCTTCCTGCCCCTGCAGAGTGGTACTTCTCTTCAACTTGACATTCTGCGTCCAACCATCAAGCAGCAGAGGTGTTGGTCCCCACGTGGGCCTCGCGATGTACAGGGCAGGGTTTTCATCTTAAAATCGTTCTGAGTCCATCTCAAGCCTCTCCTAAGGTCCGTGCGGAGACAGTCACCTTGGGTTACTTTAGTCAAGAGAGAAATAGCTCCAGCTATCTCAGCTATAGGGTCAGTATGCTTCTAACTAACTGTGGAAAGAAATGGGGTTTGGATGCCATCAGAACTGGTCCTTGGCTCTGCTGCTTACTAACTATTAAATTTGAGCAAGGCTCTTTACTTCTCTGAGGCTCAAGTTCCTCCTCTGTAAATGGAAACTGTAATGTCTATCCGCCCCCGCCCCCTGCCAGGAGTCTTTTGAGGATTGCTTGAAAAGATCTTGGCATTATATCTGGCCTGTAGCGTGGTGCTATAATCAGTGTTCAGTGTAAGTCGTGTTTTTCTGGACCCCTTCCATCCCCCATCCAGATGAGTGGCGCAGCACCCAATGTATCCGTTAGGATTTGAGTGGATGGAAAGTCGGGCCCCTGTCTTATCCCTCTAGGGTGTGCTGATGAGTCCCAGGCTCAAGTCAGACTCCACAGCTCCAGAACAAATCACAGGGAAGCTGTGTGGGTGCAAGGCAGTGGTAACAGTTACGATCAGATGAAGAAAGCAACGCCTTTGTAAACTGTAAAGGCTGTATGTTTCTGTTTCTTTTTCTGATTTTATTTTAAAATCAAATTTATTCCAGTACAATTGGCATACAATGTTGTTGGGAGCAGTGAGACCCCAGATCCTGAATTTCTTGTAATCCCCTGATCTGAGTGCCTAAAGCTGCTCTGAGCACGAGACATTCAGGAGTTCCTGATGGCAGGAGCTTGATTTCTGGTGGGTTTGGCTGGGGCGTGGCTATCTCTATTTAATCTGCCCCTGAACACAATAAAGGGGGCATTCTTGGGGAATTCAAGGATGATCCGTGTCGCTGTCTCTCTGTCTGTGGGTCTGTATATTTTAACCCCCAGCCCCCTTGCCCGAAGCTCGGTAACTGGGTGCCAGCGCACAGAGCGCAGACATAGGGGTGCGGTGCACGGCAATTGGAGGTCTCCACCGAGATATTGGCACAATGTAATGTTTACATTTTGGGGGTATGCGTTGATAAATTTTGACAACTTTGATACACAATACAACTGCCACCTCCATCCCCAAACAGGGCATTTCCACCACTTCAGGAATTTCTCCCATGTTCCCTTGCAGCTGATGACTTTGCAACCTTGGCCTCAGGCAAACACTGATTTCTCTCACTATATATTAGTTTAGCATCACTGGGGACTTTATCGAAATGATATCATAATAGATGTACTCTTTTATTTTTGGTTTAACTCAGCATAGTATTCAAGATTTATCTTTGTGTCTATCAGTAATTTGCTACATTTTATTGCTGAAGAATATTCCATTATCGAGTATATCACAATTGACTATCTACTTACCAGGTTGCGGTCATTTGGATTATTTCCAGCATGGGTTATTATAAATAAAGTTACTTTAAATACTCATGTGAAGTCTTTGTGAGTATACTTTTATTTTCCTTAGGTGGTGGATACCTAGGACTATAGTTGTTGGTATATATTAAATGTATGAACTTTAAAAGAAACCACCTAATTATTTTCCAAAGTGATTGCACCATTTTAAAAACCAAGCAACTGTGTGTGAATTTCTCCATGTCTTTGCCAATACTTGGTACTGTCAATCTTTTCAATTTTGCCATTCCAATGGGTATGTAATAAGACTTAATAAGATTTTGATCTGTATAGTTTTATCCATCTTTTATGCATTTATGCTCATTTGGATTTCTTCTTACAAAGTATATATATATTCAATTATTTAGCACATTAAAATATTTTAGATCTATTTATTTTATGTTTGTGGGTGTTTTGCCTTCATGTATATACATGAAGCCTAAAATGATGCTTTGTTTTTTCTTTTTGTTTTTCAAGACAGAGTTTCTCTGTGTATTTCTGGCTGTCCTGGAACTTACTATGTAGGTCAGGCTAGCCTCAAAATCACAGAGATCCACCTGCCTCTGCCTCCCTGAGTGCTGGGATTAAAGGTGTGCACCACTACCACCTGGCCTGAAATGGTTCTTAAAGTTCATAGTAAATCTTCTTGTCTAGTAGTCTAAGTCGCCCATTTCCTGTTATTTTCTTCTGCTGCTTTTGCTGTTCCTGTTCCTGTTCCTGTTCCTGTTCCTGTTCCTGTTCCTGTTCCTGGTCCTGTTCCTGGTCCTGGTCCTGGTCCTGGTCCTGGTCCTTGGCACTGTGATATAATCCAGAGACAGCACTGGGATGAGAGTGGAAGGACATGGAGGTCAAAGGCCTTGATTTTGTCAACAACATTTCTGTATCAAGCCCAGCCCTTGTCACACGAGAGTGGCTTACTGGTGAGTCTCCTGAACCTCACTCAGTTATTGGACATTGGATTGCAGGAGGTGAAGTTAGTAGTCTCAACTACAGCCTCAACTTTGCGATTCGTGAACCTTTTGGGTCTTGGAGGACTTAAATCAATGATTAGAGTGAAAATCTATCATTATAATAATGAAGAATGGAAACCCGAAGTGCTACTATCATGCTTATGGAATGTTTACCATGTCTTAGATTTGACTGATTGATTGATTGATGGATGGATGGATGGATGGATGGATGGATGAATGGATTGATTGATTTTTGCTGTGTTGGGAGGTTTTGAAGCACAATAGATGACATTGTTCTTGAATGCGTTCTGGGTTCACTGTTGATGTTAGCTTTCTAAGTCTTCTGAGTTAACTCTGAAAATGAGCAGAGGTTAGGAAGTGGTCCTCTGAAGCGAGGAAGGAAGAGAAAGAACTGATCTACGGGCAGAGATAATTGCATCAAAGTTGGTACATCCATCACTTGCATCCAAGTATGCATCTCTGACATGCTTGAGGCTAAACTAAGTTGAGAGTCCATGTTCCTTGCAGTTGATTGATTGATGTCCTTCGTGAATTTAGTCACTCCCTGTTTAGTAGAACTCTTATCACGAAATCCAGATGAGTGGGAGGTTTACATTAATAAGGCCTTCTGCATTTGCCAGAACTCTGAGATGCAGACTAAGGAGGTTTGTTATGATGGATATTTTCTTGGGCAAGAGATTCTTTGGCTATGTGTTGCTGCCTGAAATATTATTGCCCTGTGGTTGCCAAAAAGAAATCAGCTTTGCTCCGAGGACCATTCTTCCCTTTTATTACTTAAGAGATTGATGACCTTGGCTTGTGCGTCTTTAATTGAAAGTTGGCAAGATTTGATCATATCAAGTGACCTAGAGCACAAAGCTTATTCCTGCCCTGTAGATGAGGGGTTCTAGAATCAAGATCTGACTCGCGTTACTTTTCCAGTTGTCTAATGTATCGTTGTGTTAGGTTTCCATAATAAACTACCATGGTTTTGGTGGCTCAAATAACAAATACTGAACCAGGCATGATAGTACATGCCTGTGATCCTGGCACTCAAGATACTGTGTCAAGAGGACCATGAATTAGGGGTTAGCCTGGACTACATTGCAAGAGCCTGTCTAAAACCAAATCAAATAAACAAACAAGCAAGCAATCGAGCAAATAATCCCAGAAATGTATCTTCTCTCCATTTGGGGGCCTGCACATGTATAAGCAAGGTGATGGAAAATTTGTTTTCTTCTAAGGCCTCTGTCTCCTTGGCTTGTAGACAGCCAAGTTCCAGAATCTTCCTTTTCTGTCTGTGCACGGACATTCCAATACCCTTATCTTTTCTTAAAAGAATGTTGGGGAAAATGGTGACCCATGTTTGCAATATAAAGACGTAGAAACACAGGCAGGATCATGAGTTCAGGCCAGCTTGTGCTACTTACAGAGACCCTGATTCAAACTCTTACCCTTTCCTGAAGACATATACTAGAGGCAATCCTTATGAGTGAATACTCAGGTGGACTGGGAATTGGGGCTTCAACACAGGACTTCCCCACTGGGGTCCATCAGCCCATAACCTCATCAGGGCCTCAACCAGCCACCTCCTTTCCCGCCACTTCAGGGGAGGAAGAATTTGGTATATCATATATAATTTGTAAAAGCCCAAGACCCCCGTGAGTCACTGAAGGACAGAAGTCTTGTTTCCTATGAGAGAAAGTTCAGGGAAGAGTCACTCACTGTTTCTGAAAGTTCATTTTATTTATGTGTATGTGTGTTTCTGGGAGAGCGGCTACACACATGTAGCCAGAGCAAAGAATCACATCCAATGGAGCTGGAGTTACAGGTTTGGTTTGGTTTGGTTTGGGAACCGCTTGACGTATGTGCTGGAAATTAAACTCCAGTCTTGAGAAAGAAAATGAAGTGCTCTTCTCTGCTGAGCCATCTCTCCAGCCCACCATTCCTCTGAGAACATTGACTGGAAGGGAGGTGACATGTGGCCTATGTGAAATGTTTACTTTGTAAAGAAAGCAGGACTGGTCACTGGGTTAGTAATATCACTAGAATGTCATTGCGACCTGCCAAAGAGAGCTTATGTGAAGAGAGACTTTTCTCAGTCTGCGGAAGAATGAATTCAGAACCCACACAGATTCTATGTGTTTTTACACACAATTTGTTACAGAACTGAGATCCCACAGTGCCTCCCTGGACCTGTTGTGTCACACGTGTGCTGCGACACTTGTACCAGGGAGGCGACAGGGGTCAACTGGGGTCTGGAGAGACAGGGAAGTAGCTGGCGGATCTGTGGGAGACCCAGCAGGGTGTATACAGAATAAACAAGAGGAGCAGTACCAGACAAATCTAAGGAGTCCTTGCCTTCCCTGTGGGCTGCTTTCATGACTTGTCTCTGCTTTGTATCTTACTTGTCATCAGAAAGAAGCAGCTGACAGATCTGGGAAGCTCCCTACCTTGTCTCAAATAAGAAGGTCTAGTTTCAGGCAGGGTGGTGACAATGGCTACCACACTCCCTAAAACTTAAAGACCCATGTGAGGTAATAAAAGGAATGCTGGATAATGGCCAATGATCCTGGGCCGTACAACTTACTAGGCATAGCTTTTGGGTAACTAACTTAGCTACCTGTAGGTCTTTCTTTAATACTCTGGGAATTGGGAAGAAAGAGTTTCAAGTGGGCTCTAGAATTCCCACTTCTAAGTCGGCAATTCTTCTCAGTCCCTTGTAAATGGATCGTTCCGGGATGGATCCAGATCTTAGAGGCACAGAAGCAATGGACATGACTCACCGCAAAGCTTGTATTTTAACAGCCATAGATTTCTCAGGGATCTCGGACAGAATCTAAAATATCAGTCTTTAGGATCAGCTTCCAGTCGCTTCATAGGGAAATAAATCATTCCCTTTTAAACTGCTCACTTCTCTATAAGAAAAATTATTGGCACTTGTATTTTAATTAGGATGTTTACTCATCTAATGGCATTTGGGAGCCATTTGCATAGCAAGTATTTCCGGGGTATGGGGAGATAGGTGGAAGGGTCAGATGGGCACACACAATAGCTCGTCCTCACCTTTAATGCTGGTTCAGAGTATAGAAATGGACAAAAAACAAATTCCCTTTAGGAAGAGTATCAGGCCAAGGGCCTTGCTTTTCCTTGTCAAAAAGGCAACATGCTCTCAGTCCAGTGTTTAAAATACAGGCCATGAAAGTGTTTCTTCATCCTCTCTCCAACTCTAACAAAACCAAGTTAATAATACAACGCCGCTGCTGTAGGGCCAGTGAGATAACTCAGCAAGCATAGGTGCGAGCAGCCTGGCCTGCTGGCCCATGGGTGAAAGTTGAGCACTCGCTCAGAAAGTTGTCTTCGGACCTCCACATACGTGCCATATAGCATGTGAGTGTATTTGCTCTCTCAACCCCTCCCACAACATAAGTACATAAAGAGATAAATAAATATTATATCATGAAATTGCTATATTTTTACAAGCTCGTCATTAAGAAAAAATAATTTAAATAACTGTGATGCCTTAGTTTAATCAAGGTGATTGTTTTATGAATGTCCAAAGAGCTTGCCTTTAATCAGATGAATTAATTTGTCAGTGGCAGAATGTCTTTTAAGATCTTTTCCATCTAAAAAGCATCTCCACTTAACCTGAAGTAAGCGCCTAGAGCGATCCCATCTTCCTGCTTTTCTTCTGGTCACCGTGACTGACACCCTGCTTAGTCACTGGGACTCAGCACTCCTCCATACATGTAACAGCCTGCTCTCCTCTTGACAAACCACACTGGCTGAAATCACCCTTCCTTGCTGAGTGCCCTGCTGCGGTAGCAGCCTGAGCCTCCTTTAGCATTATGGAGTTCAGTCTCTGGCCATCTTCAGTGGGTCTTTCCATAGAACAAAATCTGATCACATCTCTGGGCTCCAAACGCACATCTCCAGGCACACGGAGTAAAAAGCATGACCTCCCCTGTCCCCTGGGCCTCTGTGATCTGATCACGTCTGGATTGCCATTGGGGTTCTCCGACAAACTGCTAATGACTCCAGGACACTGTGCCCTGCACTTGTCACATTTCTCCGCCCTGGGCTAAGGTCACACTGTCATTTTTACATAGAAAGTTTCCCCTATTTACCTTGCCAATGGATAACCCTCTGTTTCATCCGCTTCCTTCAGAGTGCTCACTCTTGAAGACAGACCACACATGCAGGGCTTCATGCAAAGGATTCTATCACAGGAATTAGTCAAAAGCTTTTGGAAAAGCTGTTAATGTCCAACAGGGAATAGTGCAGCAATTGAAATAGGCATTAACGCCAGCAGGAAGCTTCTAGCATTCCTAGATTTAGAGAACAGGAGAAGGGGGCTGGGTTCCTGGATGAGAGGACCTGTGGCTGGCAATGGCAATGGTGCGGGTAGGGGTGGGGGGTGATGGAGGCTCAGCCGCTCACTGCTCAATGCTGCCTGAAACACAACCAGACACGGGCATATCCCAGCTTTCTGTCTTCTCGAATCTTCTCTCTGGTTTTTTTTTTTTTTTTTTTTTTTGACTGAAGCTAGCCCACAACCAGTTGGCAAAGAAACATGGAAAATAAAAGTTTTCAGGGCAGAATTCTTCTCTTACTGGGCAGAGCAGGAGGAGTGGGGAAGGTGTACATCCCAGCGCTAACTCCCTCCCCCCTCCCCCAGAACATTGCCTTATTTCCAGTTGGAATACTGAGTCCCAGGCTCACTCTTATGGTATTCGGATGGCTAGGATAGTTTCTCAGGTGAGTTCCCTATGCAGGATCTGAGGCCTGGCTCCACTAGATTGGAAGACAACCGGAGGCAAGGACTATCTTTCATTCTTTCTAAAGCCAGCACTCGGATCGTTATAGTTGCTGGAGAATCCTCCACATTTATTAAAGAGAGAATGAGCTTTATGGCAGGAGGGAGATGGAGGGTAAGTGAAAGAGGACACGCCCTCGACTACAGAGTCAGTCAGAGGAGAAGAGAAACATCAGTAAAAAAGAGGCCATGCTTAAGGCGTACAGCTCTCTTAAGACATTCATAACATTAAGACAATACGCTCCATTAATAACAGGTTCTCTCTTGTTTTTTCTCTTTTGTTTGTTTGCTTTTGATTGATTTTTATTTTTATTTTATTATTTCTGTGTATGTGTGTATTTGCACACACACATGCAGGCAGGCACCCACAAACGACAGAAGAGAGCATCACATTCCTGGGAGCTGTAGTTACAGGTGGTTGTGAGCTACTGGCATAGGTATTAGGAACAGAACTCTGGTCCTCTGAGAAAACAGCAAGCATTCTTAACTGCTGAGCCACCCTCCTAGCCCCAGCCGACTCTTTAATTTCATTTTCTTCTGGGTAGAAGCCTTTGTTGTGGCATCCACACTGGGAAATCCTGTGTAAGTCTGCAAAACACCACATGCAATTATGCTTCCCAGTGCGCCCCATGACCTGTCTAAAGGTGAGAGCACTTATCAGCTCTCCAGATACTAAATCTTCTGCTAATGACTTAGTTGTGGATTCCCAATCCCATAGTGGGCAGCTTGTTCTTCTAATATTGCCTTGCCGGCTGCTGTCTTTGCAATATTCTAAGTGAACTTGTTTTGGATGGCTCAGTGCTGGGCTTTTTGACTTTATCTTTTTAACTTAAGAATAAGCTTCCAGATTCCAATGGAGGCAAAATTTTGTGTAACTCTCATCTGAGCTAGCAATGTGTCTACTCTACATATATTTATATTTTATATTTCATAGAATGAAAAAAAAACAGACTTTTGTCAAAACAAAACAGGCAGGATCTCCTAGTTGAGTCTGTTGTTACAGGTTCCTAATCCCAGCACTTAGGAAACTGAGGCAGAGGGACATCAACCTGTGCTACAAAACAGGAACCTTTTGCAATCAAATAAAAAATCAATTTATCAAATGCTTGCTCAAAAACATGCATTTATAAATGTTTATTTTCTAATCGCAAAGCTGACATATTACATTATGGTTGGAGACTGTAGTAAATGTAAGAGTGGAAAGATATATTATTGTTAACCCTTTCTAGTAATAATTTAGAATATACACATTTATTCACAGATATATGTAAATGGTCTTTTCTTTCAAAATTGAACCAAGCTCTGTATATAGTCTTATACTTAAAATGTAAAAAATAATAATTTTTTCTTCTTCAATAAGCACAAATTCAGTTTTGAAGTCTGTGTTATATGTGTCGTACCTAACCCAGTTACAGGACTTTGTGTTTGTCACACAGTGGTTCTGAGATGCTGTGCCACTGGCTTCTGTTGGATTTGTATTGATGTTGCAGCAAATCACTACAAACTCAGGACCTTAAAACAACATACACTTATCAACTTTTATCTTTAGGGGTCAAAAACCTAACACCAGTTTTACTGGCTTATGGTCAACCTATCAGAGAGTCTGGTTCTTCCTGGAGATGCTGAAAAGCTCCCTTTTTTTTTATTTGTTTGTTTTTTGGGGGAGTGGAAGTAGTACTTGAACTTTTAACAAAGCCCACTAGAACAGCACTTCACTGAAAAATGCTCTGCTCTCTGACTCTGATATCCTTTGCTTTCTATCATACAGTCCACTGGGAGAGCATCAGGTTTGCTTTGATAACTCAAAACCAGCACATCATCCCAACATCCTTCCCTTTACACAGATGCAAAGTCTTTGCCTTTCCTTCTCTTGTGTTCCCTCTCCTCCCTCCTTCCCTTTTTTTTCCTCTGTAATATTGAGAGTTGAATCTAAGGCTTCAAGCCCACTAGGCAAGCACTCTGACTCAGCTTTATTCCTAGCCCCACACAGCAGCACTCTTTCACTGGGCACTCAGCAGCACCGTCTTCCTCTTTGCTGTAGGTAGCATTGTTGGCACCTTTGCAAGCCTACTCCAGCTCTACAATGCTGCAACCAGGCTCTTTTAATTTTTTTATTGTTTTTACTGAGCTATACATTTTTCTCCACTCCCCTCCCTTCCTCTCTCCTCCTCTTTACCCTCTCCCAAGGTCCTCATGCTCCCAGTTTACGCAGGAGATCTTGTCTTCTTCTACTTCCTGTGTAGATTAGATCCATGTATGCCTCTTTTAGGGTCCTCATTGTTGTCTCGGTTCTCTGGGATTGTAAATTGTAGGCTGGTTTTCTTTGCTTTATGTCTAGAAGCCACTTATGATACATATGATATTTGTCTTTCTGGGTCTGGGTTACCTCACTCAATATGTTTTCTAGATCCATCCATTTGCCTACAATTTTCAAGATGCCATTACTTTTTTCTGCTGTGTAGTACTCCATCGTGTAAATGTACCGCATTTTCCTTATCCATTCTTAAGTTGAGGGGCATTTAGGATTTCTCCAAGTTCTGGCTATGATAAACAATGCTTCTATGAACTTAGCTGATCATATATCCTTGTGGTATGATTGGACATCATTTGGGTATATATCCAAAAGTGGTTTTGCTGGGTCTTGAGAGAGGCTGTTTATTGTAATTGCAGTAAGACACATGAGAACGAAAAAGCAAGGAGAATTGGCATACCAGGAAAGCTCTGAATCTGCCACTCATTCGATGGATGTTGTCCTTTCTCTACTTTAGCATCCTCTGTGCATGGTGAGGCTGCAGATTCCTTTCACATAGAAAGATGCCTCATAATTTTTCAAGCCGAATCATTGCAAGTGATGTAGTAGGAAAAGCAAGAGCACGGGCAGGGGGTAGACAGAGACGGTGAGCAGTAGGCTCCTATAGTTGGATGCATTGTGCACATGGCTTATGAATTGGAATCTTAGAAAGAAACATCACCTTGCAGGTTTACTGTGTGCAGGATGCTGTATGTGTTCTATCAGTAATTGTTGCAGAAATCCTACAAATAACAAGGCACTCTCCATAGTTTTCAAACAGTAAAGAATTTGTCCAAGGTTCCATAACAATAATAGATATATTGGCTGAGGCTACCTGCAACAAGATGTAAGCCGAGCCTCTTTTTCAGTGCATTGCCAAATTCAGAACAAAAGAAATATTCAGTCTAGCCACCTCTCCTCTAAACCAGCAGCATTTCCGATTTACATGAATATTTCTTGTTGTCTGAAATGAAAGAGTCATGAATTGTTCACATATATATTGCTGCATGTTTGTTTGCATATTGCATAGCATCAATTGTGGTCATTAGAATCTGAGCTTACCTAGGTGTGGGGAGCAAATGCCTGTGACCCCAACTCTTGGGAGGTGGAAGCATAAGATCAAAAAGTCAAGGAAACCCTGGGTTATATGACATACTGTCTCAAACATAAACCAAACGATAGGAAAACGACCATTAGCAATATCAGGTAACTAGTAAAGAACTCTGGACTTGATGTTTCTAGAGTAACTGGTAATACTATATTATTGAAAATTTGGACTTTTTTGTATCAATATATGTTCATTCTTTGACGCTCGTTGTGTGTGTGTGTGTGCGTTCACTGTATCTGTATATTGCGGATGAGTGCATGTGTGCCCAGGTGCATGTGCCTGTGGCTCCTGTGACCTGCTCTATCCTCCTCAGCCTTATCCCCTTGAGAGTAGACTGCTCACTATACCTAGAGCTAGGCTGACAGTCCAGCTATAACGTCAGTAGTACCGTTCCCAGCCCCTTCCATACTATGGCTACAGTGTGACCACATTTAGCGTCTGACATGTATGGCAAGCGCTCTTAAGCACGGAGCCCTCTCCCTAGTTGCTTGGGCATTTTGATGAAGCCTAGTGGGCAGTTCTTTGTGAACCTGCTCCATAGCGAGGAAGACTACCCACGTCTTTCCTGCCCTAGGCTGTGCTGAGGGAACTCAGTCTATTCCCTCCGGCCTCCTTGACTGGTGTGTGTGTTTATCATGCACAGGCACATGTTACAGTTCCATGGTCTCTGACTTGCCAAGTTCCCTTCCTTATGGGAACCAGATGCAGGCTGAAGTCGAAGCCACAGAAGTGAAGTTGGGCTGCCTGGGCAGATGACTCTGCATTTCAGGACACACAATCCCTCGTTCTCGCCTCCCACCACCCTCCCCCACGGCACCCCACTTCTCAGTGTCAATTTTAGAGATACAGCCTTTCTAGGTGCTGATGACCAGCCCCTCCTTTTAGGTTTGTTTGTTTAAAAAGAATTTGTAGTTGCAATATTCTTTAGAAGACAAGTTCTGCTTGGTTGTCAAAACCTGTGACTTTGAGAAGTGATAACCACGTAACAGTGGACACTGCATGTACTTTCAACAGGCTTGAGTGACGGTGTGAGAGATTGTACAACTCGACTAACCTCTATAATATTTGGAGGAAATTTAGCAAATGTGCAGGACACTAATCAGCCAACTAAATAAAAGCCAAATAACCAGCAAGGCAGGGAGAGC
Organism: Alexandromys fortis; assembly: GCF_014885135.2. Lineage (NCBI taxonomy): Eukaryota > Metazoa > Chordata > Mammalia > Rodentia > Cricetidae > Alexandromys > Alexandromys fortis. The sequence continues at coordinate 16,079,600 of NW_026067897.1, forward strand.
AGGAAGGGGTCAGTTTGAACACGCTGGAGACCAGTGAGAGCCAGCGTGGGAGACATCGATTCATGTTAGAAGACCATGCTAGAAGAGCCCGCAAGAGCCCCCAGGATGAAGTCGTTGCTGTGAAATTTGATTGCCTCAAAAATCCCACTTACTATTCATGAATATGCATAGAAGGAGGAGCTGTGATAATGATGACATGGAAGAGTGTTGGGATGTAATTAATGCGGGACTGAGGACGTTATAGTCGAATGGTCGCATTCTCATTACATGCTCTAGAGACAAAAGGAAGAACATGTGTTAGGATTAATGGACACACTGGGCTCTTGTACTTTCTGCCCTTCTGTGTCTGTGTTACTTTGAGCCATGTACCTAACCTCTCTGAGTTTCCGTTTGAGCATCAGGAGCAAAGTTGGATGGATGAATTTAAAATGTGATGGAGCTCAGCGCTGGGAATGCAGTGTGCATTTACAGAGGGATGGCTCTTACGATTCTGGTACCCGATCCATACATTCCATTGGGTTAAAAAATGGCTGCTTAGAACCAACTCTTAGAGTCTTTGCCTTTCCAGAAAGCCATTTCTCCAAGAATGCCCTGTTTGAATTACAGATTTTTGAACTTTCCACAGCAGTGTGGAACATGCTCACAAAAAGAATATGGCATAAATTATGCTTTTGCCTCTCTTCTTTTAACAGATTTTCTTGACTTGTTTTCTTCTTAACTTATTTTATTCATGTTTTATGTATTCATCTTGTGGTGTCATCTTTGAGCTATGAAGGGAGGCATAGCTCATGATGTCCAACATGGATTTAAGCAGATAGCAGTTTTGTGATGGAGGAGGCCCCTGCACAATCAGCATCACTGAACGGGAAAGGAGAACACCTGGTTGTTGGCAGTGAACTCTGTCATCTGTTGTTCACATGTGAAAACACATGGAAAAAAGAAGCTACTTCACCAAAAATTTCAGAATTTCAGTAGTTTTCATGGCTAGAAATGGGATTTAGGGCTTGTTTGCCTTCTTTTGCGTTTTCTTTCTTTCTTTTTCTTCTCTCTCTCTCTCTCTATATATATATATATTCTTTTTCCTTTTCTTTCTTCTTTTCCTTTCTTCCTTTCTTTTTTTTCTTTTTC
>NW_026067897.1:16081682-16121450 GCF_014885135.2 Alexandromys fortis
CTCTCTCTCTCTCTCTCTCTCTCTCTCTCTCTCTTTCTCTCTCTCTCTCCAAATGATCTCCAAGGTGAATTAACAAGATCTTTTAACCCTTTGGTTCCTGGGGCATGGATCACTCTTTGTGTGTTGATGGGCTAGGACAGAAGAGGTATCTTCCCTCGCTTGCCTTTTTCCATCCTCCCTCCCCTCCTTCCTCCCTTCCTTTCTTCTGAAGTGCTCCTTGCAAAGCCTTTTAACATTAAGGTTGCTGTGGGGCACAATGAGGGCTTGTTGAGACCTGGGAATGTGAAATCAGCACTGGAGCTCACTCTAATAGCGCTTTCTTTGTTTGGTTGGTGGACTTCTGGCACTTTTTACCAAGGCAACTCAACAGACCACAACTCTGGCTTCTTTAACCTAAAAAACGGAACATATGCAACAGATTTCCATGGGTTTCAGCTTAGGAAGTACCGTTAGAATGCAAGCCTTTCGTTCTCCCTCTTTTATCCTTCACCGCGAGGACACAGCTGTGTCTGTCTAGAGTCCTCCCAGCCATGGCGGGTGGTGCTTCTCTGGTCCCAAAATGTGACTTTGACTTCAACACAATATTTTTTCCCCTTCTAGAGATTTCTTCAGCTTCATTAATCTGATTCGGGTTGGTCACTGCCTCTCACAAACCCAAGAATCCACACACGTGCCCCTTATCACCTTTGCTATGGGTTTTGAGTTCACACCTGAGTCATTTTCTTCATTAAATCGAGAGTTTCTTGAGGCTGAATGCCTGATTCTTCATACCCCTTACACTTATCAGGCCCAGTGGTTGCTGCATGATTTTATGGATGAATAGGCTATGATTGCCTGTTGACTTTATCCATTTAGTTAGGATGCCTTAGCACAGTCTGGATAGTTCGGTAGACTTCAAGATGCGGTAAATGCACTGCGTCATCTTAGATGTGTGAACACACACACACACACACACACACATGCCTACGCACATACAAATATGTGGATTATGCACAGCTCATGAGGAAACATTGTGACAATGAAAGCAGAGATGATCTTCTAGGGGAAGGGCAGACATAGACAGATGATGTGAACTGTGCTGTGTAGTAGCTTGGGTTCCCGGAAGGGAACTAGAGAAGAAGCTGGTTTGGTACTAAGTCAAAGAGGAACGCTGTTAGGCCTACCTGGAGAGTATTTATTTTCTGGCTTCAGGAGTCCATCTCGATCCTCAGCTGTGGTGTGTAAAACTGATAAGTCCCCCCCCCCCAAACCCCGAGGGGAATTCGATCCACAGAGAGCTCTTTCTGTGCACATGATCCTCCTCGAGAGAGATGGAGAGAAACCAAGAAGTGACTACTGTGCCCAGGCACACTTACGAGAGTCTGCCAAACTCCAGAGCCCAGGAGGCCTTGACATGTTTCCACTTCGGAGTCTACCCTTATAAAACGTGTTGCTAATTAAAACCCTCGCCAGCTCCGTCTCCTCCAGGGAAGCCCATCCACGTGCGCTCGGGCTGTTGTTTTCCATGTTTCTAGCTTTCGGTAAATAAATAAAACCTACTAAGCCAGCAGCAGAACCCGCTATCTAACTCGCGGGGAGCCCTGTCCTATATGAAAGCCATCAAGAAAAATGTTAATTCAGTGCTCCCCTCTCTAGAGAAGGAAAGGGTTAGTGGCAGATGATGTCAGTGCCGCACAGCGCTGTGGGCATATTTGATTTGGCAAGTGGTAAAAGGCACACAAGACACATGCCCCAACAAAGTCAAGTCTTAAATTGAATCCAATATACTTACCAAATTGAATTTGGAGTGTGTGTCTTTTTTACTCCATCTGAGCCATGGTCGGTGCAATTGTTTAAAAATTCGTATCTGGTCATGTTCTTCCTTGCTGTGCCTCCTCTGTTGGCTTCCTGTTGCACTCTACATGAAGTCTAACCTCCATTACATGGCTACAAGACCTTCCCTGGTCCAGACATCACTCATCTCATGGCCAAGCTTTAACCATACCAAACCAGAAGACCTATAAGTCCTGCTTTCTCTCTTCCCTCCATGTTTCTGCACAGGTTGTTCCATCTGTCTGGAATGCCGCTCTTCAACCCTAGTCAGCTCATAAACAACTCTGCAGCTAACATAAGGAGTCTTCTCATTCTGGAAGTCTTCCCTGACACCCCTTCTTACCCCCATACCAATGCCCAATCTGAAGAGAGAATTTCCTGTGCTCTTTCCTTGGTGTTTAGTACCATGCTTGTCTATTGTAATTGGTATGGATGAAGACTTGAACTGACCTATAACCTAATTTAGAACCCCAAGTCTGGTATACCAGACCCCAAAGTTGTAGATATGTGACCAGGAAAAAAAAAAAAGATTTACACAGCTGGGGCTATATGGAAGATGGACGGCCACAGATATATAAAAAGCAAACCAAAACAAAGCAAAACTATAATTTAAGTGATGACTAGAAATACGCATTAAGAAATTTCATTAATTCATTTGTAACTATAGACAATATGTGTTCATACTCACGATTGTGTGGCCAGTTGTCACTGTAGCTACTCACCATTGGAAAGGAATAAAATATCTCCTACAAGTCTAGGAAAAGATTAAGATGCGGAGTCTGAAGAGTAGTCTACAGAAGGTATGTCACTTCTACATCGCTGTCAAGTCGGAAACTGTTCTATGGTCAAGCATGTCTGCGCTTTCAATCCATTTGTATCAAGCAGTTCGGTCTGTTGTACTTGTTGAGTGTGATGGGATTACAGACAAGATGAGGATCAGTGTGGTCTCTGTTTGCTTGGAGTGCACAGCTTAAATGGAGAGATACCCATACATATAAGTGTGCAATTTTCCTAATTACATATTCTCTCGGACTAGCAAAGTAAAGGGAAGGCATTAAATCAGGGAATTTGTTAGGGATATCTAACCCAGACTGAGAGCTACAGAAAGCGCTCCTGCAAACCTTCTGTTGGAGATGGGTGGTTAAGAGAGCCCTGATGCAGGACAGACTGAAAGTAAAAATCACTAGACAAAGAGAACAACAGCACGTGCAAAGCCTCCAAAACAAGAAAGAAGCAGCCATGCTCTAGGAAAAAAGAGAAGCCAGTGGAGTCAACACGTGAACACAGAAAGAAAGGCAGAACATGAGCCCCAAGAAGTATCTGGGTAAAAAGCAGATCATTTAGTCTCCCAAGACAAGGTACGGCTTGTTTAAGAATTTTATCTTGAGTATAATTTGGAAGCCAAGGCAGGGGTTTAAGCCTGATGCTAAGTCTAATTTATAGTGTTAAAAATTACTTGGCATCAGTGTGGAGAATGGATTGCAAGTGCTCATGAGGGGTAAGAAACCAACTAGAAGATTGCTAGAGTATTCCTTGGGAAGACAAGGGGTTTCCTGGCCTTAAGCACCAAGAAAAATAAATGCAGAAAAGTAGACGGAATCAGGAGATCCTGAGGAATTGGCCTCAGTGGCCAGTTGGGGTTGTAGACTATTGGGCTGATGTAGAATGAAATAGCAACACTCTAGCCAAATGGCCTCATTCATTCAAATAATTGGTAACAGCCCATTCCAGGTCAGATAAAATACATTGGAGATAATGTTGACACAGGTCTCTTTCTTTTCTCAACTGTGGAAATGTAAAACTGTCTGCAAGACAGCATGGCAAACTTTATTTCGGATACAGCATTGACTAAAATATAAACCTTACTGTTCTTTGTATTTTATTAAAGATTAATTCAATGTAAAAATGGGTTTCTTCTTGTTTTGATGCACGTATATTTTGTGCTTAGATACCTACCCCTCCTCTCTCATGTCTCCCCACTCGCTCCTGCTGATCTCCTTTCCCTTCCTAAACAGCTCCGCTTTCAAGCCTTCAAAAGAAAACTCAAGGCTCCACGTGTGAGAGAAAATACACACTATCGGGTTCTCTGAATCTGTATTATTTCACTTAACCCAATGAAACAAGATTCACCCATTTTCTTGCAAATGTGGTTTTCTTCTTCCTTGTGATCCAATAGTATTCAGTCATGTGTATATACCACATTTCTTTATCCATCCATATGTTGGTAGGCAAGTTTTGCCCTAAGCTTCTATTGGGACAAATGTTGACTGCAACCCACAACCCATTGTCATCTGCCACCAATGGGCGCATTTTTCTCTCTATGAGCATGTGGTGTGGTTTCATTTGTATAACATTTGGTCATTTAATATCCTTTGAGGCTCTGTTCCTAAGTCCTTGATCCCTGACTTGTATGAATAGGTGGCACATTCCATTCTGCTTCCATCTCTTGCTGCTCTCATGAATTTAAGCACGTTGACCAGCTTCTATGATTTTTGAGTACTATTTAAGTGGATTAGATTTAAATGGTATCTGAGTCATCTCTCCTAGTTGTGGACAATCACATATATTATGCTTCAAGCTGTAATGTCTATAAAATCAAAAGCCTCAGATAGCCCAGTTGGTAGAACTTGATCCCAGAACCACATAAACTGAGTGTGAGAACGCCTGTCTGTAATTACAGCACCGAGGAGGGGCTGGATCCTGAAGAATTCCTACATGGGTTAGGAAGAACACACATATTCTTCGAAGACATATAAACATATTTTCATCTTCTGGAGAGAGCATGATATTGCAGTTACTATGTTTATCTTAAGATCAAGAGTCACCAGTCTAAAGAAAGCCAACAAAACAACATAGTCTTCCCAAATTTTCCCAAGCAGAAAGTCCTCTAGATGCCATGCCTGTCACTCACCTGAGGTAAGGCTGTGTGTGGATGAAGGCGAGGATCGGTTGTGCTCATCTTTACGGGATGGATAGTCCGTGAGGCCCTTTCACTTGGTATGGGAGACACACAGTTTGGAAGAAGAACCTTAGTCTCACTTATCTTAATCACAAAACTAGCCCCGGCCTTCCCTGAGCAGACTCAAAGGTGTAACTTCATGCCCCACATTTTTCTGCTTTCATTTATGTATTCTTCATGAACAAAAAAGATATTCACAAGGAGCCTATGAAAACTTCAAAAAGAGTCACCGAGGCTGGAACATTTCTCAGTTCATTTTTAGGTTCCTCACTCACGGTATCCAAATATCAGAGGCAGCGCAGTTCTGGCAACCCCAGCCAAATCCTCTCATCCAGGGCTTCACTTTCCAAGGCACGGTTACAGAGGCTTTTAGCTCCATCTTGCATACATTCTAGAAAAGTTCTTGGCAGGGTCAGGGAAGTGTGTTTCCATATTCTTTGGATTTCATTTCAGTAGCACAGGCTGCTGGACAAACATCACGTTCCCATGCCTGGGAAATTTCATTCACCAGGAGGGACTGCCAATTATGTGGGAAAATTTTGTCCCTCTAGCGAGCTCTCCCAATCCAAACAAATTGTGCCTCTTGTGATCTCAGCTGACTTGTCTTAATGCGCTGCAAGTTGTGGCTATTTTCTAGATACTCAAGATCCAGTGTGAGTCCAGACTATGGAGAGATGAATACACAGACGTACCAGTAGAGCTCAGCATTAAACAAAGGCGGGTACTCAAAGGGATTTCGCTAAATGTGATTTCAGGGGGCATGTATCTACAGATACTTGAAGAAGGTCAAGAGAATCGACAAGATTTAGCCAAGGAATCTGGCAACTTTAGAAAATTTCCTCACTTCTACAGAGGCAAAAGCACAGGATTTGAAGGCGGGAGCTCTGGGCTTGAAAGGTGGCTCTGTGGGACCTCTGACTACAGGAGAACAATCACACTGATTGACATACTAGAAGCGCACAATCAGTCCTCCCTTGTACCTGGTTTGGTGCTGGTGTCTGTTGACCAATTTCAAACAGACTAAGAGGGCAGGGGGACTGGCAGCTGAGCATAGACATCAGCCTCCAGGGGCCTATAGCAGACAGAAAAGAGCAGGCACTTGTCATGGGGGTGGGGATAGGGCTTGGGGTAGCAATGTAAGAAATAGAGACCAATCAGGTAGCTTACACCTACTGATGCCAGATTTTATCCCAAGACATAAAGTGGGTGAGTAAAATGAACAGGCCTTGATTCCAGGGCCATATGGGTGCAATTTTTGACAGCTAGTGGTGAGGAATGGCGACCTTAGAGAAATCTTATACTCTCTGACTCTGTTTTTTTTTATGGTGGAAACAATGAGTTACTGGGGATGTTTGGCAATAGATATCCAAAGAAAAGAGCTGGGCGAAATGTTGACTTATCTCATCCGTTTGATATCTGTTGGTTTCTTTTCACTAGCTCTTCTGTTAGTTGCCCTTTAAGTGGCTAGATGCCTCTCATGCGGAGATAGGAAAACCAGTATGATCATGTTTTATTACTGTGGTCCTGTGGTCTGCCATGTTGATTTGCACCTAGGATGATGAGAAGTAGAAGGACCCGTGACAACCCTGGAACCTTGTTTACTAAGTCCTTTTGTCAGAAGACTAGGCTGGTGTTCTTAGTACGCTGTGAACCCATCAGAACTTCTTGAGGAGAAATCCAATTCCATCCCACCACATGGCCGTAGGTTCTTAGGTAGCTGCTCCTTCACTGGTGTGTAGATGCTCAACAACTCTCCCCCTGCCCCCGCCATATGAACTAAGTATTTAAAAGGACAGATGCTCTTTCAAGAACTCAGGCAACTCTGTTCTCAATCAGTTGTTTGTTCCTTTCCAAACCTTTCCAAGGAATTGACAATTATTGTGAGTGATGTTGTCTTCTGGTTTAGGAGCAGGGGAAAATGGGGAGTCCCTTGTGAATTGTATGTCTGTTCTCTTTCATGTGTGTAGGGGTACACACGTGAGCTTATACACGCGGTGGTCAGAGGACCTCAGAAGTTGTTCCTTTCGGGTGTCTTCCATGTTTTGTTTGAGATGTGTCTCTCATTGGCCTGAAAATTTACAGGTCAGCTCAGATTTCTTGCCTGTCAGTATCCAAGAAGAAGCTTGTCTCTGCCTTCCATTTTGCTGTTACTGGGATGGCGAGCACAAGCCACAGCACTTGGCCTTTGGCGTGGGTTCTGGGAAGCAAACTCAGGCCCTCATGTGTGAAGGTGATCACTGACGAACAGAGCCTTTTCCATACCCCCTCGATTGCAAAATTTGACTGGCTTGTTGGAAAAAGGTGCTGGGGACTGGAAAGGAAACAAGTCACAGTGAGCACTCGTTCAAACAATCATTGTTTTAGTCGGGCTTTCAGGTGCTGTGAACAGGCCCTGAATCTCACAGCCAACTCCTATGGCAGTATCCACTTTTCTCAGTTGAAGAAACTGAGGCTCAGAGAGGTGGGGGGACATGTTCAGCCGCTTAAGGTTGAACCAGAGATCACATGCCTACCATCATCAAAGCACAAAACCCCGACTTACCTCAAGGCAATTAAGAAAGACTCAATCAGAATTTCTTCATCTAACCATGGCTGTTTAAATATTTTTAAAAAAAAAAAGACCAGACTATGAGTTTCCTCATGAAGGGAGTGAGTCTTATTCACCTCTTACTTCCCAGTGCTTCCCATTGCCCCGGCCATAACATGGGTGACTGATTAATGTTTGTTGAGTGAAAGACTGATTGACGGGTTGAATCATCAGTACAAAGATATTTTTGTCTCCATGTAGCATTTTTCGAATGCATATTTATATTTCATATGACAGTATTTGCAAATTGCGTAATATTCCCCTTCAGCATGACTTGCGGGGTAGAAATGCTTCCATATGCTGTACGTTTCCCCTCATTTGACTGAGGTGAAAAAAAAAGAGTAAGAAAAACATCACATTGTGGCTAAGCACCCATATAAACACAAGTCATATAGCATGTACTATCCACAAGCAGGGTATTTTGGAAGAACAATTTCGCAAAAATAATATTGAAGTAGACATAAAGTTTGGGTTGGTGTGGGTAAGGAGAATGTTCTTGTGAAGCTAAGCAGTTTTGTATTAATTCAGTATGTTGCAGGAGGTAGAATGGAGAGCTGGGTCCTCGGGCAACGTCCATATTCAAAATCAGGCTCTACTGTTTAATAGCTGCATGGCTTCTACACCATAGTCAATGTGTTTGCACCTTAATTTAGAGACTCTGTGAAATGGAGAAAAAAAAATCACTGTTTTTCTCATGAAATAGTTAAAAGAATTGAATTAACATAGAAGTGATTAAAACAGTGTTTTACCAAGAGCAGCGATCAGCTTATATTAGCCACAGTTGTGCGCACCCTCGCCTTGAACACCCACCTTCTTCATCACCTTTGTCCCCATCTTACTTTAGGGTCCCATTGACTTACTTTACACTCTCTGGAGTGACTCTTTGAAGACTCATACTAGACCCAGCCCTTAGTGTTTTCATACCATGTCACTGCCATTGGGCCCTATCAGCTTCAAGACAAAGTGCAGTCCTCAGAGCGCCCCTCAAGGCCTTGTAGGAACTCATTCTTTTCTTCCTCCTCTCATCCCCTCTCTCATCCCTCCCCCTGGCAGGCTTTGCCAATGGTTACGAGCGAAAGTTCAGAACAGAAGCGATGTGGAGTAGGCGAATAATAACACTTGAGCAAGAGAAACGAGGCCACCATTGTGCCAATGGGTTTATGGACAGCTTAGAGAGGAGACTTACTGAAGCTGCTCTCTAAGAAGTAACTTGACGTTTGTCAAAGAAGATGAATTAAGAGATGATCAGAAGGATCATCCTGACTGAGGAAGGAGTTTGTTCCTGGCGCCAAAACCAAGGTGTTGTCATCCAGATACCGCTGGCTGCTGCTGCCTGCCTTGCTGTGAACTAGAAAATGCCTCAGGGCTGGTATGAGGGGAAGATCGTTTAGATTCCTCAAATTTGGCTTAAGTAGCTAGATTGATAGTGAAAACTGTAATAAAGATAAGGAGTATGCATCCATATACTGTGTGTGTGTGTGTGTGTGTGTGTGTGTGTGTGTACTTGCGTTGTGCGTGGAAACAGTGGATATCTGGTTTGTACACATGTAAGTCACCTAAGAATATTCAGTTCAAAGTTTCCGACCGTATCCTTACTCTCCTCCCTTCTCAGCCAATGATTTGGTTTTCTGTGGTTCCTCCCTCCTGTGTCCAATGTCTCATTTGTCAGCAAACCCTTGGGACATAAACTTCAAATTCCATGTGGGATCCAATCACTTTTTAATACTATCATGGACACCACCATCATTCAAGCCTCTCTATCGCTGTGGGATCACCGTGGCGACCTCCAGAACTGCTTGTCCATTTCCACCTTGTCCTCTTTCATCCTATCCTCAACACAGCAGTCAGTGTGGCCTCTCACAGAGAACTCAGATCATGATTGCCTGAAATTTACAGAAGACAAATCCCTCCAAATCAAGCCGGGTATTTATTCTGGGGATCCGCATGCTGCGTCCCTCTCCACCCCTGCCATCCAGTTCTCAGCCCCCAAGGACACCTAGTTCTACCCCAGACTTCCCTGGAATCATTCTGTCGTACTGAAGTCCTTGGCATTCCTCTGACATGACGAGTGTACATCGTTCTAGGAGCTCCTAGGATAGCTTTTCTGCTGCCCAGAATGACGTTTCTATGGATAACCATTCAGACACCTCCCTCACGTCCTTTGGGCTTTCACTTCCGTGTCACCTCCTCAGAGGGGCATCTTGTGACCGCTTGTTTCATATGAATCAGGCTCCCTGACCACCCGATATGGTTTCACCTTCTGAGTACACAGACATCTATTGTGTTCTGTATTTGACCTGGGGAATGTATCTTTTTTCCTCTTGCTCGTTCCTGTAATAAGTATCGTGTGGAGGGCCTGCTTCTCAGTTGGTTTCCCTGAGCCTAGAAAAGTGCAGCCCACACATTATTATAGGCATTTGCTGAAGGAAAGAATCCGGGCGGGGACTCTAGCGCTGTGCGTTGCTCTGGGGATGTGGTATTTAGAAGGCAGATCTGGGTTAAAGATAGATCCGGGAATCCTCAGCAATGGCATGACAGCTGTGTGGGTGTACCTATGACAGATCAAGGAAAAGATCTTTAGTCAAAGTTTTAAAAAGACTAAATAATGAAGACTGTATCTAAAACAAGACAAGGTGGGTGTCATGTCTTGAGAGATGGGATGAAGACCTGACCTAACTAAAAATGTGGGCCTCCAGATTCTTAGGGGTAGTTGGACCAACAATAAAAAAAAAGTCAAAATTTATATATTAAGAGGATTTTCCAGTAAGATGCATTTAAATTAATTAATTAATAGAGGATGATAACAAGTATAGGCTGTTGTGATTGTTGAGACAGATATCATTACAATTATTAAAGTCTGAGAAAGGACTCTAAAAACATGTAAATAACTGGTTGACCATCACAGCTGACAAATGAACAAAGTTTTTAAAGGAATCAGGGTAGCAGGTTCTGTAGATGGTTTGTGGCCGAGGCAAACATGCTAGGGGGCATGCTGGACCCAAGCATACATTTGTTTAATAGGATAGTTTCACTTGAACCAAAAAAGTTATACTCCCATGTTTTAAAATGAGCTAATGGTTTCTGGAAAAAATAGCAATAATTGTCTCAGAAAACAATCAAATAAAAACAAAACAAACCAACACTTGAGCCCTCAATTGTGTCCAGCTGACAAACGTAGGAACATGGTGACCCAAAAGTTTGTTTCTTTCTGGTCTTTAGGAGATTTACTTGCTCGCGAGTCAGAACTGGCTTGCTGGTTTTACGAGGGTAAGCTATTGTGCAAGGCTATTCAGCTGGCTTTGTGGGCGTTTATTTACAGATGGCTGCCATCTTGATTTATTGTCTGTCAAATTATAATTATTAAGGATGGGGTTAATTGTCATTTCAACCACCTGGTAATTACCCACTGTGCTTTCATGTGGTGGCAAATCTGTCCCTTGGATCAAAACTGGAAACTTCATAAAATATTTCGGTTCCACGTCCATCTCCATTCTTGTCATGTTCGAAATAAAAGATTAATATAAATTATCAATACTTTCATGTGTAATTTGTGGGCCGCTAAGGGAAAGGATTACCAATTGTTTTAAATAGTTTTGAGTAGCAGGGCTTGTAGAACCAGAATCCACTGATGTGAGCTGTTATAATAATTGAAATTAAAATTACGAGGCATGCTCTTTCAAAGATTGGTCTAATAAAACCTTTTAAACAATGCTTCTAGTATATTCCATGGCGCATCACGTAAAATGATGATTTATGAGCCGCAGCCTTGTTTACCCTATTGTGTACCAGAGCCACTTAGCCCTGTGTCCTTCTGCACTTTCAGGACAGAATTCGACAGAGACAGTGTGCTTACTATCGTCTCTGAGCCTGTCAAGCTGGCCTAAGGCAGTGAATGGGATTCTTCTTTATCGAAGCAGACTGATAGAATGAATGGGAATAGTGTTAATAATAAATACATTTCATATATTCATATTTGATACTCACACCTGTCTTCATACGTTTGCAGTTTTTGCTTTTCCCCAGCATGTACGTTATCATGATGGTCCAAAAATCAATAAATTTGTCACAACAGAATCAAAGGGAAAAAAATTCCCACCAAAATGTAACTTTGGAATTTTCTTATCACCTTAACTTCTTTTCTTCTCTCAGAAAATCCATCAAGCAAGCACGCTATTTTCAACTTTTTCTGGTAGCTTTTACAAGAGACTGTAGCAAAGAAACTCAGATCTATGGCTCCCTGAGAGTGCTTGGTAAACTTGCCTCCTGAGTGGTAAGACTCATATCTAAGTCCTTTTAACCCCCGAGCCTCACTTTCCTGCTTGCTCAGCAGTGAGACTGAGCCTGCACTGGTTTCTGCTAATGTTCTGCGTCAGTACCAAAGAGGTGTCCAGCCCCTGAGTCCAGACAGAAATTGTGAGTGGCCCCTGCTTCTTCCTTCAGTGAGAATGCAAATGCATTAATCAGAGGAGAAAAGCGCATGGGTTAGAAGGCCTAACCGTTTGTCACCAGGCTCAGCTATTTCCAGATCTGTCTTAGGAGATCATGACCTGTTATGTAGGATTTCAGCTTCTTGGGCAATTTTCTCCAGTCAAATGCCCCAACAAGCCTTTCTCCGCTCTTTCTCCCCTTGCTTCTCCATGAGGCCATGGGAAAAAACTTTGTCTTTCTTGTAAGATCTTATCTCTGGTGCCTCCTTCTTACCTGGTAAAGTCCACATACTGTTGCCTCAGAGAGTTCTCGAATCTTTTGTTGTCACCTGATACATTCTAAAGTGTTTGTCGTGACACACAGTCACCTTTTCATCTGCTCTCCTCCTATGTATCTGATCCAATGCCTTCCATGTTGATAACATGTCATTACTCTGGAACATGCCCGCTTACACTTCCTGAAGAGACTTCCTCCATGGAATCTTCCGTAGTCACCCTTGTCCCTCCAAAATTAACTCTTTCCTCCATATTTACACCTCTTTATATTGATGCCCTGTGACAGAATACAATTTTTTTCCTGATCTGTATGTTTCTCTTCTAGGCTCCTCAACGGCAGGATTTAGCATAGATTTTGTTGTTGTTTTCATTATGAAGTAAGACCTAAATAAATTGAATAAATTTGTGCTTCTTGCTTAGCACGTGTCTTTTTCTAAGTTGAGTAGTAAATATTCAGGATGTCCCACATAAATAATTGCTGGAGGATCCTTGCAAAAGATGGCTTAAACTTTGGAAAATGATACTGGTATCAGCATTAGAATATCTAAGCAATTTTGTGGACAAATATGAACTGGTTTTATGGAGAAATCTACCTTCCCCCCCACATCATAAATGACATTTACTGATCTGAATAAAAGACAGTTAATCATAACCAAATGTGAAGCAAAGAAGGCTTTGGGTTTTGTGAGGAGAAATTATTGTTTTTACTTTTTGTGGGGTTTTTATTTTGCAAAATATTTAACGTAATTGAGATGATTTATGAACAATGAATATTTTTCAAAGTTAAGTTGTTTCTTTTCTCCCCCACCCCCATTCCCTTCTACAAAGTCAGGCAACCTTGGGCAAAAACAGAAGGGTCCCTTCTACAGAGAAAAAGTGCAGAGTCTATTCTTGTGTAGACAGTAGATTTTTGATGGCAGCTTAGACCATCTCTTCCTCAAGCCAAGATGAAATAGCTAAAGAAGGTATTTGCAAACCTGCCACCTTCTCATTGATTACTCAGTCACTCTGAGTCACTGGTGTTTGTTGGTTGTAAGGGCTCAGCATGGGAACTATCAAGAGACTGATAATTAATAGATCCATGAGGAGACCTTTTCTTTCTTGATTGATACCGTACACACACTGTCCTTTCTGAACTCAGATGCAGCTTCAGGTGACACCTGAATCATGTGGCTCCCGTTTCCCCAATATTATCCGGGACTTTCCAAGGCACAGAAGATGACAGCTAAGTTCTAGAACAGCTTGAAAGTTGTGCTAATAGAGTGGATGGCTCCCTGAGGCCTTGCCATTCTCTAGGAACCATTCATTACTGTCACAATGATTCATATGTGTGCAGCCACTATCTCTTGATCAGAAAAATACTGCTTCAAAGTTGAAATCCTTGTCCCTCCTACAGGAAACAACTGAACGAGAAGCATTGGAGAGATGTGGGCACGTTGCTGTGTTAGCCACATTTAGATTCCTTCCTTGTATTCTTTGCTATGTGGACACAGACGTTAAGGAAAAGGGGGCACTGAGAAGTGTTGGTTTCTCAGTGGAAAACAATGTCTGCCTCTCCCCTCTCCTTCCCACAATATAGATTGCTCTAGAAAAGCAAGAAGCAGCACCCCTTTGCCTGCAGAGTCCCCTGACTTCTGCCCTAGTATGGAGAGAAGGAGGGATGTTTGTGCCAAGAGACAGCTGCCGACTAAATCTGGTCCTCACTTTTACTGATACTGACTGAACCACCTCGTTTTCTCCATCCTTGACTTACTCCTCTCTCCAAGGTCTATATTCTCTGCAAAGTAGAGAGCTGAAGGATGAAGATGAATCACTTTAACAACCTCTAAGACAGGTACACACCCAGGCACTATCTGCCAAGAAGGCTCTTCCTATCACCACTGGTGAGACGACTCTCTCAGTCCTTCCTCGTTCTGTTTATACCGATGGAGCTGGAACTCCACTCCGGGGAGCTGGTTATAAAAATCATCTCCTTAGGAAGGAGGGAAAACTACATTCAAAGATACTGCTCACGGTATAGTTCCAGCTTCAGCACAGGCTCAGTGGCCAAAAGATGAATGTTTTGGCGCTACTCATAGTGGTTTCGATATCATGAGAACCACAATGAGTAAAGCAAAGCATTCATTCACCTCGTGGCTTGCAAAGACATCTGTGAGCAAGAGGAACGTTGAGTGGGGGTAGCTGTCCGTGGTGTAGCCTCTGTGGGTCAGGCACTGAACATTTATTCACGTTAATCATCTGATTTCTTCTTCGGAACAGCCAAGGGGATAGATACAATCACTGTAATTTATGGATTAGGAACACAGGGCTCAGAGACTTAGCGTCCCTTGCCAAGCTCATGACTATAGTTGATGAGCCAATGTTCAGAATTCAAACCTAGCTGGGTGGATTTTTGTTGTCATAGTGCCTCTGGTTTACAGTCACTGTGTCGCTATGAGCGTTAAGCCACTGAATGCTTGGCAAGTCTTCTCAGGGAAGTAAAAGGCAGGACTCCTACAGCTTCTGCTAGCCTTTATTTTAACAGATCAAATGCACAGAGATGGTCTTTGACCTAAGACTTTTGGTCGTGGCGCTTTATGATGGTACAAGAAACACTGAGCTTTCAGCGGAAGCCTTGCATTTTGAAGTCTATTCTTCGCCCGGGCTTGCAGCATACAGCACGATGCCTTTGCCACGCTGGCTAAGGCTGTGAGTTACAGTTCCCAGTTTGCCTCGCTTTCATGAGTAGATGCGTCTCTCCTATGCATTACAGAGCACTGCGTTGCTGAGCTGAGACGCTCAGCGGGGAGGGTGACTGAAGCACATGTTTGAATCCATTATGGACCTTTTGGGGGTGTAACTGTGCTGTCAGTCATGGGACACCCCGTCCAGGGTTTTGGTTTAAGGATCTATTGCTTAATATGTGCGGTTGACTCATTCCCATTGAACTCATGGCCAATAGCTCTACAATTTCTGAATAAAGCTTTCTGGGTATTATCATGTATTATCCTTGTGAGCCGTATCACAGCCTTGAACACGGAGCTGTAGCAGATATTTCTGGTGAGCAGAGACTAGGGGAGCATGCCTCTAGCCCTAGCTAATCAGGAGGGTCAAAGATTCAGTGGTACAGCTCGGGGCAGATCACTTGTGTATCACAAATGAGAACCGGGGTTCATGATTCTGTACTAGAAAAAATTAGAGAAAATTAGAAAATAAAGCACCATGCTTGAGGGCAGTGAATTCAATGACAAAAGGGACAAAAGTGTGAAGAACATGGCACCGAACAGACCACAAAAAGTATTCATTTCCTGAATCTGAAAACTGAAATAAGACAGTATTGCTTCAGCCCAGGACCCGTGCGTTGGTGATAGAAGTTTTTCACTGTTCCCCACATGTCCATGAGCAATTGTGAAATCCTTGATTTCAGTTTTAAAAACAATTGTAGTGAGAACATTGACAATTATAGACTCCCCGAAACAAGGCTAGCCCACTCTCCCCACTCACTCATGAGACAGGTGTGTCTGGGACACACGAGACACTGTTCCAGGCACGGGGGATGTGGCCGCTGGCGAGGAGGGCATTTTGAGAAAGGCCAGCATAAAGAGGTATACATACTGTCATCAATGGTGATGGCAAACCAACTTGAGAGTGGGTTTTGGAGAAACAAGGGGCAGGCTTCTGTTCACACAGTCGTCCCTGGGGCATCTGGCAAAGTACCATCTGAACAGAAAGCCGAGGGACTGAGTTAGAAAGAAGGGAGAACCCAGTGAGCCGGAGACCAGTGTGGCTGGAGCCGAGAGAAGAGGTGGTAAGAGAGGAGATCACAGACAGTGCTGTGGTAGAGGGTATCAGAACCTCGGAAGGAACCCTGTGCCTCTAGACTTAGCTCTTGGGTGGACCATAGTAGGATGTGCAACATCAGCACTTGGATGTTCTGAGGGTGGTCACAAGGCTGGGAAAACAGAACCCCTGTTGTTCATTGACTCATGGGACAGACCCAGGTATGACATCAAGAGAGGATCTTTGCAGAGTGACGTGGGGGCGGGGGGAGACTATGCCAAAGCCCTCCCTGCTTCATCTGGGGCAGGGTAGGGCACCTGAAACTGCCTGGTTTAGGAAAGTGACTGAAAATCAGCCCGGGCTCGGGTGAGATTCTAGGAGATAACATGGCCCAGGGCTGTAACACTGAGGACGATTTCATCAGCATCTTTAGTGCATCCCAGGCAAAGTCAGTCACAACAAACAAACCATCCCCAGGACAACAGCAGCCATGACGGGAAGCAAGTCTGCAGGCCAGTAAGCTGTGGAAAACACGGCTCACTCTGTGCAGTGTTCGGCTGGCTGAGCTGCTCCGAGTGGGAAAGCCCAGGACTCCTCTGCAGCTACAACTCCAGAGCCTCCACCTTCTCAGATGTCTGAGAGGAAAAACTGAGGCCCAGACAGGGAAAGAAAAGCCACAGGCCTCTGAATATTAGAGGGATAGCTGACCAGGGTGCTCAGTAAACCCATCACCAATCTGCCACCCTGAACGGTTAATACTACAATTCAGGAGAAGAAATATGACAGCTCTCCTCAGTTTGAAAACATAAAAACAAGCAAAATGGCAGTGGTCTGTCCAGCTGTTGGACTTGCGTTGGCCTTAGAGACTGAGGTGACCACGGCAGCATGCCCTTACCGCCCAGTTCAAGTGAGTTGGATTTACTTATTACGTATTTTGTTGTTACAACCTGGTCATTCAACATCTGGCTCTCCTCGTGTCCTGTAGAAATGTGCGTGGATGTGGATATAATAGGAATCAGTCCCAGGGGACGTGTTCCCAGTTAACCAATGTGGTGACTCTACATGGAAAACAGTTGAGAAGAATTAAAATTCTATCGCGGCTCTTTGGATCACACTGGGACATGTCTCCATTGGTAGCCTCCTGTGTGGAAGCCTGCTAAGGGCTCTGTGGATAGAGGATTCTGCCCCCACGACACATTGAGTCCCCAGGAAAGTTGAATGTGCTCAGCCAGGGGCGGCGGGATGCTTGCTAGCTATGAGTCTGAGATGTGGGTGAGAAAAGGGTATTTCATTTTCTGTGCTTGGTTATATTTCGGTGTGAGTACTTGCATTATAGTGTATTTCAAACTCCCAATGGTGAGTATATCTGTAGAATTCCAGGAACTGCGAAATCTGCCTTCACAGCCTTCTCCCACAGTCTCGAGCAAGCCTCTGCAGCTCTCTGAAGAGAGGACTATGGACAGGGAAGGTGGTGGACTCTGCTAAAAATACCAGGTTCTGAGGAGCTGGGCAGATAAAGTGCTTACAAAGCAAAATATGAGGGCCCGAATTTGATCCCCACGTGGCTAGAGTTGTGCATCTGTAATCCCAGCCCAGAGAAGGTGGAGACCGTGGATTCCTGGGGTTGCTGATCAGACAGCCTACCTAATTGGTGAGTTCCAGACCATTGAGATATCCTGGCTGAAAACTGGCGAGCAACATTGCTGGAGAAACAGCACCAGTTTGGTTTTCGTCCTGTTTATCTTTTTGCTCTTCTGTTTTGTTTCAAGTCAAGCTTGTCCAAACTGAATAATTCTCCATTTGTTAAGGTTTAGGTCATAATAAAGAACTCAGAAACAGAAGTAAAATGGTTTGATACGTAGGCACATGTATATGTGTGTGGGTAGAGTGTAGGGATGTGGACATGGGTGTGCATGCTCCACGTGCCTATGGAGACACAACAGAACCCACATTGGGCATTGGGGGAGTTATGGCTGGCACGGGAAGCAAGAAGCCAAGCAAAGTTAAACACGGAGTATTCTGGTCTTTGCTAACAATCTCTAGGGGCTCCGAAGTCCTCCAGAGCGCTGGAATCAGAATAAACAGGGCTGGCCAAGTGTCTAGGACAGAGAACCTGCTGTGAGCTTAGCATAGAATGTTCTGGTAAAGCTGCTGGCACAGGTCAGGGCACCCTGGTACCTCGGGGAAGAGAGTCCTCCCCGAAGCTAGAAATACGACGTGGGGCAACCACTAGGTGGGGCTGTGGCTGTGGGGACTCCAAGGGCTCTTTTCACCCCCGTCATAATTTCTATTTTCTTATTTTAGCTCTCCCCTCTCCATTCTCTTCCCTCTCTCTCAGTACTTACTCCTGTAGCTGTCTTCGCTGAAGAAGCCTGGGTTAGCCATCTCCTCGTGCACAGATCTCTACAGCGTGCTGTGGCAGGGACCCTAGCTAGAAACCCCAGCTTTTTCCTGCTTGCTAGACACTGGGTGGAATGCACAACTCCACGTTTTCCCACTTCGGCTTTGTTTCTTTTCTCTCCCAAAATTCTCGGCTCCGTTTCTTTAGTTTGAAGATGGACAAATAAACAAATCGAAACTGAAATTGAACGTTGGCCCCAAAGTGAGGACATCTGGGAAGCTTGTAGGGAAATTTACATGCTTGCTGGGTTTCCGGTTACATATTTTGTGTTGCCTGGTAACAGAGCCCACAGTTCACTTCCATGCTTTCTTCTACCCCTATCCCCTGTTTATAGTGTAATTACTGCCGTGACTTCATAATCCCCCAGTGAACAGCTGTCGGGGGGGCCCAACTGCTGAATAAACAGGGCATTATAATCTCTCTTCCACTGGTTGGTTTACTAAATAGATCAATATTTGGTTTGTAGGCACAGAGATTAGGAGGTGGAAGCTCTTTTGAAAAAGCCTGTTGGCTTCCCAGGGCCTCCCAGCACACCTGAGAATGTGGGAAAGAAAAACCCGGTTCACATAGGGAAAAAAAAAAAAAAAAAAAAAAAAGGACTCCTCCAAGATTTTCACCTGCTGGAGATTTCCCAAGGAGCACCTTATCTTTAAGAGGGCAGCCTCTTTGGGTGAGAGTTTAGGCTCTTAATTTGAACTCCCAGAGAATTCTATTTTCTTCTCCCTCTACTTCCCCCCAACTCTCTCTCTCTTCTTTTTTTTTTTTTTTCTGTTCCCCATCACATCCTCTTTAATCTTTCTAAATGGATATTATAGCCTCAGGGACTCCAAGAAGATTTGTGGATAAACAGGAACTAAGCCCCTGAAATGTCCTTCACCTCCCACCATCTTCTCTACCCAAAATCCCAGGTTAGACACTCCATCAAGAAAGCGTCCTCTGAGGGTTCTTTGTCAGATTCAAGGTCTGAGGTAGTACTCTGAGAAATGGTTGGGTAACTTGGACTTTTTTTTTTTTGTGTGTGTGTATAGTGTGGCTGAAAGGTTGGAGCCTGGCTGGAGTGCAGAAGCTATACATTCTAACCTGGAGCTTGCTCTGGGACCTGGGACAAGCCCTTTGTAGATTTATTTGCATAAGACACAGGCTGCTGGGTCTAAAGATTTCTTCCAGAAAGGAAAGAAGCCATGTCTGATTGAGCAGGAGACAGCCAACTACAAAGGCCCAAAAGACCACCCTGCCTTCGTTGTAGAGAGGGAGATTATCAGAGGGGACGAGGGATAAGCATACCTCATCTAGGTTATGGTCCTTGTGTGTCTCTTTAATGCTAGCATTGTTTAAAGCATTGTTTAATTTTTCCTAAAGCCAAACCGCAAAGAAGAAAGGTTTGGATGCAAAAAGTGGGACAAAAGAGAAGAGTAGACATAACCAATCCAATGCCTGTGCTGTTCCTTCACAGTCTGGGCACTCCCTTCCATGTATGGTCCGGGTGGTGCACACATCCACCCCCACAGAGGTTAGAGGCAGCTGTTCGCTGTCCTGGTGTCTCGTTGTATTGAGTCAGAGCATCATTTTCCCTCTGTTGCAAATAATTGATGTTCGGAGGTCATCGTGACTATTGTTCAGGGTCACTGTGCAGGCGACTATTGGGCCCTATTCACGTGGATCTACTTATAAATTTTGCATTTATTCTTTCTTTTCCACAGACAAGGTTGATCAATGGGGAAAGAGAATCAGCAAACCAATGAGGTGCTCAAAGTCAGTGACCTAGAGGAGGCAAGAGACACTCCCACAACACTTGATGCCCTCGCCACTGTTGTAATTAAGAGTCTCTGTGAAAAAGAAAACCCTATGATTGGCCTTTGTCTATGGGACATGATAAGGCTTCTAGGGCAGAGCTAGGAAAGACCCGTGCATGTACGTACGTCCCATGAAGACCCCTCACTGACGATGGAAGGGGTGGAGTACTGTGTCTTGGTGTGAGTAAGGTCGGTCTTAGACACTCTCGAGAAATTCAGCTTTGTTTCTGCGCGTTGCTGGGAGCGAGCATCCAGTCACTCCACGGCTGTCGCAGGCTGGCAGCTTCCTCTCTGCTAGACGGCACGGTTTCGCTTCAGTTTCAAGTAGATCCGTGCGTAGATCTGCACCACGATAACATGCCTTCGTGCTAAGTTGGTCCAAGACAACTAACCTGTTTGCAGGATCTAATTTTGTACGTGGGAATCTTGCCTTGCCCTGATTTCCAGACCCATAGGCAGGCTTGGCAGGCTGTAGCTAAGAAAGGCCCGTGCTTTACCCTGCTGCCCCCAACTAGGCAGCCTCCTCCTCCTCCTCCTGGGTTAGGAGAAAGCACCTGTGCTGTCCCAGGTGCCGTGTGTGCTTGTTTGTGAAGCTCCTTGTGATTGATGGCTTCCTGGATAGCTCAAAACCCGTGTTTATTTGCTAACAAATAAAATGCACAAAGAGCCCATTATAACAACTTGTGATATCTATCTATATAAATATATACATATGTATGCACAAATGTATATACAAATACACACAGACATGTGTGTGTGTGTGTGCGTGTGTGTGTTTGAAAGTGTGTGTGTTTGAAATCCTCCAGCTTACTCCACCAGCCAGGACCTTCAAGCTATAGTGTATATCGAGCCACGGATATATCATTTTCCTAAATACATACTTGTAATTCCTGATTAATTATACTTGAGAACTTGAGAATCTGCACCTTTAACCTGTCCCTGGATGTCCTTTCCCACATATGAGGAGGCCTTGTCTTCAGGGTCCACCACAGCCACTTGAGTTCCGACAGCCACTAAAGGCTGATTTTTAAATCCTCTTTCCGCATCAGTTTTTGCTATTTGCTGTTGGTTTGGTCCCTTCTGCCACCACAGGGGTCTGGGATTGCCTATCTCCTCATTAAAAATATGGAAATTGGGTGGTTTTGTCTGGTGCCGTTTTCCATATCGCACTGCAGCCTGTACCATGGCAGCAAGGAAATGTGCAAGGAAGCCTCTTTACTTTCCGACTCACAGTTCTGTCCCTTTGGATGTTCTCCCAGGGCCAGAAGACCTCCCGAATGGTTTCTGAATTGTAGGTAGAAACAAGCAGGGTGGGCCCCTGGAAGACAATCCCTCCGCAAGCCACGCCAAAACAGTTTGTTTTCTCATTCTATAATCTTAAAACTTCTAGAATAAGCTATCTCTCTAGGACTTTGTGATGTTGGGATCTGTTCTTAAGCTTTCTCTGGCAGCGGATAAAGGGGAGCATGAAGACAGAGACAAAGAAAGGTTTGTTGAAAGTCTCTGAGTACAGCGTATGGAGGTATGGACTCAGGCTAGACTTGGAGAAGTACCTGAGAGAGATGCGGGAAACTGTAGTATTTCCGCACACTGAGATGTCTTTGGAAGAAAGCTGTGATGGAGACCCACAGATGCCAGATTTCCTAGCAGGAACGTTCCAGTGGAGACTGCTCCACTCTGATTTTGTCATTGGCTGTTGTGTTATCCAGAAGGCGCACAGAATAGAGATAGACTTTCGGCTTTATAAGTGAAGGAAGTGCTCTAAGACAAAATCATTCATCTCAGAGGATCATTGTCCATTTATTCATTTATTTATTTAAGCATTTTTGTAGCATTTACCATGTGCATATTGAGAGTGATAATTTATATTATCCATGCTCAGCTTCTCAGTGAGTTAGATATATGCTATAGAAATATAAAATCACATTCCCAATAAGGGCTAGGAAGGACTATTTTGCTTAAGGGAGAGCAACCGAGGCCATGATGGGCTGAGTGAATCTAGAGGCTAGGAATGGCTTCCTTGAGAAAGGCTAGATATATAGATCAGCAGAAGATGTCTTCTGGGTTTAGAAAGAAAGAGAAAAAAAACAGTCTCCAGGAGTGGCTTCATGAGCATTCAGGTCTGGGAAGGTAAGTGGTGTCGATGATAGCGTGAGTTCACACACACACACACACACACACACACACACACGCACGCACCCACACGTATGAATATACAGAACCAAGCTCACACATCACTCATACATGGACACACACAGAGATAGAGAGGAGGGAAGGAGGAAGAGAGGGAGAGAGAGTTAATTGGTTAATTGGCTTGGATCAGAGATGAATTCACTCCTTAGAGCTTTGCCTGAATGCTGCTACCCAAAGCTCCCTTTCTTCCAAATGCTCAGATGTTGGCAGCAGCTGTTCTTTGATTCCCAGCTGCCCAGACCAGAAATAATCACAGAGAAACTATATTAGTTGCAATACTGTTTGGCCAGCTCTTACATCTTAAATCACACTAATTGATTACATCTCTAGCTAGCTCTTACACCTTAAATCAACCCATTTCTATTATTATTTTATATTTTACTATGAGACTTGTGGTTTGCTGGCAAGGTTCTGGTGTGTTTTGTCTCCTGTGGTAGCTCCATGGCATCTCTCTGATTCCACCTACTCCCTCCTCCTCCATCTGCTTGGAATTCCTGCCTTGCTCTATTCTGCTAAGCCACTGGCCGAAACAGCTTTATTCATTAATCAATAAAAGCAACACATATACAGAAGGACATCTCATACCATTCAGATGCTTTAAGAGTGACATTATCTTTGTCTATTATCTTGTCACAAGAGATTGCCGAGAGTCTCCTGACAAAGGGTGGTCCTTCATCACAACAGCACGGAGGAGACTGGAAAGTTCTGACAGTGATTCCCATAATGCAAGATTCCAGAGCCCAGACACTTTGGTGCCTTCACCCTCTCCTGGCCTCAGTCAGGTTCTCATGTTTTTTGATGTTTGAAAAAGAGCAAAGGAAGCCTTTAGATGCTCTTCTATGCTGTGCTAAGCCTTTTAGCTTGAAATATTTGTGGATCATTAATATTCTCCTTTTGAGAACACTCCATTTAAAACAGTATGGGAGAATCTGTTTTATCCTACATAGTATACCTCCAATATCAACTAGTGTGATACGTTGAGCATCTGCGCCAGTAACAGTCTGTGGATATTATAGAGAAGTCGCCCACTCTCGCCTGCATGTTAGTCTGCCTCCTAAGCTTCTCTGTGCAACTTTCTCTGTCTTTTTCTCAGTGTTGTAAAGATTTAGAAATTTAATTATATGCTCTTGTGTATGTTTGCGTGTGGGCAAGTGCCCGTGGGCACAGGTACATGAAGAGGACATCCAATACTCTGGATCTGGAGATACCGACTGTTGGGAGGCTGCCAGCCATGGGCTCTGGGGAACAATGTGACCTCTACAGTGCTTGCAACCACTGAGACACTCTCCAGCCCATTTCCCAGTGTTTCTGATGCAACATTAGTGGAGGCAGGAACTAAAAGCAGTTGAAAACTGTATATCCTGATTGTGCAGAAATAGCAGAAGAATGGAGTACGGAATGTTGAGGCAGCTAGGGGTGAAGCAGACTTCGCTGAGTACTGATAACAGCTACTGTTTGTTGAGGTCTTGGCATCACCACATAAGGTGACAGGTGTTTTACTTATTATACCTGGGGACTTTTCAATTGTAAAGACACACACCGGTGCTCAGGAAAGATGAGTACCATCTCATCAGTCCATTAGCTAGTGAATGGGGTTCAAGGCTCCTGAATTTGCAGCTCACAGCATTTCCCAGCATTTCGGTGTAGCAGGGCTCTGGGCTAGTCGGTGCTCCCACCTACGAGTGGGATAAATCAATATCATCCGAAGGAATGAGGGCACAGTAACTGTTATTAGTCATAATAGTATCTTCACTGTGTGTTGGACTTTGGCCTCCAAAATGTGTTTTGTGTACATTCAGAGTCCCTCGTGAGGGGAACAGCAGCTGGGTGACATGGGTGTCATCAGCCATATCCATCTTCCAGGTGAGGTAGCTGAGGATCAGGGAAGCGAGGGGGTTGGCTCAAGGTCACAGTCCTGAACATGGTCTTGCTAGAAAATGGATGCCGACCTCAGTGTTCGGCCCGCCTCATGTCAGCTGCCTTTATAATTACTAAGATAACTGTTGTTCACCAGAAGTTGCCCATGGATAGGAAGAACTTGCTACATAATGACTCACAGGTAGTTATTATCTTTGATACCATGCTTGTTATGAGTCTCCGAAGGACAACTTTGAAGTTGTCCTTTTGACCTTCAGCATAGCTTTTTTTCTCCTATGAGTTCAGCCACTTTCTTCGTCTCTTGGCCACTGTGACCACGTCACTCTTCTCAGGGCTCTCCTGGGCTACCATGGCCTTGGCATCCATTAGATCTGAGCTCTATCAGCTTGGTTCTCTTCTCTCTTGAGTGGTTTGAAGGAAATTGGAAGTTTAATTGGCATCTTCGAACCACGTAGTGGACATGTTCATTACATTGTCCTCTTACACAACTTGACACAGGAGCAAGACCCTGGAAAGCTGGATAACGATTCATGATCTTCCTGACCTTTGGGGTGAACCAAACAGAGGAATGAAGGCTATCAGAGGAAACATACAGTCATCCCTCTGGGGACAGGAGAGCTGTTTACTGGATCTGGTGAAAACGAGCGCTCAGAGCAGCAGGCCCAGCGTGGAGAAGGTTTTTCCATCGCTGGACAGTCTTTCCTAGTCTCACAAAGTCAAACTTGGACATAGAGGCTGTTTATTAGGACTCTGTGACTCAGGAAATAGAGATGTTAGACAGGATTTAGGAATGAGCTCGTTAGGACAGTCAATGGTTTCAAAAAGAAAAAGAGCGCACAGAAGAAATGAAGAATGCAGGTCAAGTTAGAATGGGCATAGGTGGCCATGGTCTTGGCTAGATTCTACAGGATTGTACTATACAGAGGCAGGGTAAGCATCTTCTCAGGGGAAGGAGAATAAACGGCATCATTTTGTGTTGCCTCTGCTTTCCAAAAGTTATACTAAAGACAGAGCTGTCCCAAGGCCTCTGCCGATCCTTTTCAACAGGTTATTAAACGAAAAGGATGAGCCGTGGGGAGGGGACTGTGAACGTGTCATGCTTGCAGGAAAACTGACAGAGGGTTTTCCTTGCATGGACACAGCAAAATCTTGGGCGATCATGAGGTTCAAAGTGAAGGAAACCATGGAGCTGAAACAGTTCAGAGAGATTCTCACAAGCTAGGAAGTGCGCTTGTTTACACCAACACGAGAGGAACAGGAACCATGTGCAGAGAGATCCTTTTCAGAGGCACTGAAGACAATCAACGTTTCTGCCTCCGTGCCCTCGCACTTCAATCAAGCATCACACCCTGAGAAGGCAGCGCTGTGTTCCCCAGTAGAGAAGGAGAAAGAAGAGGCCACGAGTCAGGCACGTACCTCCATCTTGCTTAGTCCAATGCGTAGGGAATGTCTCTTTCTAGATTACAGGAAGGAAACCATGGCTTAGCATAAGCAAATTGCTCTTGATTAAAGAACTTGCAAGTGGCAAAAAAAATAAAAAAAAAAACCAAAAAAACTGGGTTCAAATGCACATACCCTGACTCTGAATTCCATTCTCAACTACCCTGAAAGCCCCCCAAAGTCTGTTTTCCTGTCTCAGACTCTTTTCTCTTTGCCTGGAATATAATTCATCCACGTAGTTTCTCATCCAACAAATATTTGCAGGACACTAACCGTGTGTCTGAGAATTGGCCTAGTGCTAGGAAAATTCTTCGATAGGAACACGTGGCTACCCTCCAAAAGCAGAAAATCTAGGGAGGGACATGTATGGGCAGGAAGAGATCAGCACTGTGTGGCAAGTTCTCTGACTAAAACCCAGGCAACACACTGCAAAGCCATAGCTAATGAAGCAGTAAACTCTAACAGCAGCTGGGAAGACAATGGAAGATGAGGTGGAGATGGAGAAAGGACATTGGAGGAGGTGTTTTGGAAATAATAAGTGCCAACGTTTATCAGGTTGTCTGAAAAGTAACCCTCAAAGAATTCGCCATAACTGATGTCCATTGGGAGGCTTCTGTATACTAGTACCACTTTCGAGAGGCTCAAGGGCTCAAGTCCCTACCGCATGAAGCTTGTACTTTGGTGCAAGAGTTGGGTACAAGATAATGAAAAAGTCTAAAACACAATGGCGAATCGTGAGGAACACACTGATGAAAGAGAAAGCCAACTGGGGAAGTGGTGTGTGAGATATCTGTTCAGAGAAGCCCCTGCGGAGGCCTTTGGGATTAGAACAAGGATTCGAAGACAATCACACAGCTAGGTGTGGAAGAAGAGCGAGAACAGAAAGTTAAGTCACAGAGGAGTATATTAGCCAGAGGGATGGAGTGGCTGGACTCTAGGTGAGGTAGGGCTTTAAACGTTATGGAAGACACGAGGAACAAATGAACCTATTTGTATATGTATCATTTATTACAGAAATAACGTTACTAGGTAAAAGTTTGTTCAAGAGACATTTATCACGCAACAAATGTAAAATAAAATTCATATTAAGTGTGATTTAATGGGCTGGCTTTTCCCGTCCTCCATTTAATCAAAATGAATTTCTAATCTCGTGCTGACACATTCTGAAGAGCCTGTGGTGTATTCTGGCCATTCACAAGGAACTGATTGTTTAAAGAAAACCTGAAGTTGGGAAAATATGCAACCTGCTGTTTTAGGTGAGACCACGGGAAAACAGTTTGACATAGGTCAGAACTAAAAACTGCCATCAGCTGTTCACTTTAGCTTCTTTTCCTGACTCACTCCGAAAAGTAGACGGCATTATTCAAATATTCCTGCCTTGAACTTGTCTACCGAAGCCTGGAAATAAAAGGCCTCTGTTATGGTTCAGCTCATTTTTTTCTTGTTCTGGAACATTCCATGTGGCCTTTCTAGATAAAAACATAGCCCATGGAAATAGCTCTGGGGCCATTCACAAATGTAGAGAGGCCTGAATTCTACAACTCACATGAAGTAAGTGTATTGGTACCCAAGTCTGGTATCCACCCATTGTGAAGACCTTCTCCTGGGTCTTGGCTCTGGCACTGCTCCCTAGCAGTTCCAGAGACCTGGATACTACAAGGACCTAGGCTTCCTGTTATCACAGAGGGACTGAGCCAACATGGAGATGTGGCAGAGGCTGTTATGGTCCTTTGAGAACTATTAAGCCAGGCCTCTAACAAAGCAGGAGCTAGGGGAAGGGAGCAAGAAGGGAAATCCTTATTGTTATCCAGTGGAGCCGGGAGCACCAAACAGCGTCCATTTCCCAAAGATCAGGAAATGGTGGGGGATGAAGGTACCAGCCACCTGACTCCCAATTAGCCTCATTAGCCTCATCATCCACGTCAGAAGCTGGTCTGGTCAACTGGTGGTTTAAAGGCTTTCCACAAACTGGCATCCCCTCCTCTTGCTACTGAGGATAAGGAAGGAGGATGGGCCTCAGCTAAAGAAAGTAGGTTGATTCCTTGACCAAAGAGTGAGCTCAGCCTTGTGCTGGAAATTTGACCTTAGTGCCCTCTTTTGATGTTCAGAGTCAAGTGGGCTTGTTGCTTACAGCTGCAGTTTCTTCCCGGCGCTCAGCCATACTGAGTATTCAGTGGGTCAAATTATTTGCCTCCTCTTTGGGGGGATCTCTCTCTCTCTCTCTCTCTCTCTCTCTCTCTCTCTCTCTCTCTCTCCTCTCTCTCTCTCTCTCTCCTCTCTCTCTCTCTCTCTCTCTCACACACACACACTATAAATCTCCCTAGCCAAAGGTGTCCACTCTCATCTCTGCAGTCTCTCCATTTCCCCAATGCTGAATATTGCTCCTGTTGGCATTTCCATGCTCGTTCATAAAATTGAGGCTAAACACTGGAAGTGACCCGTTCTAAATTCCCAGCCAATTTCTCCCCCACCTTTCCTTTCTTTGAGGGAGGGGGTAATTGTCAGAGGAATGTTATAAGCTAGAATTCGTCTACAATTGTTTTCCCACTCATATTTGAAGAGACACCGCATGTACTGGCTTCTTCTCGTATGCTCAGAGATGAATTACTCAAGCCTCAGCATTTCCTTCACCCCGAAGTCTGCTCAAGGGACCCTCACGCCACCCACCAGGGAATCACCCTATTTCTATGGGAAAGAAACAACAGAGCCACCCCTGTGGGAGAAGGAATTCAAGGATGCAGAAAGGTTTTGAAATGCTCTAATGGCATCTCAGAATTGATCTTGCCGAGTTGCCTTCATTCTGAGTTTTCCTTGAACGTATTAGTATAATTTTAGAGACGTAATCACAGTGAAAAGTTTAAATGCCTTCTGACTCATTTGCTTAATATTAGACAAATGCATATGAGCTGCATGTGTCCACGCCCCCATCCTCATGGCCCTCACACACATGTCTTACTCATTTCACATGCTAGATTAAGTTTTACTGCTTCTTACGCGATCTTGTAATTAAGAGCATTCTCTTTGAAGAGACAATTATGGTTGCAGATGGCGGTGAGCGGGAAGCTCAAAGCTTGCTTCCTGGTATTAACCAAAAGCCACTGCATTACTGCTTAGAAATCTCCCTGAAGTTTCAAAATAATAAAGTAAGAACGCTTATAAAAAATGCTGAGAACACCGCCCGAAGCTGTTGCAATTATTCAAATAATCGGTGTATCTCCATGGGACTTCAGAATAGGTCCCCTCTCCCCATCTACCTCCACATCTGTTTGGAGAGCATGAAGCTGTCCTGGTGGACAAAGTCCCTCTATCTAGTTCTGTCGTTATTCACATGCAGGGAACCAGTGTGCCCAAGGATAAAACTGCCTTGGCCAGGATCCTACAGGCAGCTGGGTGCAGAGCTGGATTAGGACAGCTGGGCTCTGCCTCCCAGTTGGGTGGTCCCATTATCCACCCACCTTCCATTAGCTCACGCTATGAGGTGGTTTTGTAAAAGGATGCTTCCTTGGCCCAACTGAGCCCTAAACTGAAGAAGGCTAGCTGAGGTCATGTAGTTATAGAAACAGCATGGTGTGTTGAGACAGTCAGTCACCTAACAACAACACTAAAAGGAGTCAGTGACCTTCAGAGGAGAAGGTTTCTCTGGGGCAGGGCTCATGCCTTATTTATTTTGATAAATGTAGCACTAGGTTAGCGTTTTTTTTTTTTTTTTTTTAACATGGAATGAGCGCCTAATGCATACCCAATGTTTTAGGCATAGTAGAGCTCCTAGGAGCTATGGTATCTCCATTTAAATATTTAAGGAATATTGAGGGTCTGGAAAATTCGATCTTGGGGAAAATCACTCAGTTAAGATGAGGTGGGGATGTAGCTCAGATCTGGACTCATCTCCAGCTTGTTTTTTTTGTTTTTGTTTTTTGTTTTTATGCTGATGTACCTTCCACCAGGGCAATAAATGATAGCGACAAACCGGTAATTAGCTCAAGGCAAACAGAACTATCTCAAACTAATGATGGCGCTGGACAGGGCCAGGTTCCTTGTTGCTGCTAGTGTAAGCGAAGTCTATTTCTGCCTGTGGTGGGTGTTTTGAGAAATCTCTCTCTAGAGGAGAAGCACAGGTGGTCAGTTAGGATGGAACTTTTTAAACTGTGTGCCATGACCCTGTATGGGGTCATGTATGTGCATGGGTGAATCTTGAAGTCTTTGATATTAGTAAAAGGGTTCCGAAAGTGTATCTAAAACTTAATTCAAAGCCGAATGTGTAATTATCCCAAGGCTTGGGGGGGGCGTACTCACCCACGTTGCATCTTAGTATTTCGCTGCCGCCTTGGTTCTAGACAGACAACACAATGCAGGTGAAAATATTAGGACTTGAACTATGGTAACACTAGCAGAAATATTTTAACAGAAAGAATGAAATACAGAAATTTGAGACTCAAATTAAAGGACTCAGGTTATTTTATGTATATAAATATGCTAGTATGGGAATCAGAAACTTCAATACAAATCCCCCCAAGTCTCTTTTCCCCACCCCATCCACCATTTATCTATCTTCATAGTCTGTCTGCCCGTGTAACTATTTACCATCCGTCCACTATCCACCTACCCATCTACCCACAGAACTAGCAATCGTTCTCAAGATATTGCTAAACCTCAGCCATTACTTTTACGAACACTGCAGTGGATATGATAGCAGCCACCAAATGGATAGTATGCTCAACAGTGAAGGCAGACAGGGTCCCTGCAAACACTAGAGCTGCATCATGGTGAATATATTGAAGAAAGTTCAGCAGGAAAAAGAGAAAGGGCTTTAAGTTTCATGATTTCCAAATTCCTTCCTTGACTTTAGTATTTGTAGACACCATGAAGCTAATTCTTCTCTTTTAAATTTTCTCCACAATTCAGTCACCCAAGTAACTCCCAAATAGAGAGCAGCCCCAAAGTGCTCTAAGGACATTTTAAAATGTACTATCTCTTAATTTTGATTTAGTAAGTAGGCTTTAATTTAAAATTAATATCATTTAATTTGAACAATTTAAAATCTAATAAAATTGTGACAATAAAACAACTTTAAATGCTTTGCGTATGGATTAAATCAACATTTATTGAGTACCTAGGAGGTGGCTGGCACTGGGCTGGATGCAGGAGTTGCCAAGAGGGTAATAGATTCGCCTTCCACTTGAGAGCCTGGCTATCTCTTGGGACTGCAAACAAACAGGGACAGGAAATGCAGCCAACTGGCAAGATCTTTCAGATAAATGCTCTATGAAGTGCTAAGGAGAGAAAGTGACTAACTTGTAGGCGGAAGAGGAGGTCGGAGAAAGCCAGGCAGCAGAAGGGCTGTTTTTAAACTGAGTCTTAAGGAATGGGAAGCTCTCGCTTGTATTTAACAATCTGTCTGTGATGGAACGAAGTCGAGATGATGCAATGTGAGCATCAATCACTCCGCAAGTGTTCCTGATATGGGAATGGGTTAGTCGAGTTTGAAAAGAACACCGTGGTCATTCAGCCACCCAACAAGCCATAACACGAGAGCGAAACTCGGCAGTTCTGAAAACATACAAGGAATGCATGCAACTTCCTTTTTGGAAATCAGTTTTGAAAAAGTTGAATCTCATTACAACTCTTGGGAAAGAAAAATGCCAAGTTCATAAACATTTAATGAATGCCCTGCAAGGTGCTTTCAACTTTGGGAACTGAAGGTAACCTCTGCCAGAAGGGACTTACAGAGTCCTGGGTCCTTTTATGGGGGCAACACCTTTTTATCTCAGCAAACCCTGGTCAGAGGCCATCGTGGGGTGGGTGGTGGAGCTCGCTAGCAGGCCTTGACACAAGCCTTCCTTTGAACCTAAGGATCGTAGCTCAGATGCAGTCCATAAAGTTAATCCCTGCTTAGTTCCTAAGATACCACAAGGTAGAACCATCTTGTCTTTCATTTATGGACAAGAGAGATGTGAGGAGGGCAGAGGAAGTAACTCAGCCTATTTATAGAGCTAAATCTGAAATTCTGAGTCTTAAAAAAATAAGACAAAACAGAATTCATTGGGAATTTCAGAGATATTTCAGAAATAATTTATTTACTGACATCAATATGCAATACTATGGGAAGGTAGGTATGCAGAGGAACATTCCTAGTTCAGGGGAACTAAAGAATTAAATTAGCTTGAGGGTAAATAAGACCACAAGAAAATGTGATTCCAGAGGGCAAAACAAGCTCACTGCATCCTGAATCTCCCAGTCCCAGAGTCTTCAATGGGCAAGACGGACAAAGTTTAAGATAGAAAGCCTGGTCACAGTGGTATGAGACAACAAAAGTTATTAATTTAAGAATTGCCCAACATGTCCTAAATATGAGACCTAAAATAAAACCTGTTCCACAGAAGAAAGGAAGAGTTTTTTTGAACCATTTTGGCGTCGGTTCATGTGGAGTATCTGGGCAGAATGGAGGGAGGCTATTGAGTCTCCACCCACAAATCTGCTTATGCCCCAAAGCAAAAATTTACTCTGGTCCTCATCTAGAACCAGATGCAATTTTTAATCAGTGTCCTATAATGAATAGAAGGCAAAGCAGATATTCTTATCATTGTTGTTACAACATGCACAACAAAAGCAATGTATGGAAGGAAGAGTGGAGGATATAGTCCATCCGGGTGGGAAAAGCATGGTGAGGGAATTGGCTCCAGCCAGTGTATCCAGAGCCCAAGGGGGCAGGTAACACTACTGCTGCTGTGGGAGGCAGCACAAAGGGAAGATGCTGGTGTGTATGCGTTATTTAATCTGGGACTTCAGCGTGTGGGATACTGTCATCCACATTCATGGCTGGTCTTTCTGCCTCAGTTCAGCCGCTGTAGAAAGCTCTCACAGACATGCCTATGGCTGTTTCTCCTGGGTGATTCAAAACCCAGACACGTTTATAATGATGACCACGGAAGATAAACAAAATTTGCAAAGATAGAAGTTGACTAGTGAAAGACACAGATCTTGGGGAAGCTAATACATCTCAAGAAAAGTAAGTTTTCATTTTAAATACCAACCTAAAATTTCAGTGTAACCAAGAAAAAAAAAACACCCTAAAAACAGTGAGATAGACCAAGTTGCACAACCGATAGATGGCTTCAAGGCCTTCTTCTCGTGACAATGACATTATTGCTACCAATGTGTTTACTTCTTGCTTCATCAGTTGTCCTCTTTGTTTGGAGATCTGGAAGGACAAGGAGGCAGCCAGAGCTCAAACTGCAATGGGATTCCATGCTTCCAGGTGGAAATGCTATCTCTGGGGGAAACAGCAGGATTTCGGTATCTGAAAAGCATAGACTTCAGAAGCCAGAAGAACAACTCTTCAACTTGGGACCCTAGGGACCATGGTGCTTGGATTCACTTCTGTATCTTTTGCCTTCTAAACACATGCATTCACTTACTGAGAATTTATCATCATGTAGAGATTGTTGATAGAGGATGTGGACTACCTTCCACAAGGTAGTGTCTCCATTTATGGTGGTATACTCTCCAACATGCTAACTTCGTTGCCTCTTCAAAGAACCACTCTTCTATTCTATCACATAGTGGGATTCTGGGTAGTGTTGGTTAAGAAGGGATGAAGTTCCCCTGACCTGACTGAGCCCACCAGCATATTTATTCTGCTAGAAAATGTCACTTTTATCTAAGACACTATTTCATGAGGTCTCACCCTTGAAGATGCTCATTCCGCATACTACAATTTTTTAAAATCAAGTAGAATGAGATGGGGAGCCTGTATGGGACTGAACTAGACCCTCTGAATGTGAGTGGAAGTTTTATGACTTTATATGTTGGAGGAGCCCTTGGCAGTCACACCAGGATCTATCCCAAGTGCATGAACTGGCTTTTTGGAGCCCATTCCCTATGGTCTTGCCCTTGGTCCTTACTTGGTCCTGCCCCAAGATGGTATGCTAGACCTTGCTGACTCCCCCAAGGAAGGCCTTACCCCCTCTGAGAAGTGGATGGGATGGGTATCAGGAAGAGGGGAGCTAGAAGAACAGGAGGGGAAGGGAAGAGAGGGGGTTACTGGGGTTGGTATGTAACATGAAAAGTAATTTTTTAATAAAAAAGATGAAAAAATAAAGTAGAATGTGCATGAAGTTTTAATTTGCATTTTCCTGATGACTAAGGATGTTGAGTTTTTTCATATGTTTCTTGGCTATTAGTACTTCATCTTTTGAGAACTATAACTCCATTTCATTTGCCTGGTTATTAATGGGTTGTTTGACTTTGGGTGCTTTTTGTTGTTGTTTATTTAGTCGAAGTGCCAATCCCCTGTCAGATATATGATTCACAAAGATTTTATCCTATCCCATCAGCCGTCACTTTGCTTGATTCTTTCACCACACAGAACTTTTAATACAATCTCATTTGTCTGCTCGGGGCAATATCTTCTAAATTACATCAACTGAAATAACTCAGATATAGATATGTCATGTTGTCTTTCATTTGGGGATCCTAGGATTCTTTATAGACAGGCAGACAGAAGCATATGAAGAGAGACTAGGAGAGAGAAGCAAGGATCCTAGTGGGAGGAAGAGGGTGCTAAGGTGAGGGAGTTGGAAGGGTGAGCAGGGGTGAAGATTGTCACTGTGCATTATATACTTGAAAGTAATTATCTAATAAAATCTGATACCATGTGTGATGAATATGGAACGATTGAAGTGTCTTGAGAAAATGGACCTCTTTGTGTGTCCGTTTAGCCTGCGTCCGGGAATTTGTGTGATTCCACAGTCTGATCCTCTCTTATTATTTATGCCTAGACCTTTAAGGAAGACTTTCTTTCCCTTGTAGCTCTGTTTGGAATTTAGAGTGAATTCCCACACCAGCCAGATTTGTTTTACTGTAGGACTGAACTAAATCTGCAGCAGGAATGCAATGCTTAGTGAGCCGCAGAACCCATGTGATGTTTATTTGTGACATTTCTTAGTAGTATATATAGCACCTCAGCTTTGCAAATAGGAAAGCCATTTTGTATGGACTGGGGATGGGGGTGATTGTGATGCTGGAGAGTGGAAGAGCTGAAGTTTGGGGAATAACATAGACACAGGAAGAGATAAGACTGAATGATTTCCATGGAAGTTGGTACCCTGTAAGCGCCAGGCTGACTCACTTGCTCAAGCTTCTTTTGCCCGTTCATGTGATTTTGTAATATTTTCAAAGATAGCTGTTTGTAACCTGTGACTTAATTTCTTATTGTAAATAAAACCTAACTTTTATAATGTATGCTGTATTTGAGCTCATCCCCTCATATCCATTGCAGAAAAACTGAGTGCACACCTGAACCAGAATTTGAACAAAAAGAAGTTGCCCCCTTTTCAATGTGTTTGAGCTCTATCGAAAGGCAGGCAGGCTGGTACACGCCAGCCTGAGACTGCCTAGGCTAAGTATTTAAATATTAAAATGTTTCCAGGCGCTGGCTGACTCTGCTTATATAATAGCTCATGTTCCGAATCAGAACTGTGTTGCTAACGACTTACATATGGGTAGCGTAAATACTCCTGTCACTGAAGTTTGAATCTGTGGACAACTTACAAATTAGATATTTACAGACAAGGAAACTAAGAATTAGGGAGCTCCAATAACTTACTAGATGTCATAGTGTTAGGAAATGCCAAGCTGTAATTCAGCAATAGCCTGATTCCCCACCCATGGGTTGGTGGCTCTGCCCTAGTGTGTGATCAATAAATCATCTCTCTAGATTTCCACGATAGTGTTTTTATGCCTCTTGTGGTGGTTTGAATGAGAATGGCCCTCATAGGCATGGGCTTGAATGTTTGGTCTCCAGCTGGTGGAACTCAGTGTAAGATTGCAAGTTTGCCCTTGTTGGGGTAGATTTGCCATTGGAGGTGGGATTACAGGTTTCAAAAGCCCAAGTCCTTTCCAGGTAACACTCTCTCCTTGCATCATGCTTGTGAATCAGGATGTAAGCTCCCAGTTATTGTTCCAGCCCCATGCCTACCTACTGCAATGCTCTCTGCCATGATGGCCGTGACTTACCTCTGAAACTGTAAGCCCCTGAATAACTAGTTCTTTTATAAGTCGCCTTGGTCATGGTTATTAGCACAGCAATAGAAAAGTAACTAAGACGTCGCTCTATTAAAATAGCAAAACCCAAACAACAACAACAAAAAAAACCTCAACTAAATAAAATACTGTGACACTTTGAATGAGCAATGCCTCCAGTGGGTTTAGGCATTTGAGGACTTGCTTCCAGCTGATCACACTGTTTGGGGAATGTTAGGAGTGTAGCCTTGCTAAAGGAAGTGCTGGGAGGCAGACTCTCAGAGTCACGGCCTTGCCCATCTTCCATTTTACTCTCTGCCTCATGCTTTCAGTTGAGAACATGAGTCCTCAGTTTCCTGCTCTTGCTCTGTCCCTTGATGTAGTGTCTTTCCAGTGAACTCTCGTCCCTCTGAAACTATAAGTCAAAAGATACTCTGCCCTAAGTTACTTTTGGTAGTGAGGTTTTATCACAACAACAAAAACTAACACAAACTCCAAAGCATCTAGAGGTATGTGTGTGTCACATAGACACACACACACACACACACACACACACACATATATATATATATATATATATATATAGAGAGAGAGAGAGAGAGAGAGAGAGAGAGAGAGAAATAAGGTGAGACTGCTTTGCAAAATCTGTTGATGATCAAGATGTTAAAACTAAAGAAAAAAACCAAACCTTTCTAGAACTCTAGTAGCCTGGGTAACCAGGTCAAGTACAGGGCCATTACTGAACAAGCAGACATTACTGAACATAGTAGACAACTAGCCCTAACACTCCTAATGTGTCTACGTTTTACTTCTTGACACCTATGGGATTTATCTTCCATCGCAAGAGGGACTTTGAAGATGCGGTTAAGTAAAGACTTTAAGATGGGGAAGCAGGATTTCAAAATTCAGAGTTGACTATAGCTATATTGTGAAGTGTAAAGGACATCGTAGGTAAAAAATCTGGAGGAAATTAAACCTACCACTAGGAGTTGATCTATCAATGCAAATAATCTGTAATAGGGTTCTTTTACCTCTCCTGTCTCCACTGTGCTTAAGTACTAATGCCAACTTTAAGGGTAGATACAAGGAATAAAACTCACCCAGTACTGGAGAGGCTGGAGCTCTGTAAGTCTAAAGCCAACCTAGTCTAAATAGCGGGTTCTAAGCCAATCAGGACTAAATAGTAGTACCCTATCTCAAATAAAACAAACAAAACAAAACAAACAAACTCCAGCACATATGAACAGTTTCTGTTGGGGGCAGTAGCAAAAGTTTTATTGTAAATGGAGACTGCTTTTCTGTTTCCCAGCCAGCCAGACCTCAAATAATCACAGAAAAACTATATTAATTGCAACATTGTTTGGCTAGTGACTCAGGAATATTCTTAGATAGCTCTTTTTGTTTTGTTTTGGTTTGGTTTTGGTTTTTTGGTAGTTTGGTTTTTCAAGACAGGGTTTCTCTGTAGCTTTTGGAGCCTGTCTTGGAACTAGCTCTAGTAGACCAGGCTGGCCTTGAACTCACACAGATCTGCCTGCCTCTGCCTCCTGAGTGCTGGGATTAAATGCCTGTGCCACCACTGCCCGGCTCCTAGATAGCTCTTATATCTCAAAATAACCCGTTTCTATTAATCTGTGTATCACCACAAGGCTGTGGTTTACTGGTAAGGTTCTGACTTCTTTCTCCTTTAGCAACAACATGGCACCTGCCTGACTCTGCCTTCTTTCCCTCTGTGTTGTTTAATTTACCAGCCTACCTATATTCTGTCCTGCCATAGGCCAAAGCAGCTTCTTTATTAACCAATGTTAATAAAACATATTTATAGTCTACAGATGGGAACCCCACATTATATAATAGTGAGTAGTGTGTTTCTTGCTCATTTATTCATTTATCCATCATTCATCATTATAGAATTGGAGCACTTTTCTCACTCAAAGAAAGGAAAAATTCACTTTTGTTTTCTCAGAAGGAAATGGGAATCTCTGAGTCCTATGAAAACAGGGTCTTCTGGGTCCCATAATCTGACAATGAGCACGTGGAACTGGGGAAATGAGCCTGATTATGTCTTTTCATCCACTTGACACTACTCTGTTTCTTATAGTTGTCTTTCAAACAACTCATATATTCGGAAGTTTCTCTCTCCTTTGGTTGGTTGTGTTTTCCCTCCATTCCCAGCACCAGCTGCTCTGAGCCCTTCCTATCTGCATTCCTGCAGCCTGGTCACAGTAACTCCCAAAGGTAGCTCATCCCTCTACAATATCCTTCATGTTTTCATCTTAATCTGAAGGGCATAATCAATCTGCAGCTTGTTTAATCTCAGAAGGCTTGAGCAAGGATTAGGACTATGACAATTCTTTCTAGTCTTTAAAAAAAAAAGTCTGATACCAATTGTGCTTGACCCAAATGAGCAGCAGAGCCTGGCAGCATTTTGGTTCTGAAGATTGGGAACAAACATTTCGTCATTTAGGCCTAGAACAGGGATGATTCTTAGTATGAAAACTTGTTGGTCTTATTCAAACTTCAGAATAATCAACCCAAATTAAGTTATTTCTTATGACCAGGGTAAAAGTTTAGTTTGTAAAAGAAACATGTTATTTGTGTGTATGGATTTTAATTTGTTTGGTGGTTGAACTTATCCACTGTAGAATGTTGCTATGGGTATTAGTGGGACCAGTTCTAAGAGGTTTGGAGCCATTGCTAGAGGGGAATAATCCTGACTAGGCATCAGGAGAGTTTTGTCCATATTGGTCACAATTACTTAGACAACTCACTTTACCCCAGGTTCTAGTGCCCAGTATGATAACAACATTGGATAACGTTAGAGGTGACGTATCTCAATCTTCAGGGTAGCAAATGCCTAGCATAGCAGAAACATAATGGCAGTTACTGAAGTGACTTCAGTGATAAATCTACCTGGTCCCATGCATTCCTTTTATTGCAGAGGAAACAGGTGCAGAGAGAAAGAATTGCCCTCCATCAGATCCGGATTCACTTTGATTACTTAGAAACTGCAGTGGCACTCCTTATAGCGGGAAAACAATAAACTGTAGACATATTCAGAAAAGGATTACTGAAAAGCAAGATGTGCTTGAGAGATCAAAGCTGGACATAGTATCATTAGTGAGGTATCCTGAATGGATCTTGAAAAAAGAGATGTTCCCAGGAAGAGGAATTGTTAAGTAGACATGCAATCTGCTAGAGCAGTTAGCACACTTTCTATATGCTACTGTTGTAGAGTAAAACCAACCACAGACAACGTATAAATGAAGTGTCATGGCTGTGTTCTGACAAGTATTCATGAGAGACTAAAGTTTGAGTTTTGTGCAATATTATATGTCCTGAAATAATGTTCTTTGTTTTTTTTTTTCTCCTGGTTCTGAATGTTGAACTTAGGGCCTATGTATTCTATCAAGTTCCTTACCACTGGGGCATGTCCCCAGTTTTTCATTTAACCATTAATAAAAGGAGTTTCACAGGAGTGACAGTTAGCAGAATAAAGTCTTCAGACCCCCTTCTAGATCCTTCTGGAGTTGTAGAGGATTATGAACCAGCCGGGTAAGTG
The DNA here is from genome assembly GCF_014885135.2 of Alexandromys fortis. Lineage (NCBI taxonomy): Eukaryota > Metazoa > Chordata > Mammalia > Rodentia > Cricetidae > Alexandromys > Alexandromys fortis. Next base: position 16,120,787 of record NW_026067897.1, read on the forward strand.
TAGCTCTCACCCGCCATGTAAGGAGCTTCATTGTGAAGCAGAAGTAAGCTATTTCAGAGACACACAACTGCTCAAACTGTTGATAATATGTGACCAAATGATCATGTGACACCCAGACCCAATTGGTTCTATATTGCAAACCCTACACCGAAGTCTTAGAGAATAACAGAGGTAGAAAAGTCATGGAAAGAGATAAAGGACTGTTGAAATAGGAGCGGCGGAGGGGCTGCGTCCCCAGCACCCCGGCCGCTTGGCTAGCTTATGCCCGAAATAACAACACACAAACTGTATTCATTTAAGAACTGCTTGGCCCATGAACTCTAGCCCTTACAGGCTAATTCTCGCACCTGGACTAGCCCATTTCTAATGATGTATGTAAGCACCCCAAGGTGCGCTTACCAGGAAGATTCTAGCCTCCGTCCATCCTGGTGTCTCTGCTCCAGAGCAGAGCTGTCGAGTCTACCCAGGAGAGCTGAGCATGGCATCTCTGCTGAGCTGTAGGGTCTCTCCTGGAGCAGAGCAGAGTCTGACCTCACTTCCTCTACCGCCCAGAATTCTATTCTGTTTTCTCCTCCCATCTATGTTCTAAGCTATGAGGCCAAGCAGTTGGTTTATTACTCAACCAATGAAATCAACAGTTTGATATATGACACTCCCACATCAC
>NW_026067897.1:16123996-16244867 GCF_014885135.2 Alexandromys fortis
TGGAGCAGAGCAGAGTCTGACCTCACTTTCTCTACCGCCCAGAATTCTATTCTGTTTTCTCCTCCCATCTATGTTCTAAGCTATGAGGCCAAGCAGTTGGTTTATTACTTAACCAATGAAATCAACAGATTGATATATGACACTCCCACATCAAAGGACCAAGACTCCTACTCTAAGAGTTTTCTAGACATGACATGGATGCTACACGCATGAAATGTCAAGAATATGACTGCCTGAACAAGGCTTGCATGATAGCGACACTAGTTGATGGGTCAACGTGAAAAACGATAAGGAACTTTCCCATGCCTCCCCCATAGATAAAGGCATATAGGTGAAGAATGGCTGCTGAAAGGGGGAGAATTGGTTTTCTCCAAGAGTAAACACTCTAAGAGGTTATCTAATACCAGTAGTTAGCCCTAAACACATGTATTTGTGTGTAGACTTAAATGTATAACATAAATGTGACCATCATAGAAGGTCATGGATTTTAGAAGGAGTTGGAAGATACAGGAGAAGGTGGGAGGGAAAGAGGAATGGGTAGAAATGATACAGTAATGTATGTAAGTAAATAAATACAGTACTCATGTATGGATGCCTCCAAAAAGAAATATTCACATTTAAAATGAGGGAGATCAGTGCCATATAAACAAAGCAAGCAAGCAAATCATAGTGTAGTGCCACCTAGAACAGCAGTATGGTGACCAAAAAGACCCAGAGTATCTCTCAGGCTGGCAAGACATTGACTAAAGAAGCTATTGGGATTGCTGATGAGAGAACACACCAATTTGAAGGGGCTCTAGCTCACTGAAGAAACACAGAAGAAAGGCAATGTGTCATCTAAGACAGGCAGGGCTGGCACTTGTCCCTCAGTGACTTCAGCAGAATTATCCCAGCCAATGATCTCAGACTGGCACTCAGTTATCTAACACTCATTTTGGAATGGAAAAGGATAGCTGAACCTAAACCCTTCTTTAAGATTACAACTATGTCCACTTGCTGGATGATGCCGTACATGTCTATAACCCCAGATTTTGGGTAGGTGAGGTAGGAAAATAGTTAAGTTTGAAGTGGACTTAGGCTACACAGCAAGACCCTGCCTCTGAAAACCAATACCCTGCCACATTTATATGTGTATGTACGTGTACTAATATACATAAGGGGCTACATAATAATTGCTATCATAGTTTATTATTTATTTGTATAAATAATACAAATACATAGTTATTTATTTGTATAAAACCATACTCACATATATGCTTGCCTGCATCAAGGCAATATTTATTGCTTCAGCTGTCTCTCCACGTATATTGCTCTGACTTTGGAGACTAGATGAAACAAGGGTGAAGGCATGGCTTTCGCATCCCACTGCTGGCTTGAGCCTGGGCTCCCTTATTGTCAGAGCTTTGCTAAGTCATTTCAGTTGTAAAGGTCATGGGCATTTTCTTATAATATGACGACAAAATCAGTATCTACTCCACAGAGCTGCTGTAAGGACTTAATGAGAAAAACCAGTGGAAACCCTTAGCACACGCAGGCCCGAGTAACCAAATGAAATGATTCGCACGTGAGTCAGCTTGTAAGAGGTAACCGAACACTGTCTAACAACAAAGGGTTTATGCAAAAGAAATTATAGTGATCTGGATTATTTATTCAGCTTTCTCACAAAATTCTTAGCACGGCAACACGAGAGAAGACATGGAAAATAAATCTGAGGAGAAAAAGAGTTGCTACAGCTTCCTGCAGCGGCAAAGGACTCAGGAACACATGCAAGGTTGTCACTCCCCAGTGAGGCCCATGCCCAACAGCGCAGCATAGTCAGAGAGAAGTTTCTAGAAGTGATGCTTTTGAAAGACATTCCTCAGCGTGCACTGGACCTTCTCCAGGTCGGCATGCTAAATACACCGTGGAAAGGCTTTCAAATGGCGACTTAAGGCCGATTTCGATCATAAATTTTCCACTTTCGAAGTGATCTCCCTAATATATGGAAATTTCTTCACAACAAAGACTCACCATTCCGGGTGATTTATGAAATCATCCTTGAAGTCGAAGCACTGGTGGGTTGATTTATTGCTGCTTGCGTTCTCGCTGGAATTTAATGTGTGCCTAGGCAATGTGAGTTCGTTTCAGAAAACGTGTCTGGAGGCACAACACAAGAGCAGGCGCTACTGTCAACAGAAGAGTTTGTCAAGGGGAAAATTTTAAATCATTCATCATTGGCCCATGGGTATGTGTGCAGCGCTGGGGGACTGCTGGGGACACATTTTACATGGAGATGAATTCATTGGCTAGAGCTATGATGGCAGTGAAGGAATGGCAGGCATCTTCAACGAGTAGGTACTTAACTAAGGTGTTACTATCGGCCGTCCTCCAAGGCTTTGCCATGTTTCAGGAGCTCCCAGTCACTGTGCTGGTTAATCTAAACCCACAAAACCCTAGGAGGATGGTGATATCATTGCACTAGTACAACTGGAAAATTCTGCAGTCAAAAGAGATTCCACTGGAGATCACAGAGATGGAAAAGGGATGAATGAGTTCTCTTCTCTTCCAGGGGAGGAGGGGGATCAAGTTTGATGCACTATTGTGTGCTTGTGTGTGTGCTGTGCATGGGGGTACATGTTCCTTTTTAATGAAAATGCCAACCCCATAATGAGGCTGATGAGTACATTAATCTCTATTAAAAGCATTTTAAAACACTCATTTTCTTCAAAGAGAAGCAAAGGGAGGGAAATGTGTGTAAATTCCACTGTGTGCTGTACTTATTATGTCAAAGATGCTTTTTAGACTCTACCACTTATTAGAGAGCAAGTTTCACTGAGTGCCATTTTTATTATATCCAAGATGCTTTCCAAACTGCAGGGCTCGTTAGACTTTTCTGGGTGTTGGGGGTACTTAGTCAAACATCTTCTTCCTGGAATTAGGAAGGGATTTCTTAATGTAGAAATCCATTCCTACATCTCTTACCTATTTAAGTTGAAACCCACAGGGGTTTAAGAATAGGCTGGCCTCTTAATAATTCACTAGGTTTCAGTTCTAACAGATACATTCTTTCTGAGTTCTCCTGTGGATATGCAGCCAAGACAATAGCACTTATAATACAGTAAGAAGACATTACTTTCCATCTGAGGAAATATAAATGTTTGAAGTGAGGATCGTTGATGAGGAAAATGCTCACACATAGGTAATAGGCCAAAGTTTGGCACATAGTAGGACCGTGGAAAGCATATTCTGAAGCTTGGAGCTCAGCACTAGGTCGAGGAGCCTTGTTATTATGCTTGAAATAAAAACGGTGTGTTGAGATTCAGACCAAGGCTGACTCAGTCTACCCATCTGTACTGTTCCAAAAATGAAACAAAAAATGACTGGAGAAAGATAGTTCATAGATAGGGGCAGATTTCTAATAAAGCAAATGAATATCCAAAGAGGCCTAAAGAGAAGAGAGAGGGGGGAGAACATGAGAAGGTAATAGGAAAATAAAAACAAATTATCATGTTTTCTATCATATGCAGTCAGATTTATTTATACAGGTGTGTATATATATGACAAGAAGCAGAAGTAGAAGAATGAAGACTAGCAAGAGGGACGTAGAAGTCTTGGAAGGTGGTACAATGAGAGATTTACATCTATAGAAATATATATGTGTATGATGATATAATAATAAAAGTAGTATTTTATATGCTATCTAAAAACAATAATAAATCATGGATTTTTAAGGAGACACAGTAAAAACTAAAATATTCTATAGTATAAACATAAAGTTTTAAAGTCTTCATAGGACCCTGAAACTCAGACTACACACCACTCCCAAATTCGAAAATATCTTCTACCCAAATCAAAAACTACAGAATAATAAACATGAAAGGTCTGGTAAAATACAGCAGCAAATACAATTTAAAAGGAGGCAAATTTACAAAAATAACAACACAAAATAGAAAAGGAAAGAATAGTGATTAGAAAAATAGTCTCAGGGAAGAGTAGAGAAATAGAGCGATAATTCAGAAAGAAAAGAGAAAAGCCATTATGTCATTAAACATGAAAAAAGAATTTCTGTTTTTAATGTTTTTTTTTTCATATGATTTAGAGCTTAAATGATTTTACCCTCAGTGTTTTGAAGAGAGTCTATTTTTCTAGTAGTTCTACACTTATGGCAAAGTTCCAACAGGAAGTAGGAAGTAGACATTTCTTACAACTTTCAAACCCACCTGTGTTTGTTTACCTTGTTATCGTCATCAGATTGGTGTGTTTGGACCATTGGTGATGCTACAACAACATGTCTTCATTATGTGAGATGCATAATTTCCACTAGGGCTCACTCTTGACGTCATATGAACTTGGACAATTTTATAATGCCCTCTATCTATCCAATACATATTGTACACATTAGCTTTATGCTCCAGAACTTCTTCTGTGGTGGATATACTCATCTTTCTCCTCTCTAACTCTTGGCAAATGTCCAACCCTTTAATATTTTCTGAAATTTTGTCTTTTCCAAAAAGCCATATAGTTGAACTCAAAAGGTATACATTTTCAGACTGACTTCATCAAGTAAGCAGTGAACATTTAAGTTTCCTCCATGTTTTTCCATGGACTAATTGCTCAAATCATCTCAATGCCAAACAGCCTTCCATTGTCTGTAATGCTATCATTTATGATTCATCTACTGTATAAAGATACAGTGGTTGCTGACATGTTAGCTCAATTAAAGCTAAAGCTGCTATAAACCTATGTGCAGGTGTTTTGAAGGCATATGTTTTCAACTAGTTTGAGCAAGTCAGTAGAAGGACAGTCCATGTTCAAGGATAGAATGGCTCACTCTAAGGTTCACAGGGATATAAGTGAAAAAAAAAATCCCAGCAGGTTATTTTGTGATTAAAGAACAAAGTTACTATGTGTTTTACTATAAAGCTACAGTAAGCAGGACAAAAGTACTATTGGTGTAAATATTCAGAAATATGTCAAAGAAAGAGAATAAAGAGACCAGGACTCAATTCACATGTATAGAGCCTTAGTTAGCCTAGGTGAGTTTCCTTGGCAAAGAAATAAAGGCAACACAATAGAGAAAATTGTGCATGCTCCTCAGTAGATTGTTCTGGAACAACTGGATCGGTCCAGGACGATGCTGTAGATGCAAACACACAAGCTACACCAGTTGGTGTAGCTGTTTGGTCGGAGGTGTACATCTCTATTTGCTGGAGGAAGTACATCTTTGGGGTGGGCTTGAGAGTTTGTAGGTTTACTGCACTTCCAGTTGACTTTCTCTGCTTCATTTGCGAGTTTGAGATGTGAACTCTCAGCTTCCTGCTCACGTCAATCATGACTACCTGCTGTCCTGTGTCCCCCACTGTTACAGGCCCCCCCATATAGAGGCATAAACAAATGAACTCTTTCATACATTGCTTTGGGTTTTGTGGTATTTTTATCACAGCAGCAGCAGAAGTTTCTTCTACATTCATTAAGTTATATAACTGGGAGACTGCTTTGTAACAGAAGCATGGGTCATTGAATATCTACCTCCACTTTCACACCTAATGTAAAATTGGAGTAAAATGTAAAGACAAACTCACAGCTAGGTCCAAAGCAACTGCGTTTGCTTTATGGTAATTTACACTATTATTCAGTACCATTTGCCGTTGAACTCAGCTTCTGGAGCTTCTGAGTGTTAAAACAAGAGGACCGTGTTGCTCATGTTCTTCTTGGTACCCTGCTTGTGGTCCAGCTCTCGGAGTTCTCTTAGTTGTACCTGTATCACTGTAGTCTTCTACATGGTCTGGTCCTCATGTTGGTACCTTGAGCATCTCTTGTAAGTTGAGCAGCTTGTATTCTGCCTCTGTCTGTCTGTCTTTCTGTCATCCCCCTCTCTGCATGTGTGTGTTTGTACACGTACACTAACATATGAGTGTTCAATAGATGATATTGGGTGAACCAAAAACTTTGCCTTTCTACATGTCATATTATTACTTAACATAAAAAGACTGAGATTTTCATACAGAGAATATATAGAGAGAATATATATAAAGAGAGAAAATACATTTTTTCTTCTGATATACACATACATGTATATATGTGTGAATATCTGTATGAAACAATTTAGGCACAGCTGTGAGAACATCAGAGGCCAGACATCTCTCTCTCTCTCTCTCTCTCTCTCTCTCTCTCTCTCTCTCTCTCTCTCTCTCTCACACACACACACACACACACACACACAGACACATACATTCATGTACATTCACACACATCCTCAGAGAAACTGATCACTTCTTTTTTGTTAATGATTTATTTTTGTTTTGTGCATATTGGTGTTCTGATACTGTCCAATCCTCTATAACTGGAGTTACGGACAGTACAGACAGTTGTGAGCTGCCATATGGGTGCTGGGAATTGAACTTGGGTCCTCTGGAAGAGCAGCCAGTGCTCTTAGCCGTTGAACCATCTCTCCAGCCCCACTGATCCCTTCTATATCAAGATCTTTAACTGAATAAATGAGTCAGGTGTGTCAAACTATTCTTGAAAGTTATTCTTTTTTTGTTTGTCAATCAATTTTATCAAGTATATATATGGAAAATGTATTAATATCAGCCCTATGACTGTTCTTACCACTTACTCTTAGCCAGCTCTTCATTACTGTAACAAGATACCTGAGGAGGAATAACTCCATAAAAGAATATTAGTTATAAACTCTTACTGCATAAATTAATTCATTAGTTAATTAAGTGATTGAGTGTGCACACACTGAAACAATACTGCACACCGTGGAGGTCAGAGGACAACTTTGTGGAGCTGATTCTCTCCTTCCATTATGTGAGTCTCTAGTCATCAGGTTTGCTAGTACCCACTGAACCTTTACCCACGGAACCAGCCTCTGGCCCCAGGAAGTTTATTTAATACACAGTTCTGAAGATAGACGTTTCTGAGCAATGCAGTTATAAAGATAGAAAGCTCAGAGAGAGAGAGAGATCACATCTGCTAATGTTTTTGTTGTTGGTTTTTTTTTTTTTTCCTCCCATACCAGTATACCAAGGCAGCATTGTGGCATACACTGTAGAGACAGGAAATCTGCATGTCACCTGTGATCTCCCTCCTCCCTCTTGTAAAGGAACTGAGACCCCATTGTGGGAAACCCACTCCAATGACCTTAACTAAGCCTTATCAATTCTTGGAAGGCCCACCCTTCCACACATTACCCTCTGGTGACATTAACATATAACTTTGGAGATAAGATTTCGATGTGAATTTGGGGGGCACATCATGGAGACTCTATCACCACAGAATTATGACCAGTCAACATTATAAATAGGTCTTGACACTCCTTTGTCTCAGAGTCTGCATCTGGCCTCAGACTCTTCTCAGAAGGAAGTTCCAGAAAACTGCTAACAACTGACCAGAGAGACTTGTAACATGAAAACAGTTTCTTTGTTTTGAATGCCATTCACATCTGAAATGAGTCACTCCATTTGTTAAAGGACTCGCTCTAGAGACTTCTTCAGTCTTGGGCACGATCCAAATGGCTTTATAAGCCGATGGCCCAGTTCTGCTTGATAGCCTGTTTTTCTGTTTGTGCTCACAGCTCTTACTTTGAGGTTTCTCTTATGAGACTTCTAGACTCACCTAAAGAAAGCCAGATTCAGGAGTGCTTGGTAGTGTTTGGTAGTGTTTGATAGTGTTTGGCGATCCCTACCAATGTAATCAGTGCAGACACACTTAAGTGCAACTGTGCTAAGCTCCGCCCAAACAAATGATTACTGAGTACATAGGCCTTGCTGCCTTACACTTTAGAAAGAACACAAAAGATTGAGTTCTGCCTCCCAAACTCTTATATTTAAAGAAAAAGAAAAATGCTTTTAGGAAATTATCTATTTGGTCTTCATGAAATCTGTGAGCTGTTAAAAACTCTTTCACAATTTTTACTTTTTGGCTAAGTCACAATCTGAGATATGAGATTTGAAACACGCAGTCAGTTGGCAGCATGTGTGAGGGACACCAACTGCTCCAGAGCTCTGGAACAAGGCAGGAGCCTGTGCGTGATGGAGAACCGCCTATGTGCTCTGAGTTAATCCACTCACTCATAAAACAGAGCCGATGTTTGCTTAGTGCTTGGCAATACATTTTCTCCAATTCCAAAAAAACAATGGAAATCTCACCCACTTTAAAACGTTTTTTTTTTTCCTCTTAAAACTCTTCAAAGTATTCTTTGTAGAACAGAAACTGCAAGCAGACCATGTGACCAGGACTGAAGCGCCTATCAGCTCTTGACATCTCTGCACACATAACAGTCTTTGATGTCAGAGGGGCCTGCCAGCCTCTTTCAGGTGAGCCTTTGCAAGTAGCTCGACATCACTGAGACTCACTTCTTTATCTCTTCGGTGGGGAATAATGGTATCCACCTACCAACCACGTCACAAGGACTGGAGACAATGGATACTAAAGTTGTAGCATATACTAAGGCCCCGTTCTTCTCTTTATCAATGGCCTAATAATGCTGTTAAAGAATCCAAGAGCTTTTGTTTGTGCATGACTCATTTGTCTGCCCATCTGTCCATCCAGCCACCTGCCTACACACCAAAAGTATTTACTGCCGCTGGTCTGCTGTGCGCACTATGGACTTAGCTCTAACACAACAGAAGGCTTTTTCTTTGCACTTGGGAATTTGTATTACGCACGTAATGGGAATATAAAGCGCCAAGCAGAGACACATTGTCCGAACTTGCTTTCCATCGCTGGATAAAACATTGACCAAACCAAGTTGGGGGACAAAGGGTTACCTTTGGCTTTTGCTTTAGAGTCTCACATCAAGGGAAGTCAGAGCAGGAGCTCAAAACAGGAGGCGAGAGGCTTGAAGGAGGCTTGAAGTTCCATGGAGGAACTTCACTTACTGGCTTACTCAGCTTGAATTCTTATCCAACCCAGGACCACCATCCTGGGTGTTGGCACCCCACTTCCTCCACCACACGCAATGGGCTGGGCCCTCACACACCAACCACTAATCAAGAAAATGCCCCCACAGACTTGCTTACAGACCAGTCTGATGGAGGCAGTTCCTCAAGAAAGGTTCCCTCTTCCCTGGCTTTCTGGGAAAGATAAATACGTGTTCTTCATCCTCTCTAGATAAACTGGTTCTTCCAGGGAAGATAAGCAAATGAGGCCCTGAAATCTCTGCCTGCCTTGTTTTCCAGGACCTAGCCTTTCTGCCTCTCCTGGACCCTCCCACTGAGCTTGCAGAAGCAAAAGACGTGAAAGATGGTCTCCTCACTCCTTTTGAAGGATTCCATAAGCCTGGAAAAGTTAGTTTTGAGAGCAGCTGTTGCCTTCTTTCTGAGCGACGGAACAGCAGCCTAGCTAGCTAGCTCTTACCTGCCCAGGGCCTTTGATATTTTGATTTTCCATTAGAAGCCCCTGGGACAATGAGGTTTGAGGTTTTACACATAATTAGTTCATATTTGTTCAATTTCATGGTGCTCATTCTGGCTTTCCTTGAACAGTTCCTATGTCATCATTCATTTTTTTTTTAAGTTCCCTGAAGTTGTTTCTGTAACATGGTTAATACTGAGAGCCCTGGAGATGTGTGTTTACAGAATTTAAAAACGATGTGTGCTTTTCTGTTACAGGCTTTGAAAACAGCATAATCAAGGTTATTCTCTGTGTGTGCGTGCGTACGTGTGTGTGTGTGTGTGTGTAGTGTACATCTGTCGGTATTCACAGGTCTATGTTGGTCACAGGTCAAACTTGGGTGTCCTTCTTTAATTGGACTCCATCTCGTTTCTCTTTGCTGGGGATCCAGTCTCTTGTTTTTAAGTGAAAGGCACTGATTTGGTGAGGCAGCTGGTCAGCAATTCTCAGGGACCCGCTTGTCTCCCACTCCCCATCTCTGGTGTTACAGGTGTACGCCACCATGCCGCCACCTTTTTAAAAATGGATCCTGGGGATAAAACTGAGTCCCTCGTGCTTGTGTGGCAAACATGCTGCCAACTGAACCTTCTCTTTAGTCCTATCCTCTTTTGTTTAGAAACTCTGACAAATAAAAATTCACTTGCAGGAATGACTTCTCCGAGATAGGTATCAAGATGAGATTTACAACCTTTTCTCTTAAGCAGAGAAAAGTTAATATGTCATTTTCTTTATGTGATGAACATGCATGTGTACAGACTTTTGCACACATTAACCTACAAGCACAGTTTCACACAAAGTATGTGACTATTTACATCACCAACATGTAATTTGGTTGCAATTACTTTGTTGCAATTATCCATAATTCTGGAAAAACTAGCTATACAAATAACCAAAAAGATAAACACTAATACCGAGAAGTCATTGCCAACTTTTTCAACTTCTTCAAGGCTCTTAGATGCGAAACTCAATAAGGCAGCTTGCTTGAACAGCAAACAGACAATCTCTTCTTAGGTTTTTGACTCAGGCTGAGTTTGAGAAGGGAATACAGAAGCTGAAAGTTACTACTGAATAAGGACGATCAGGCAGGAAATACAATAGAGAACATTTCAATGTAGAAATATGGGTTAATACAAAAAGCAACTTGGTACAAGCTGAAAAAGTAAAGGTTTGAGGCTTTCATAATAATTATTAAACTCCTTTGAAGACCATGATAAATGAGATCAGGATCTCTCCTCAGGAACATTCATTGATGCTGTTCTTTTCACCAAAATAATTTTAAGTTTAACACATGAAATTTTTAACTTAAATTACCTTAAATTCTTCTTGTAGGTTATTGACCCTAACTCACACCCTAACAACATCACTTTTGTATAGAGCTGGAGCAGGGTTCTCTCTCACACACTGGGTCACATTATCTGCCTGGCCAACATGTCCTAGAGTCTGTATTTCAGCATCTTTCATGGAGGGACCTCCCTCAGTTGATGCCTTGATCCTTGTGTCCCAAAGACTCATATCTGGACAATGAGGCCCCACAGGGAACATTCTTTCTTCTTTTGACATCTCCTCCTTCTTCTCCACTTCCTCATCCTTCCTCTTTTTCTTTTTTCCCTCTTGTTCTTCCTCTTCATTTTTTCCTCCCCCATCTGCTTTTCTGCTTCCTCTTCCTCCTGCTCTTTCTTTACCCAAACAATCCCAGCACTCAACTCATAGCGATGAGTCTACATGCACCATCTGTCTTCTTGATTGGTTAGCTGTGTTGGGAAGCTTGTAGCCAGGCTGGGATTACTGTTATTTCAGTGAAAAGACATCGTGTGTGTGTGTGTGTGTGTGTGTGTGTGTATTAAATTAATGAGAATTCTATAACTGAAGAGTGCTCCCAAAGGATCCTCCTTACATCCTCCCTACGAGATATACTGATGGTTCTAACTCGCATTTCCTTTCATAACAGAGAAGTAACTCCTGCATGACAAACACACCCTAAAATAAAAAACAGATGAGCCTTATAAACCACTTGGCACTCAGTGGTTGCAATAACTGACAGATAGATTTGATAAGGCAGGTAAAAATGAAAATAACAGAAAGTGGTGGCCAAAATTCACTTAGCAGAAATTTTACAGGAGAGAGAGAATGGCTAAGTTAAGTTCGTGAATAAATGATACCAACTCAGGACAAATTAACTTGCACACTTGGTGACATTGTAATAATACAGGTGACCCATATTTGTAAAATGTGCATCTTCAAACCCAGCACATTGACTTGTTCCCCCATACCTCTGAAGCTCCTTTTCCCTTCCCTCCCAATTTCTCCTATTCCCCTTGCCATGATTTCGGTGACTGCAAGTATTGTCAGCAGGTTACCATGCCCCACTGAGTTCTTAGCACCTCTTAGGGTACTTCGTGACTTCATCCCCTCGCTATGTGTTCTCATGGAAACAGAATACAGTGTAGCACCACTGAGAAGAGGCTGTGGCTTTCCTGTGTATATCTTCAAGCCCGATATTAACTAGGGGAGTGGGGCAGGAGGTATAAGGTTTTCTGTGGACTTTTGTAGCGATTTCCTTTACATCTCTCAAAAAGTTCTGTTTTTAATAAACTTTACTAGAAATGTAACATGACCAAAAAGGATAATCAAGTACATTGTATATGCATGAATCATAATAAATGAGGATTAGATAATGCTTTTGCTTACATGAATAGGCTGCTTCACAGTTGATATTTATTTCTTAGTGGGAAAATGGTTTTGGCGAAGCAAGCAAGTCAGGATAGAGTAGAATTTATGCTTATCCATGCAGTTGATCTCTCGATCACCACGGACGGATCTCTCGAACAATGAAGGTTAACTTGGCCTGAGACGCATCAGGATCTGCTCGGGCTGAGCTGGGATCTCTGGCCTCTAAGGATGACATTCCTCTGGAGCCACAAGGATGATCCTCCTCAGAGGTCTTTCCTTTTGGCTATTGGCCATCTGATTCTGCTGAGCCCTTCTCCATCACGCACAGGGGGAAGGAAAGCACTTGAGACAGAGAGGCTCTCTGCTCGTGGCGAGACTCTCTCTTCTACGTGACAGATCTCTTCAGTCGCATATGTGAAAGGGATGGATAATAATGGATGGAGCAAAAGAAACGCAGACAGTGAACATTTTCCCACAGACATGTAAGTGAAAAAATACTTTGCAAAATAAATGGAACAACAAATGGATCAATTTGGGGTATTTGTAGACAAAGGAAAACATATGGACAGATAAATATGACAGTCTCTCTCTTATTTTGAATCTTCTACAAATTGCTCAATAACTTTATCAAACTTGGTTTTCTATGCCTGTTTAATTTGGTAGATAGCTAAACTTTTCAATCTATCTTTCCTCTATGGTTGGTCAATACTGAATTATTTTATTCGTATTAATTTAAAAAGTTTTCTCGCAAAAGAACAGATAGACACACAAAAGTATTAATATGCAAATGAATTTTCCAAATTCATAAAAATCCTAAAATGTATTATTTCACAATTAGGCCTATGGATTTTGATGCAGTTTCTGGCCATGTCTTTCTTTCTTTGAGATTAAATACTTCAGATTTCAAAGATGTTTTTCTAAACATTAAATGATTTTCCCACCAATCTACCCTTACCAGAAATATTACCTATTTACCTATCATTTCTCATAAAATCTGTTTTAAACATCAGAGGGAAATAGCTTCATGATAGCTAATATTAACACCACCTGACTTATGGCTTTAGAACAAGAAAGGATCCAGTTAGTTCCCCGTGTAAGTGGCAGGAAGCTGAGCATCCTGCAGCCTTTGGCCTTTTCCTGGTAGCGTAGGCTCCGAATCTTTGATCATTCCACTTAGCACAGTCTTGAAATTTAAATGTTTCACATTCTATTGCTGACTGTTTCTCTGCTGAATTTTGAGGACAAACTTTAAAAGCTGTTACTTTACTGCTTTTTTTTATAGGGCTGATTCTTATTTTATTTGTTCATGGAATTTTGATGTCCATTAATATCATCTAAAACAGCACCACATCAGAAAACTCAAGTTCAGAATATCTTGCTTATGAACTCAAACTTGGGCCTCAGGGGCTGCAGAGATGGCCTAGTGCTTAAGAACACTTGCTATGCTTACAGAGGACCTGGGTTGTGTTCCCAGCACCCACATGGTGGCTCACAACCACCTATGACTTCAGTTCCAGGTTATCAAAACCCTCTTCCAGTCTCTTTAAGCACTAGGCATGTTAAGGGGTACGTACACATACACACAAAGAAAACCCTCATATACAGAAAATAAAAATAAATAAATCTTAAAAACATCAAACCGACAAAGAAGAACATTCTGTACTTTCATTCTGAGTCACTGTTTTCAATTTTAACTGCAAATTAATGACTCAGTCAGTCAGAAAGTGTCAGGAACGAGCTGTCTCTATTTCTGCTGTTTTGTGTTTTCCAATCACTGGGCTATCACTTTCATGCAGAAGCCCCTGTTGCTTATCACAAGTACGGGCACCTGACCTGCACTTAGAGCCAGCTAGGACAGGCTCAAATTGTCATGATGTATCACTTAGCAAGAAAGCCCATAGCTGGCCCTGTGCGTGTTGGTAGCTGATGGAATAACTGACGCTTCTCAGAGTTAACTTCTTTCTGTGTAGGGTCTGATGTTTGCTAAAGAATAAGTTAAAAGCGTATTTACTTAAAGTCACCTGATTATTATTTAAAAACTCAGTCATAACCAAAATAATTGTTGCCAACTCAATACTAATAGTAACATTTTTTTTCTTGCAGGGGTTATTTTATCCCAGACATTGTTTAGAACTTCTACCCCATAGCAATAACAAAGACCACAGTAACTTTTTCTTCTCTTGTCGAGTTCTCTATGCGCAGGAGAGCCCTCGGTATCTAAAACCGTTCATGGCTCATACCAGCCTTCCCTTGGCATCAAACTGGTATGAGAAATCAAAGACTGGTTGCTCTTATGCTCTCAGTGAGTTCTAGTTGTTCTTCTCTTAACTCTGGGCTGGATAACTCCCACACAAACATCACCGTGATGTTTTCCATGTAGATCTATACATACATCTGCTTCATGCATTTGCTGAGTTTTATGATGATTACCTCTACGGATCTTGGAAAAGAAATTCAAGCATGAATGATGGAGAAGGCCCTGCGCTCAATGAAAGAAAAAGGGTCCCAATAACAAGTAAATCCTTTCTCAAAGGTTTTGCTATCAGTGAAATTTTCTGTTTATTTTTAAAATAAAGTCAGACACAGGTAGCACAAATTCACAAAAGCAATGGCTCAGACTTCAAGATTATTGTTGTTAGACCAGTAGCCTGTTTAGAGGTGTGAAGACCCAGCTTTGATCTCCAGCTAAACAATGCCATGCAGGACACCAATTCCTTTGATCTTTTGTCTCTACCATCTTCAGTTAGTTGGCAATTTATTTCTCCTCGTCACCAAATGTCTGATGCGACTCTAAGCATTGTGTTCTCACAGAATGACTTCAAAACGAGGGAGGAAGCAAAGATGACGCAGCGAAATGACACTCTTCCTCTGTGTGCCGTGTAGATGGACGTGGGGGATTCTTTTCATGGACCTTCCCGGAGACCGCTTGCATCTCACTGACCGTAAACAGCTTGCTTACTCAACTCTGTATAAATCATTCCTAAAAGAACATGGGGTTGTAGTGATTGGTTCACACCGATCATGTTCATCTGTGCTTAGACACCTGGTCACAAGAATAGAATCAGTTTTGTTACCCAAGAGGTGAGCTATCATAACTGGCTTAGGCAACCCCCACTGTTGATCTTCTCTATATCTGTGTGCAAAGAAACCTAGCGAGGAACTACACGTGGGAGCCTTGCTTCAGTTACTGTTATGCCTATGAAATGCTTACCAGAATCTACAGAGTCTGGGAAGTGTTCTGGGCCAACACTTCAACTCTGGATGAGGGAAATTCCAAATTGCTTTTTCTGAAATTTATTGCTACAATTTACACACAAAGTTATGCTTTAAATAATAAATTATATATTGTATGTAAAATAATACACAATTCTACAATATATTATTATTTAGGATATATTTAATGTTAACATACATGTCAGTTATATAATACACATTAACTATGTATGATATGTAATGTTATATGTAATGCTAATTGTACAATACATGGTATCATGCATAATGTATGTAAAATGATAAGTATATTATACCTCTAATTAATAAGACTATGGTATATATAACTATAAAAGTCCATATGATAAATATAAATAAATTTGTATATATCTCTTATAAATCTTTCATAATCTTATGAAATGACTGCTACCACAGTCAGGCAAATTAATGTCCCTGTCACCTCACATAGTTACCCACACCCATGGGAAGAGTACTTAAGATCTACCTCTTAGCCAGTTTATAACTGCGATAGTTACTGTCTTAGTTAACTTTCCTATTGCTGAGAAGAGATCATGACCAAGTCATCCTATAAAGGAAAACATTTAAGTTGTGGGCTTGTGGTTTCAGAGGGCCATAGACTCCATGGCCATAACTGTGTAAACATAGCAGCAGGCAGGAACAGGCCTGGAGCAGTACCTGAAAGCTTACCTCTTATCTACAAGTTGGAGGCAGAGGAGATAGCAAAAGTGAGAGAGAGAGACAGAGACAGAGACAGAGAGACAGAGACAGAGACAGAGAGCAGAAAACCACTAACAAGGAATGGCTTGGGATTTTGAAACCTCAAAGCCCACCCCCAGTGACACACCTTCTCCAACAAGGCTACACCTCCTAATCCTTCCCAAATAATTCCATAAAATAGTGTCCAAGAATTCAGACATATAGACCAGCCTGGTCTACAGAGCTAGTTCCAGGACAGGCTCCAAAACCACAGAGAAACCATGTCTCATAAAAGCAAAAAAAAAAAAAAAAAAGAATTCAGACATATAAGCCCACGGGGGCCATCCTCATTCGAACCACCACATTTGTTTGTCAGTATAATCATCACACTGTATATTAAAGCTAAGATTTGTTCAAGCAAAAAATTTGATTACTTTCACCAACATCTTCCCATTCCCCTCACCCCTTGGCTTTTGGTTGTGCAGGCTGACCTAGAGCTCATTGTATAGCTCAGTGCTGGAGTGAAGCTTGTGATCTCTGTCTTCTCCTCTCTAGAACTTGGATCCCAAATACACACCAGCAGTCACACTCACAGCTAGCTCCTCTCCCTTTTAAGGATTAGTACTATTCCATTGGTAGTGCAGCCATACTCCCTGAACCATTTGTTTGTTCACATTTATCTTGAGTCTATATCTAGACTTTTGTGCAGTGGGAATAGGGGTGCAGCCCTCTCCTTGCCGTGCTAACTTCATTTCTCCCGCTTGTACATATAGTAAAGGGATTTCTGACCTGTAGCCTCCATTTTTAAATTTTTAAGGAATTGTCACGTTATTTTCTACCATAGCAGCACCAATTTACATCTCATAGGCAACATTCAAGGATTCCTTATCTCCATTTTCCGAGAATATTTATTGTCACATGGCCTTTTGAGCACAGTCAATCTCACCAGTTAAATGGTGGTTTTGATTTCATAGCCCTGATTGTTAAGGATCTTTCCATGAATCTGATTGATTAATTGTATGTGTTTATGGGGAAAATGTTTATCCAGGACTTTAATCCATTTAAAATCAGATTATTTTAGCTTTTACTACGGAGTCATCTGAGCTTCTTATATATTTTTGAATATTGCTTCTTATTGCATGTGTGGTTTCTCAATATTTTCTCCCATTCTGTAGGTTTCCTTTTCATTTTGTCGGCTTTGTTATTTGCTTTGCAGAATCATTTTGGTTTGATTCAGTCACTCATTTTTTTACATTTGCCTGTATCTTTGGAATCAAGTCCAAAAAGTCACAGCCAAGACAGATAGTCTGTGATTTCCCCTTTATTTCACAATTTCAAGTCTTCTTCTTACACTTTTAACATAGTTTTTGTTACATGCAGCAGGAGCATCCAACTTCTTTGTATATGTATAGTATACATGTATCCAACTGCCCAATAGCATTCATCCAAGAGCCTATCACGATCTTGTTATAGATCCCTGGTAACCTGGTGATCAGTGGATCATCTACTTGTGGTTTTTCTTTTTCTTTTCTTTCTTTCTTTCTTTCTTTCTTTCTTTCTTTCTTTCTTTCTTTCTTTCTTTCTTTCTTTTTATGAGACAGGGTTTCTCTATAGCTTTGGTGCTTGTCCTGGAACTAGCTCTTGTAAACCAGGCTGGCCTTAAACTCACAGAGATCCGCCTGCCTCTGCCTCCTGAGTGCTGGGATTAAAGGCGTGCACCATGACCATCTGGCCTACTTATGATTTTATCTCTGTGTTCTCCCTATTTCTGCAGAGTGGGGAGTGGTATTGGAATTTCAATAGAGTTTTCATCAAATTTCTAAATTATTTTGCATAATGTGGTAAGTTCTTCAGACTCATAAAGCAAAAAACCTGTTTGTTATAACACAAGAGAAAACCCTCTTCGTGAATTAGTCTACTTCAACTTTTTAATGAACAATTGCATATTGATGAGCTTCCAGGTTCTATGGCATTTGGGCAATGCATGGGAAAGTCTGCTGGTATCCAGTGTGCACTAATGATGGCCTCCTGCTTCCCTGTGCCCTTGCCATCATTCAGGCAGTAATTTGTCGTGGCCCCACTGCATGCCTCGATCAACAGTCATCCAAGCCATTTGGCCCAGCCATTTCCAGGGCTAACTTTCTTGCTTCGTGGTATGCCAATTAGTGAAGAAAAGTATGCCTCACCTCTGAATTATTTCAGTCTAGCTGCTGTCAAAATAGCACAAACGTGTGACCAATTTCCCCAGCTATGCGAAGAATCAGAGCATTGCATATGATTCGGACACCATAAGGCATTGCTGCAATTGAAATACTTCACTCTGCCTGCAGCACTTGAGTCATATAATTTACAATCTTGCCATGCAAAATCCCTTGAAGAATAACAGACAGTGGTCCCCATGGAGCTATGCTTATTTTCATGGGGATTGAGTGTATTATGAATGATTGTTTTAGATGTTTAAGAGGGTAACAAGATACATCTCCTTAGATAGTCCAGAACACTTCAAGATGCTTGAGAGATAAGCTTCCTTCATGAGACATAATCATTTCATTGCATTGGCCTGTTCTTCTAGGCTCTTCCTAAGGTTTTACAATAGGATGTAGTGGGTAAAGAAGAATTATAGAGCCGTGGTTTAAATACACCCATTCGCCATGTTTAATCTCTATCATCATATTGAGCATGTTAAACCTTCCGCAGGTCTATTCTGCCATTTCAGGGATACAGATGTTAACAAAGATAGACTAGCTAGACCTAAATGCAGCCTTGGATTTAAGAGACAGGGGGCTATTCTAGGGAGAACTAAGCCTCCCTCAGTACATATATTCTTAATGAAGTCCCATCCCTTGGTGAGGGTTTAAGGTCCTATGTATGTTCAATGATGGATTGCACTTGGCTTATAGGTAGCCCACAGATCAATACTGCAGTGTTCATGTAAAGTATAATGAAATGAGGCCATGTATAAAAGAAAAGATCTACAGACTCTTCTGGAAATTATAACATGATCAATGGGAACTTTAAGATGATTTTTTGATAGCTTTGGGACTATCTAGAACATGAAATATCCTGTCTTGACTTTTAGCTTTGAAAGCTCCCCCTTATTCACTACAAAATCCTCATGTTAACCTCTGGTCTCACTAGAGAGTCATTATAAGTGTATAAGCATGAATTTTTGTTATTATGTGCATCTTCAATGTGTGTCCAAACTTATGTATGCATAGCTGTTAGAGCTGAAGGGAAGTGATGGGAATTTTAGGAGGTGTGGCTTGGTACAAGTAATTGAGATCATTGAGATGGTGACTTAAGTTGGGATATTGGAGCTCTGGCCTCTTTTCTCCCTTTTAACTTCCTGGCCGCTATGAGAGCATGCATTCGTCATGCGGTCTGTTACCATGATGTACTACCTCAAGACAGACCCGAGAGAGATTCGGCCAACTAAGGACTAATACCTACGAACCTTGAACCAAAATCGACATTCTCTTTTAAAGTTGTTTATCTCAACTATTTTGTAATGGCAACGTATAGCTGTCTAAGGTACCCTACAAACCCAACGCTCTCTAAAGCAGCCTGTCCACGGTAACACGGAGAGAACTGTTTCCTGGTGGAGTAGGAGCCTGGCTCCACACCAGGGTAAAATCCACCCCTAACTTGATGGAGTGGAGAAAGTGGAGTGTCTTTTCTCACCTTTGTACTTTGGGAGACTACCTGAGTTTAGTGAATCATTTATCAAAAGCCTTGACTAGCAATAACTAAAAGGCGTTAGTTTGAGGGTTTAGACTTGACACGGTGCTTAACAGTACTGGGAGAGACAGACAGCTGAATACAATCTGCTAAATAGATTAGATTAGTAGAGAGAAGTTGTAGAATGATATGGGGTTCGCGGAGGAGGAGAGATACGAGCTGGTTTTGTAAAACAAAAAATCCAGGAGAAGACAAAGAACGCAGACTGCAGAGTGAAGTGCGCCATGAAGGAGGAAAGTGCGGACCAGAGCGTGGACACCAGAGGTGTGGTAAACTGGGATCATGGTGAGAAATCCTACAGCCTAGAAACAGAAAGACAGGAGCAGAAATGGACAGTGAGTGATCTGATCTTTTCAGAAGAGAAGGAAGCCATCATAAAATGCCTGGGAAGTGAGGGAAAGAACTTTGTCTTTCTGGGGAAACCCCAGGAGATTCCTTGAGTGCGGTGTGGTTTACCCCGGGGGATAGAACATGCTCCTTAATGCTGTTCCAATTCCCCTGCGGTTTTAGTGTTCTATGGCCTGGACTGTCATTTCTTGAGGAATGTAGAGGAAAATCCTATGCGTAAGTAGACCGTTTGAAGGAATCACTGTTTAGAATTATGGATTATATTTGACATTAGGGGACGGGGGCAAACCAACAAAAGACCAGAATGAAATTACATCTTACACACAATTGCCATCTTCTCATCAATAGATCCAGCAGGAACAGAGTCTCCAAAGAAAGGATGTGAAGGAATGACGGGGTTGGAACCACTGAACCAACCACCGTCTAAGCTAAGGGGTAGAAATAGGCAGCAGATGGAGGGGCTCCTGAAGAGGAAGCTGGAAGTCAGAAGGAAGGGGAGAAGATAAGAACAAGGAGCAATCTTGGGTCCACATCTTGCCAAAGTCACACAACAGGAACTTGCCCTTCATCAGAGAGAAACCGAAAAAAAACAAACAAAACAACCCCACAACTTGTGGGCTTGAATCTAAAAAAAAAAAAAAAAAAAAGCCCCAAATTCCCTTGCTGTGTGTATATGTAAAACATAAAATTCAGCAGTAGGTAAAATTTTAGCGTCACGAACATTATCAGAGTTCTGTGTGTCTGAAAAATTAAGGGAAACTATTGAAAGGTGAACTAATATCCTCAAAAACCACTATTAGTAGATACTGTATTTTATTAGGAAATGATGAATATACAAGAGGATGATCTGTTAATTTAGCTTGATTTAGCTCTTTCACAAGTTATCTATATATGAGAAAAATCATTTCAAATCTCACAGATAAGTGCACACAATTCGTTAAGAGTAAAGAAATTATCATTTAAAAGTTTAAAGGACATGCTGATCAGGTTATGGACAATCACTTCCCACGGAAGGAGACAGAGTGGCAGCTGGGCTCTCCTGCTCTATAGACAATGGTGGCTTTGCGGGGTGAAGGACTACGATGTTTTAGTGTTAAGAGTGGTGGCTTTTAAAATTGCAATTTAAGGGCTGGGGCTGTAGTTCAGACTCAGAATACCTGCTAGATTTGCTTAAAGTCATGGGTTCAAATCGCAGTGAAACAAGTTTTTTTAAAAGATTAAGGAAAAAAAATTGTTAAAATTGTGCTGTAAAATCCAAGGGTAATTTTCACACGCTTACAAAATGCTGAAGACAATGGAAAGGTTGCATGAGAACTGAGCTTTCTGTAGAGAGTGGAAGAGTCCTTTTAGTGTTCTACTGATTGCAACATGCTTTGAAAAGTTACCTCTGCCAGAAGAGTGCATCCTGAACACACAGGTATAATACCGGGATAATAGAGTTGGTGGATATTTATGAAGATGCCATCTCAAAGAACATATTACAAAAATGTGCCTCTGACTTATCCTTGTGAACTAATAGAGACATGATTAGTTGTTTCTTTTAGAAGCAGGCCCTTGACAAAGGTCAGCTTCTCACCTCTTGCTTCAATGGCGGTGGTTCACATTTCTATGACTTCATCTAACACCCCGCAAGGACCCACCAAGGGGACGTGTGCTTGGTAGCTGGCAAGGGAGCTTGGTATCCTGGGGGAGGAAATCAATTACCACTCTGGGACTTCCACGTAGCTGCTGTCCAAACCACAGCAAAGATGATAAACTGTGTGCTAGCCTGAACGCCTGCTGATTGCCTGGGACGCCACCAGAATCTGGTTCCAAATATGCCAGAAGAGACCGTGTGGAATCCGCTGGCTTCTGTGGCATCAGACTGACTGAGAAACCTGTTTTGTATTATGGTTGGGAAATATGTATGCATATATGTACACACACACACACACACACACACTGTTTAACTATTCTTTGACTTTAATGGGACACAGATTTGGTTTGTCTTGGAATGGCTGGTAGGCATTATAATTACAATTTGCTCCCAGCGTCAGTGACGGCACACAGTGGAGCTGGCTTCCAGACCACAGAGGCCGAGAGCAAAGGGGACGAGCACCGAGATGCCTGTGTGCACACATGGACACACATGCATACACATCACCCGTTCGTTCATTTGTAATTCATGATGCTGTGGAACTGGGAGGATTTTCTCCATTAGTAGCAACATCCGTTCTCTGACAAACTCATAAATCATTGTAGCTCTTTGCTATAATGCAAAAATCCATTTTTAAGGCCAGTGCAATCTTCAAATCTGTTCATTTGGCAAATGCATCTCATGCTGAACCAAAGACACGTCAAGCTTGACAGGAAGTCTGCATTCCTGGATGGACATGCTCCATAAGGTCTATCCAGTGGCCCGCCATTTTGGTTAAGGGCCTCATGAGAAGCCTCCTGCCAGACTGCCACCCTCAGCATTTTTGCTAGACTCTTGAGGTCCTGCCAATATATCCTTTTCACCACTCTGTGGGGCTTTGACATCTCAGCCAAGGCTTCAGTGTGATAGTAGATTCTGGCAAGGATCCAAATGGGCTGGAGAAATAAAGCAGCTCTTAGCTAATGAGGGCTGCCAGGCACCACGTGTTAACTCTGGGGCTTCCCTGCTTTCTCTATGAAGCTCTAATCCCAGGCTGAGCGACTATTGCAGGGCTCAAGGATCTGAATTATTCAGTGCTTCCTTCTCACCAGTGGGGCCTTTGTGCTCTCCTTTGTGCGACGGATTCCTCATCCTTTAGCTCAAAGCTCATTGAATTCTGTGTTCTGTATTTTTATAATCTTTTTTTTTTATTTTTAAAACCTAAGAAACTGGGCAAAGACTCTAGATTGCTGCTGGCGAGTAAGCAGGAGAGACATGATATTAAGTCCACGGATCTGAACTCAGAATCTTTATTCTAAGATCACATTATACCGCTTAGTGTTTTGCTCTATGAAGGAATTTAGATTAATGCGAAAAGAAAGTTAGTTCTTGGTGACCAGGGAAGGAATGGAGATGCCTTTGAGAAGTGGCTTAGTGAAGTCACCTTCAGATTTCTTAAGGTGCTTATTTTCCTAGTTGAGTACCGGAGGACTGCCAGAAGGAAAGAAGGCAGTTAGTGCAAAAGAATAGACAAGAGGGCGGAATGGCTTATGTTGGTAGGATACCAATAGCTGTAGAGAAATAACTGCTTAGCATCACTGCTGGAGTCTTTGTCATGAGCAGAGCAAGATGACACAGAGGTAGACAGGTGAAATGCCAAGTGTTATCCTTTCTGTTGTCATAAAGCACCGACTAAAAACAACAGACGGCCAGGAAGACTGCACGGGACTGACCTAGGCTCTCAATATACATGTGACGACAGTGTGTGGCTTGATTTACTTGTGGGATTTCTAACAGCAGAAGCAGGGCCTGTCTCTCTGTCTAATGCTTTGGCTTGCTTTTGGGAACCTAGTCCTCCTACTGGGTTGCCTTGCCTTGCCCAGCCTTAACACAAGGGGAGGTGCTTAGTCCTGCTGCAGCTTGATATGCCATCCTTTGTTGATGCCCATGGGACGCTTGCCCTTTTCTGAAGAGAAGCAGAGGAGGAGTGAATGGGAGTGGGTACAGAGGGAAGGTGGAGCTAAGGAATGGGAAGAGGGGAAGGAGGGGAAGCTGAAGTCAAGATGTAAAATAAATAAAATTTAATTTAAAAAAACATGGGTTGAATTCATCCTCCATCTCAGCCACAAGTTATATCTTATTTTGTACCAAAAGCAATAAATGTTCCTCTCCGGCCCTGATTCCATTATGTTCAATGAGCAGGTTCACACCATGCCCTAAGTATTCTGTTTTGTTTCAAGGAGTCTGGGGAAAGCATAAGATGTTGATCTTGTTACTGTCTATCAAGGAAGAAAGTCGGTGTAGGAATTCAAGCGGGAATTTGAAACAGAAACCATGAAGGAACACAGCTTATTGACTCACTGGGTCTTATGTTAAACTAGTTTTCTTTTCTAGCCCAGGACCTGCCCAAGGAATGGTGTCACCCCCCACAATGGGCTTGGCTCTCCCATATCAGTTAACAGTCAAGACAGTCCCCACGGTCCCCATAGGCTACTTTAACCTAGGCAATTCTTCATTTGAGACTCCATTCTCCATTCTCATTGACTCTAGGCAGGGTCAAGTGGACGGCTACAACTAACTAGGAGGCCAAGTTATCTTGCCTACAACCCAGGCAGCAAGGTGTCGTGGTCCCACTTGCCTTTTAGAGATTTCACTATGGTTGCCATGTGGAAGGCAGCTTGAAGTTCACGGCTAGAAAGGCCCATTAAGGAATGTATTTGTATGATCCCTGAGAAAAAATAGATACTGGGTAATGGGATACCTGAAATGGTCTTTCAATTCCTAAGACTCTAGACAAGTCAAGGAAGCCACGAAAGAGACTAGAGTGGGCGGCAACCAGAACGCTTGCATAAAGGCTACTTAGCTGGTCCTTTACTCCTTCTCCTGTGTGCTGGGAAGGGATCGCACTTGTGTTTCCTAGAGGAGAACCTCTCCCGACATGTACACTTAGTGAGCTATTCCTAGGAATGCTGGCCGCTCGTTCCAAGCTAGCAAACCAATAGGATCACTGCTTATATAGTCTAACCGGGGAACCTCTTCACTTGTGGTAGCTTTGCGACGAAGGAGCACAGGGAAGAGGATTCAAGGTTTTGGTTTCAGCTAGAACTTAGCAGTGTCATGGCGAGGACAAGCATGGCTGGACACCATGGAAGAGAGGTCTAGCCTGGGACTTTCTGGGGGTGAGGGGATTCTGTGAGATAGGTGCTAGTTGCCTGGACTTCCTAGAATTCATTTCTGTTAGTCTTGCTATCACTGGCTATGTGATCTGGTTGGTAGGTTTGTTTCCCTGCAGGCTTCCCTCGTACTAAGTTACTTCCTGCCTCGTGTTCTGCCTCAGGTGTTTCCTCTATCGTTTGGCAATCTAGTCAGTGTTTGGATGCAGCTGGTCTGCGGACATTCCAATATTAGCGATAGCACGAAGGAGAGCCCGTGAATCTGAAGACAGGGAAGCCTAGCGCTGACTCATGAAGATTTGGAAGCTAGGCCAATAAGACTTGGACTGGAGAGCTAAGGAGAGTAAAAGGTGAGTTTAGGTCTACTTTCCTGTTTCTGACTTGGGTTCCTGGATGGAGGGAAGTGTTCTTGGAGAGATCGAGTCGGGTATAGTGAAGAATCAGAAAATACCTTCTTTGAGTATATAATTGAACTTGGTATCTGAGTGTCTATCATGGCCTGGCCCTACAGTTCTGATGAAATGAAAGGGGTGGGGAAGTATCTTGGATTCATAGCCTACTGGGAGTTTGTCAAGACTGGTACAGCAAGGACAGTATTAGAAGGAAAGAAGACCCTTAGGTAGAGACACTCCGAGGTCATCAAAGCAGGAGAAACTTGAACCCTGAAGCAGGCAGAGCAGGAGGTCACCTCTGCAGCCAGGAACTTCCAGGACTTCTGTGAGTCTCAGCTCAACTCCTTTTTGGAGATGAAGGGCTACTGCCCAAAGAATCCGTGACATTCTCATAAGCTCATCGCCCTTGCTAGTGTCCACTTTTCCTTATTTCTCAATGTTGGATCTCAAAACATTATTGGTATTTTTAAAGGGGTGAAATTTGTAATAGGCTTTTCTTAGAACAATCCACAGGTTTGGGAGTTTATTTTAAAAGACACAAGTGTTTTTAATGTAGTAATTTGTTTTGTTTCCTAAAGCCAGCCTTAAGTTTCCATGGCAGCAACTTTGAAAAGGGAGCAGCCCCAACCGCTAACACTATACTATATATTATTATATATATAACACTATACTATATATATATATGTATATATATATTAGAAAAGTAAAGAGGCAACACAGTTTTTCTTTTTACTGCCTATCATTCAAAGGCTTGGTTTATGTAATTNTATATATATATATTAGAAAAGTAAAGAGGCAACACAGTTTTTCTTTTTACTGCCTATCATTCAAAGGCTTGGTTTATGTAATTAGTTTCTGTTTGAATTTCTTTGGGGCAGCCGTTCTCCTTTACGATGAGATTTAACCACATTGAGTGACTGTCTGCCATCTGCCTAGAGCTCTGGGAGGCACTTTGATGGGCAATGTTCCCTTGAAGCCTCATAACAAGGCCAGGGTGAGTTCATAAGACTTTGGTCCATTTTACAGATTAAGAAATTAAGGTTTTAAGAGGTGAAAAGATTGGGTTTCCTGAGCCAATTAAGGACAAGTGTTTGAACACATGTGAACACACACACACACACACACACACACACACACACACTTACACACTCATTTTAAATTCCAAGTCTAGCTTTTTTTTCCTGGTAATACATTTGTTCTGTTTTTAATACTTAATGTGGTTCACATCTTGGTGTTTTTTCCAATGGAGTAATTTTTTTTTTCTTTAACTCCTGAGCGTCCCCAACTTGGCTGAGCAAGCATAAAGGGAATGAATAAGTGAAATTATGAGCTTTCTAATGTGGCTATTTCTAGATCATGTGCACAGATGGTGTAACCTACACATTTACTCTTACATGATGGATGAACAATAGATACTTTTGCTTTCTAGTCTGGGCAAAGTCAATGGGCAGGATGTAAGTCAGTATCCTTGATGTTTCTCTTCAGCTTTCTTTAAAAATGCTCAAATTATCATTGAAGCTTAGAGGCAAGGTCTGCTTCTGCAGGAAAAAATGGTGACCTCCCTGAGCAACACAAACATGAGTCTGAGTGTCTTCAGCATCTCTAGTGCTCCCCACACTTAGCTCTGAAAAGTACATGGAATTGCTGTTTATTGTCCCTCCTTGTGTTCGTATTCTAGTGAACACTAAGTCTGTGTGTGAGAGGGAGATTCCTGTGATTTTTTTTAGTCTTCTCAGAACAGAAAAACAAGTGATAAAAACAAACAACACAAGCAGAAGTGAAATGGTCACATGGCTACTAGAGCAATAAACCTACGCAAGGGCATTTTTGACAAACGCAGTGCCTTTTAGAAAATCTAGCACTGATAGTCTGGGGAGGGTTTGCCTTCTGGCTTAAATCATCCATTACTGGTGGACGAACTCTGAGCTAGAACTCCTCTTGGATGTGAAAGACATAAAAATTCAAAAAAACAGAAATGCCTCTGCTAGGACTGACACAGATATCAGATAGATCACTGTGCCGGGCCCATTATGTGCGTGTGTGTTTACTTGTGATGTCGGCAGTGGCCATGTGTAATGCCTCACAATAGAGGCCCTGAGGAGGATAGCAAGCTTGGGTTGGAAGATTCCACTCCCTGTAGAAGCATAATTACTGGTGAAGAATCTCTGTTGTAAGACCAGGTAGGTGGGAAAGGCAAAGGAGATAGAGTTGAGGAATGTGTCTGAAGAATCCAGCAATGCCTAAAATAAATTCTGTATGCATAGTATAAAGCATATATACTATATATGTATATGTACTATATATAGTATATAGTGTATACATACACACACACACACACACTGTCCTTTCTTGTCATATCCGGAACTCCAGCATCATAACCTTGCTTTGGAACTGTCTTGCTTTTCTTTTCTGTGATCAAATTACTGACAGGAAGCGTCTGAAGTGAGGGAGACCTTATTTTTGTTTCCAGCTTACAGAGCTATAGTCCACTGCAGTTAGAAAGGGCAGGAGTGTGAGACAGATGGTCTCATCGTATCCACAGGCCAAAAGCAAAGGGAGCACCAAAAGTGGACCTGAACTATTAAGTCTGAAGATGTGAAGGCTTCAAGTCCAGCAAGGTTTTATCTCCTAAAGATCCCATGACATTCAAAGACAGTGCCATCAATTGAGGACCAAGTGTTCAAACACATGAACCTCTGTGTAGGCCATCTCAAATTTAAACCATAACAGGGACTATTAGCAAGGTATGTAAGAATACAAACACTGCTGAATCACCGTAGCTGATTTGATAACCAAGATTTGATAACCATCTTGGTTATCAAATTAGTAACAGGTGGTGTTGAATTGTCAACTCGACACAATCTAGAGTCACCTAAGAAGAAGGTAGCAGTGAGGGATCATCCAGATGAGACTGACTTGTAGGTACATCTGTAGGGGTTTACCTTGATCAAGTTAGGAAAATGAGAAGACCTGCCCACTAAGGGTGGCACCATTCCCTAGGAAGAGGATGCTGAACTATATAAGACTAGAAAGACCAAATTGGACACTAGCCTGAATACATTTATTGCTGTCTGCTCCTGGTTATGTGATATAAATAATTTCCTCAAACTCCTGCCGGACTACAATTCGGAGCAATGAGTTAAAATAAACCTTTTCTCCCCTAAATTGCTTGTGCCATGACATTATCACACCAGCCGGAAATAAAACTAAGATAGATGGGCACCATATACAGTAGAGACACCTGGTAAAATGGCTGATCCATCTGCTGAGCAGCATGTAATTTAAAATGTATGAATAATTTATTTTTGGATTTTTTTTTCTCCTTAATATTTGGGACAGTGAGTGACTGTAATTGAAACAGCAAAGAGAGTGTGTGGCCAAGAAGGGCCAATGGGCTAAGAAGCAGTACCCTTAAGATTGTTTTTTGAAACTGGCTATTGTGCTACCTACTTGTGGTAGCTGAGTCGACCTGGGTTACTCGGTGTTTAAAATGGAGACAGTATTCAGCTTTCCGCCCTTGTGGGAGTTAAACAGGGGAAACGACACTAAGCATCTGCCATCTCCACACTGCGTCTGTGGATCTTGGCCTGGGGCAATCCATTCTGGATGGCCCCTCATTTGCTGAGATAATTTACATAAAGAGTCCAAAAAGAATCTCCTCTCTTTGAATTATGTGCAGAGGGAGAAGCAAGGTGGACACTTTCTCTTCCCCGTAAATTCGAGGAAGCCTTCCCAGGGGACTTTTCATTATTGGAGTCTTGAGCTGTTCTTCTCCGACATTTTCATGCTAATGAGGCTCCCGGAGGGGTGGTATAATTGATAGAACACTCCTGTGAGCCTGCTCTGGGCTCCGCTGCCACCCGAGGTGCAGAGATATATCTTCTCCTTGTCAAGAAGCTCAGAGAGGATGCCGAACCCAACTCTGGCTTGAGCTGCAGCGATTCCTTTGAAGAAGTCAGTGTACTGGGGAGGCTGACTTCAGAGTCGCCGGGCCATGGGGCTGGCCTGATAGATGTCCTGCAAGTGCTACAGTGGCTTTTCAGACACCCAAGTGTCACTGGGAGGAAACATGCAGAGGAGATTGGAGGTTCACAGCAAGTGCTGTGTGTGGGCTATCTTGCCATCACAAAGTTTCCATTTCTGCAAAAGCACAGAATCTACTGGAAAGTCCATGGGCTATAGAGTCAGCCAGAACACACTGCCTGGGCTTCCAGCCGTGCCTCTTTCTAACTGCCTCGGTGAGACCTGGAGCAGAAAGCATCTTGAAGACTCTTAATAATGTCCAACATGAAACCAAGTAATAACCACTGTATCAGAAGGTTGCAAGGATGCCAGGGACCACACCAAAGGCTCTTAATAGACTCCAAATCCCTTAGAGCTTGCTTTCAAGCTGCTGGTGGTAAAGATTTAACAGCTAAGTCTCCAAAGGGGTGCCAGGAGAGCCCGGACTCGCAGCCTTTGCCTGTGTGTCTGTGTTGTAAACTGTCCTTTGGGGCTGATGTCAAGTGCTTAACCTGAGCTGATTGACGGTGAGGTGGGAAGAGCTGCGGTCAACATGGAGGAGTTCCTGGTCACTCTGCCTCTGCAGGGTCTTGTCTTTCTTTTATGCTTGATTATGCCTTTTGGTAATGTTTGTAATTTCCATGTTGAATAATAAAAGATTTTAAATGTATGCTTGTTGTCTCTTGTCCCTCAGACAATGAATGGACAACATCCACTTTAGGTTAAGGCTTCATTACCAAGTACTATTGCTGTTTAAAGTGAGGAAAACCCTTTTTCCTTTCTCTGAAGGGAAGTGGTCTCAGATTGGAATACACATCTAGGCCAGAGGCACGACATGATGGACTTCAAAGCCCTTTACTGCCATGGCTGAGTGCCCTTGTGTAGGACATGCATAGCTTTTTAACATTATTTGGTAGCCTTGTCTCGTGCCCTCCCTCTTTCCAAGATATGGGGCCTCCCTAGATGCTGGGAAGTAGCTGCTTACTGAGAGACCATATTTCCCAAGGTAAACAGGCAAGCAAGCAACAGCAAAAAAAAAAAAAAAATCTGTCATCTCCAGTATTGGTACTTTTGCAAATAGAGTAAAAAGAAAGAGTGTCTTGGCTTTTATGGTATTGAATTTTAGTCTGCAGTGAGTATGTAGACCTGTAAAGATGGAGAAGTCAGGGAGGATGTGGGAGATGATCCTGATCATTAAAACCCTTGTGTTGGAGTCAGCTGTTGGACTGAACGCGGAAGATGTTCACATCTATACTGTATGGGACAGATTAAAAGCCACCTTTAGAAATGCTACCTTATAAAATCAGAAGCGCTGTGATCAGATTTTAACAGACGTGAAAAGTGGTTCAGGGAAGCTAATAACAGAATTGTGAGGCTGGGCCCAGATCCCAGGTATTAGGCTATGCAGAGCACTGGCTTTTAAAATTACATTATCTTGGTTGTGTGCTATTAACTTGCCCTTCTAGATAGCATGTCCTGACTGGTTTCTCTTCTGAACCACAGATGAGAAATGTTACCTTGTAAAATAACACAGAATACGGTATATAATTTAAACGTTCATGATGATGCCCAGTGACGTATCTGGTGTGTTCTGAAGGCACTGGGGAAATTTATCTCACTACAAACAGTGAATAACTACAAGCGGTTACAGGAAAGGATTCATAACCTATGACCAGAGGCTTCCTGAAGCCATAGCAATGAAATAGAATGACCCAGACCCTTTCAGGCCTGCACTCAAGAACGCGCTCCTACTGGAGCCTCCACTCTTTCATCCAAGCCCTTGGTACACATTCACTGTCCTTTAGAAAAAATGAGACAAAAGAAGTTGAGCTCTTAGAACATCACTCAGAGCTGGGGAGATGGTCCATTGGATAAAGCACTTGTTCTACAAGCTTAAAGATTGAAGTTCAAAGCTCCAGAACCCACTTACTAGCAAGGTATTCGTGACAGTACTTTGTACTCCCAGTGGTCCAAAGAAGCAAGACATGGGTGGGATGAATAAGATAAAAGCCCCGAGAAGTGCACCTTTGCCATTTTCAAATATCAATAGAAGAATCTGTGCTGTTTCCACAGTCTGCATCCAGACTTTTAGTCATCAACACCAATCAGGGTCTCACTGTCCTCTCTCCCACCTATCTACGGTCTTCTGTCCTCATTCCTTTTTTTTTTTTTTTTTTTTTTTCTTCCTCCGTTTTGCTCTGCATCTCCGAGTTCTTTTTCTCTGCACTCCACGTCACATCCAGGCCTTTGCGCTGTTGATTGTATCCTCACTGCTCTTAAAGCAGCTCTTCAGGCCATGGTTGCATTTTAACTCCTCTGAGAATTTTCTCATTTCATTGAGCCCCCGTTGTTCAAGCCTGACTCTCATGCTCTGAGAAAGAAGACCGGAGTGCCAAAGGGGTCCCTTCGATGGCCAGTTCACCTAGCTGCTAGCTGTGTCCCCCATTAGACCGTGTCGCAGGCGTCTCATTTTTCCTCGTTTGCTTCATAACCCCGTTTACCAGGAATTTTTCCTAAATTGAGCTGACAGCACGAAGCAGAGACGGCCCCCCTTTCCCTTACAATCCTTTCAGTCTGAGGCGCACATCTCCCTGTCTTTTCAGTGTG
The DNA here is from genome assembly GCF_014885135.2 of Alexandromys fortis. Classification (NCBI taxonomy): domain Eukaryota; kingdom Metazoa; phylum Chordata; class Mammalia; order Rodentia; family Cricetidae; genus Alexandromys; species Alexandromys fortis. The sequence continues at coordinate 16,155,850 of NW_026067897.1, forward strand.
ATACTTATTACCCCTGGCCTTTATTTCACCAGGAATGGTCTCAATTTACAATCGTTCAACCTTAAAACTAGGTGAGTGGATGAAACCGGCTTCCCTTTGACCCTTGACTACAGGTGAGTAGCTGACCCCGCTGTCCCCTCCTTGTTCACCTGGCTGCTTGCGCTGTAGGCTACAGGAGACGTGGTCACACTTGTTCCTTCTCATTTTCAGCTGACTGATGAAGCCGCCAGAGGGGAGAAGAAAGAGAGGGGAGGCCAGGAGCCAAGTCCCTGTTACTTAGTCTTCATGTTTGCTTAAACTCTTGTCCCAAGGCTTGTCGCGTTTGTGTTTGAAGTCTCATTTGTCTTGTTTCTTGTTCAGGTACAAAGGGTAGCTCTAAACAAATATTGGAGCCTTGTGAAGAAATTCCCCTTATAGAAGCATTTCCCTATAAAAATATTGCATGTTTTCTCTCATCTGTAGTACCTAGATTTTATATAGGCATAAAATCATATATGTATCTAGGATACAAAATTAGAAGCAAAACTGTCTAGGAGAACAAAGGAAACTAATGGGAGGGGGCAGTGGGAAGAAAAGAGAACAAAAGGAAGTGCAGGAATATGCATAGCATAAAAGACATACGCATATGGAAATACCCGTATGTAGTACAGTGTTGTACAATAAGTACATACTATGGCTTTTAAAACCAAATCCATCTACTCATAAAAGAGAAAACATTGATAGTGTGCAGCATGCAGGTCCAGCAGGATAAAAGAGTGGTCAAATTAAATAATTTTATATAATGTATGGCAATTTTTTCTTGGGATTAAGAAATTCCAGCTCTTCTTCTGAACACCACTGACTGGGAAGGTAGCTGAGCTACGTGGGACCAACAGCTTCTTGTGATATCATGGTGGGCAACTTGACCGATGAAGAAATTTCTCACTGAGTGGTGGCTAGCTGCAGCCATCAGCTTGTCTTTGTGGAAATACAGTTGTAAGTATTTAGTTAATTAAGTAAAATATACTGCCTTTAACTCACGTGGCCACCGCAGCAAAGCCAAGTCAACCATCGTCTTCCCCAGGTTCAGAAGTTCTGAATCCCAGGAGCTTGTGGGCTGTGACTCAGAAGCCAAGTATGTGGCTTTCCCTGCACCGTGAATGAATAGCACATACATAGCTACCAAGCAGGCCAAGTGTTACAGGGGATGGGAGAACTTTGCACACTGTTCAGACAGGACAATGCTGGTTGGACCAACCCTTTACGTCTTCTGCAGAAGAAGCCTTCAACAGGGTTTCCACTTTGCCAACTCCAGTCTAGTGTCAGAGTGAAACACGCATTGAGATCTAGCTGAATTAAATCCAGGCAAATGTGCTTTTGGTCTTGTATGAGAGTGTTAGCCTCCTCGGATACGGCAAGCTGCCCTTTGTTCAGCTGAAGACAGTTTAGAAAGCTGGACATGGTTCCTGTTGACAGTATTAGCTTGGCACGGGATGCCGGATTGCATATCCAAGCATTGGGAGATTGTTTTATGACTAACATTTGGGTTAAATCTATAAAGATTGTTTATCTTTGACATTATTTCCCTTCAGAAAAGCAATAACAGCCGCCTTTGCCCCCTGCCACGTTGCCTGCACCACGGTGAGGAAGATGGTGGAATGAGGGGGAGGAAGAAATGATGAGGGGATGCAGAGATGCTGCCTTGCCCCGAGTCTTCCAGTTCTGTTGCTAGAGGGAAAAAATATTGACATGACCCAGAAGGTCTTGCCTCGGGGAGTCCAGCAAGTGAAAATTGATGGATGTTCACTACTAAATCCCTTTCCTTTGGGGATGCTATCATGTCACATTTCTGAAAATATAGGATGCGCTCTGGATAATATTTTCACATATGCTGATGAAGGCAGCTGCCAAGAATAGCATGCTTTAAAGCAAGAAGCCAGGGGATGTTGAGGCTGCCTCTCAACAGAATTTGTGAGCTCTTGGTCATCCTCCATTCCTTCAGGGATGTTCTGTGTTTTACCTGCTTCCCTCTGTTGCATCCTTCCATCGACCCTCCTTCAGAAAGTGATGACTGCCAATGACAAAAGCTTAGTTTTTAACTTTGTGAGGGTTAGAGATGGCAGATAATAAAACTGCTCCGTTTTGAATGAACAAACACATACACACACACACAGAGAGAGAGAGAGAGAGAGAGAGAGAGAGAGAGAGAGAGAGAGAGAGAGAGAACCAAGCCAAACTGAAAGGCAATTTAAGATATAGGAACCAAAGTCATCCATACTTTATCCACCAGAAAAAATTTCAAATCTCTAATTTATTTCACCCATCAGTGAAATCTTTCGGAATTCTACCTTCTAAATTTTGCAGAAAAAAACGGAGCCAATGTGGCCGTGCTGCCCTAGTCTGCTTTTCTATCACTGTCATAAATTATGTGATCAAAAGAACCTTGGGGGTGGAATGTCTTTATGTTGTCTTTACTTCCAGGTCAAACTCATTCCTGAGGAAGTCAGGGAAAGAGCTCTAGCAGGAACTGGAGCATGAGCTGTGATGTCATGGGTGTTGACTGCGCTCCTCCCCGCATCTGACTCCTGCTCAGAAGGGTTTTAAATATAGCCTATGCCCACCTTTCTAGAGATGGCGCCACCTACAGTGGGCTGGGTCCTCTGGCACCAATGAAAGTCAAGACTAAGACTAATCCTTCACAGACATACCCACAAACCTCCATCACTTACAGTTCCCTCTTCCCAGGTGACTTTGGATTGTGTTAAATTGACAATGAAACCTAATTAAGGGAGTTGCTATTATCATTTATTAAGCATTCAAAGCAATCAACGGAATATTTATATTTCACTTAATTATTTCTTTATTCTTACATAGTTGGTTATAGATAAATAGAATCAGTCAGAGGTACAACTGCAAACCCTCTTTGTTATCCCTTGGCCTTTTTCTTTTGATCACTCTGTGAGGAACACACTTAAGAATATTGGATATTAATTGTTCACAGTATTAAAACTTCGGCTAAGTTACCATCCCAAAGAGATTTAGCAAGTAGCCCTACAGAGACCAGTATCTGCACTTTAATGTGGCACAGCATTCTTTCTTGAGGGCTTCTGAAAGACTTTCACAGGTATAACGAGTGATTGTGGAAATTCAGCCCCTGTCAGTCTGAGACAATACCAATGGAGAACACTTGAAAAGCCTTCTGGAACCAGCTGCTCTTCTTTCTGCATTTCTGTCTCCCACTATAACACTTCCTCTGCCATCTCCTGCCCCTCTTTCTCTTCTTCCTCCTCCTCCTGCTACTCCTCCTCTTTCCCTTCCTCCTGTTTCTCCTCCTCCTCTTGAGACAGGATGTCTCTATATAACCTAAGAGGGCCTGAAACTTGCTATGTAGCCCAGGCTAGCCTCAAACTCAGGATCTTTTTGCTATATTTATTAGCATGGCATGTTCCTCTGCCCTTCTTCTTCCTAGCATTCTCCTAGCCTGGCTCTTTTATCCAATCTCTTCCTGCCCAGCTATGGGCCAGCCAGCTTCTTTATTAAAGCAATCACATCAGCATACATTCAGACAGTGAAAAGGAATACTCCACAGCAACAGAAACATAGGACATCATAAATGAATCTTTATATACATGCCTACATACATACACACATACATAAAATAGTTATTTATTTTCATAGAGTTTTCCCTCTAAGGTAACTTAATCGTAGGCTAACCTGCAATGTCATGTGGAATAGGGTGGCTTCAAACTCACAGAAATCCATCTGCCTCTGCCTTCCAGTTCCTGGGATTAAGTGTGTACCACTGTTTCTAGCTGTCATAATAATTTTTTAAATGTCAGAATATGTCAGTATGTTGCATGTCTTTCTCTTTATCCATGGAAAATGTGAAAGTCTGGTGATTTTTAATTTTTCATGAGCTCCGGTCAGGATGTAAACTTGATGTAGGATCCCCTCTGTATGCTGTAAGTTAATAAAAAAGCTGCTTTGGGCCTATTGCAGCACAGAATAGGGCAAGGAGGACATTCCAAACAGAAAGAAGAGGAAAGAGTAGGCAGAGTCAGGGAGAAGGCATGTGGAGACAGACACCAGACGCTGGACACTGGATGGAATCTTACAGGTAGGCCACAGCCACGTGGTGATACACAGATTAATAGAAACGGGTTAATTTAAGATATAAGAGCTAGCCAATAAAAAGAGTGAGCTAATAGGCCAAGAAGTGTTGTAATAATTCAGTTTCTGTATGATTATTTTGGGTCTGGGCAGCCGGAAACAAATGAGCAGCCTCCGCCTACATGAACTCAACATGCTAATTCAAGGTTGTCAGCCAACTTCCAGCCAACTGGCACCTGTGATTAAACCTTCAGGCATGCACTTTCCAGAGTTGCAGAGTCTTGTTTCTGTAATGTCAACCAAGATCCCAGATGGAACTAAGAAAAGTCACACCTTCCTGGGGTCTTGAGACAGATGGTGAACACACAGACCCACTAAGATCCTGCATGAGAGTCCAGCAGCCAGGGATGGCATGCTATCTACTTTTGCATAGCAACCAGTAGCAGCCAGGGCTGCATAGCCTAAGCCAACACAATAGAAAGGCACTAGTGGGCCGATGTCCTATGCTCTGTCACACCCCAAGTATAGGAGGCTGTTTCCCAAAAGCTTAGCTTGGAGGACGAAGGTGAGGAGCTGTGTACTACAAAAGAATCTAGAATGTATAACACTGGACAGAAGCCAGACTCAGACAACACGAACATCTTGAGCCCATTTATATAAAAGGTGTGTGCATGCGTGCATGCATGCGTGTGTGTGTGTGTGTGTGTGTGTGTGTTTTGTGTAGGCCAGAAGACAACCTCAGGTGTTTTTCCTCAGACACTACGGACCTTGCTTTTTGAGACAGCATCTCTTACTGAACCTGGAGGTCACCAAATAGGATAAGCTTGACCCCAGTGGCCCCCAGATCTCTGCCTGTCTCTGTCTCTCCAGCACTAGTCTTGTAGAACTTACCACCACGCCCACCCTTGTTACATGGGTTACGTGGATTGAACTGCATGCTTTCAAGGCAACAAATCCACAGCAGACAGAGCAGCTCCCCCGCCCCACGCATATTAACAGTATATACAAAAAGACAAACCTGCTTCAGAAGATAGAGAAAACAAAACCAGAAGACGAGTCTTTAGATGAGGAGGGAGTGTCATTATTTGGAAGGTACCTTTTGGGGTAGGTGAGGGTCACATCTTATGAGCAATCGCTAGGCACCGGTGACTCTTTATGACTTACGTCTGTAAGTTTAAACCCCTTTATTTAGACACATATGTCATGTCACAAAAGTCTGTAAACGTGGAATAGTGAGTGGTTAGGGAGAAAATACAGACTGCCATGTGCTTACTGCCCAAAGCCACCTCTGAAAACTTCTCGCTGTGTCTCCCTGCAATCAAGAACATATCCCCCCCACCCCCCATCTGTTTCACTCATGGCCTGTGTCGAGTACAATGGGGTGGCAGAGGGAGAGCTTTTGTTTGGTTGCCTTTCGGGATTTTCCCTTGTATTTGAATGAACCACATTGAATAAATAACGACTTGATGGAGCAATGTGTGTCTAATTAAGCTATTGCTTCTCTGGTGCCTCTCAGGGCTCCAACATTTCCCAAGTCAGAGCTTCGGTTGTGTTGGTGGGGACATGCACCTCTCTTCTCCAGGGAGCCCCTCTGTTTCTGAGGTGGAAAGCAAACCGCCGGGATGCAGATTTTATTAGTAGTGGGAAGTAGTGTCTGGATACAAAACAGAATCTGTGTTGATCCCTCCAAACGCCTGTCAGCTCTGTTCTGGTCTAGGTGGAAGGCCAGGGCCTTGCTTCCTCTGTGTTATACAAGCTCAGCGGCTGAACTGGGATGCATAGACGGGCTGCACAGGCCTTCAGCTGTCCTCTTGCTGAGTGTTCCAAGGCATGTAACTGCTCCCTTCAGTGAGTCCCCAGAGGAGAATTGGATGTGCTCTATGTTCCCTCACTGACCCCTGCATGTATGCAGAACATTTCTGTTACATTTGAGTGTTGCCCTCACGTCTGTCCTTATTTTTCTAAGATGCGTAGAAACCGGAGAAGAAGGAGTACAAAGCCAACCAGGCCTGTCTAATTTATCCAGGCTACTCATTAATTAGCCTCCCATTTTGCTTTATCCGGGGCCCGTTTTTGAGTCATTCTTCTGGTGACGAACAGGGCCTGCATACAGCAATAGCCAGCAGAGCCCACATCTCTAGTAGGTCCCTCTACCAAAAGAAGGAAGCTTCCCACACTCTGAGTGATCCCAAACTGCTCCGACTCGTCTGTCTTCCAGACTTTCTAGTTTCTCTCTTGAATTAGACAATGCTTCAATAGCAGAGACACATTTGTGCCTGATTAAATTCATGGAGAATCACACTGAGACACCACCCACTGAGCACCAGGCCCCACAGTAGGTACTGGGGCTTAGAGGGGAGGTCAATTTCACAACTGTCATGGAAGCAAATTTGTCTCATTCAAGTGAGGGGGGAACACTAGTGTCATGCATGCTTATATAGCACACCGCACACCAACGAAAGAATTTTTAATGGTTGACATCCAGAAGAACACAGGCCAGGCCTGTGGCCCAGAACAGAATTGCCACACTGGAAGGAGGAGCCACTATACTATTGACAGGCAAATAGGAAAGCAAAATTGAACTGTTTTTGACTAGGTAAGTAACTGACTTCGAGATGATGAGATGCCAGCAATATTCTTAGTTAAAAAATGCAGACCAGGAGCTGATGAGGTCACTCAGCAGTTAAGAGCTCTTACTGTCCGCCCCCCCCCCCCGCCCCCGAAGGACTTCTGCTCAGCTCCTAGCACCTACATCAGGTAGTTTACAACCACCTGAAACTCCAGTTTTAGGGGAGCTGATGCCCTCTGCTGGCTTACTCTGATGCTTGCACACACATGATGCACACACACGTGCTCAGACACACTCACTCATACAAGTCAAATATAGTAAACAATTAAAATGAAGCCTAGTAGGTAGCTGTGAGGCACAATCCCACTGGAATGATATCAAAACATCAAACCAAGCAACAGAGAAGCAGGAACAAAAAGACCTGCATGTTTCCTCAGAGCAGAAAGGCAGCATCCTAGGTTCCCTACCATAGTGTGTTTGTCGAATTCTAAGCACACTGAAGCTCACTACAAGGTCATCGATGGAGCTGATGCATTGATGAATTATTATATAACCTGAAAATACCTGTGTGCACATACGGATAAAGTGTGAGCGCTAATGTCTGTGCAGAACACGTGGACTGACACTGGCCCATCGGCGAGACAAAAAGTGCCAATCAAGACTTTCAGAGAGTAGAGAACGCAGGAACGCAGGATCTAAGACATGAAGCTACAGAAACTCAGCTGGAGCCGGAAGTTGTAATACCTACAGGACAGCTAAGAACATCAGTGTTTCACCCTTCATTCCTTGCACCCTGGGAAATGGTCTTGGAGCATGGAAAGAGGCCATCAGGATTCCGGGATAAGCAGGGAAGACAACGTCAAAGTTGCGGGTACCAGGCTCTGCTTCTCCTGATGCTGTGCTTGTACCATATTGCCTGGCTTTCAATGTAATTTTATAATGAATAATATATCACTCAATCAAAATTTTATTCATTCAGTAAATGTTACTATACATGGGGGATGGACACTGAAAATCCTCAGGGATACTGCTGTTGTAACCAAGCTAAGCCAGGGCTTTCAATTCGTAGAAATACTCACCCTTATCATCCTTCCAGGGTGGCAGAAGGGAGTCAATGATAAGATGGTGACCAGGAAGTAAGTTAATTTTAAATAATGGGAAGCTCTGAAGAAAATTAAATAGTGTTTTTCATTGAGTATAGGATACAGACAGTGATTGCTCAAAAGTAATGCTGGTTAGGCCTGAATGATGGGCCAAGGTCGAGAGAGAGAGAGAGAGAGAGAGAGAGAGAGAGAGAGAGAGAGAGAAACCCTACGAGCCCACACATCTAGAGAGAAGGAATAGCGATTGCAGGACTATTGGGGTGAAAAGTCCGGTGCTTAGGGACAGAAAGGAATGCTCAGTGCAGTTAGGTTAAAAAAAAAAAAAAGGTGGTGGCAACTGAGTCACGGGGATTTTCATGCCTAGGGTAAGGAGTTTGGGCCTTAGTCTAAGGATCTCAAGAAATCATTGAAGGGTACTAAGAAAGTAAATATCAACAATACACTTCAATTTTATAGTACTCAGTTGACTGCTGTGCAAAAAATGTACTGCAAAAATGACCCTCAAAAGGACAGCAATGAAGGTTGACTGTGAAATCTATATAAGGGGGTAATTGATGAGCACTAGCGTCAGAAGATGAAAGAGCAAAGAGATCAGGACACTATTTAAAACTGGTTTATGGAGTGGGGTGTGTGTGTGTGTGTGTGTACATTCATATGTGAATGTGTAAGATAAACGCCAGGAATCAAAGCAATCACGCTCATCTCAAGTCTTGGCAAGTGGGCAGCTCTAAATGTATTGGCTGCAATGAAGGCCACATGTTTCTCCTTACTTAAAAAATGATCACCCTTTGAATAATGGCCTCGTAAGTATGCAGCCTGTGCATCATGCAGGCTTAATGAAAGCGCTTTGAGAGGTTTTTCAACAGAATCACATTTAGAAGTAAATATTTACGGCGGTACAACTCATTTGTGAAATTGAGTCATCCTTCTGAGCCGTACTTGATTATTTTCGTAACTAGCCAACAGCATAATATCTATGGAATCATACCATGTGAGTTTCTGACTAATTATCTTACTTAGGAAACATAAATACAGGCTTCTTTTAAGAACAGTTACAAGCAAAATGAATTTCCTGGTACTTCAACAGTGTCTAGCAAGGGTGTAGCTGAGCCCGAGCGGGTGACATCCAGGCATCCTTGAAAAGCTGAAAGTTATGATGTCTTTGGGGGTCTCTTTCGGGTTACAAAGCAAATTGCGGGGATTCTTGGAAGAAAAACATGCAGTAGCATCAACAGCAACGATCAGTAATAGTACGACCTAAGTCTGATTTTCTGACAGAGCAAATCATTTCTATTAACCAAAGCCAGGACGTTCATAACTAAGGCAACATAATGAGAAGTACACTGTGACAACTAGAGTGGAGTGGAGAGGGGCGTGGAGCAGTCTTGGCCTTCATTTGCACCAATCCTGAGCATCTCTGAGATGTATTAACCCCCACAGTGCCCAACACTGTCGACTTGCCCCGAGTCCACGGCTCAGTCTGGGGATTGTTTTGAAAACCAACTCTGTTTTTCCTATCTCTCCATCTTCCCCTGTTGCCACCCTCATTCCAGCCTCCACATTTCACACCCCGACTCGTCTTTCTTCTTCCCATCTACCCATCACGTCCTGACTGACACTTAAGGATGCAAAGCTGATACTGGCTCACTCTTCCTTAAAAATCTTCACTCACGCCCCGTGAAAACAAAATAGAAACTTCTGCCGCTCTACAAGACCTAGCCCATGAGCGTCAGATCTGCCTCCACACTAGAGCCACATAGGGGGGGTTTTACAATCGTTTTGTCTAAATCCTACTTCAGTGCAATTCTTCTGGTCCCTATCTAGAAGGGCCTGGGCACAGGTGGTTTCTTTCACCCCCACACATTCTATCAGTGATTTGTTAATGAGATCAAGATGAGAAACAGCAAACTGATTTCAACATAACTTTTCCCTAATCTCTAACAACTTTCCCTCTTAAGAAAGAAAAGAAAAGACTAGAAAAGAAAAGAAAAGAAAAGATCCCTTCCACTCATATGGGAATTTTCAGTTTTGCGTTTGCCATATACAGACCCTAGAATGTCTCACTTTGGGTGCAGCTAAACTGGACGGACACATTAATTCTCTACCTGGGTGCTGCATTGCAGGAAATCCCTTGGTACCCACTTTTCCAACCCCTTTAATTTTAGCTTCTCCAAACTTGGTTATTAATCTCATTGTGTCTTTATTTATTTAATGTGTAATTGAATAACCTATTACAGGGATATTTATTTAATGTTTATCTCTCCTAGTAGTCTGTGACCTCCTTGAATGCAGACAGTCGATCTGGTTGACTGGCCCCACTTCCTTAATACTTAACTAACATCAGGTCATCTGCGGACTGTGGAGTCAAGAGGGTTGAGATTGACTTAATAGCAATTATCTAGGTCATTACCTGCCAAATATAAATTATCTTTCATCACCAGAAGATTGTTTGTGGGATTGGTGGGTGCTCACAACCCTCATACAAATGCCTAAATATTTGGATATAGCCTACACACATGCCCTCCCCTCCATATCACGTCATCTGACATTCCTTAGGAAACCTAAATGCTATGTGAACAATTTTTCAACATTGTCTAAAAAGTAATGACACCAAAATCTGTGTATGTATAGTAAAGAGGTCATAAAAAGTTGACTCGCAGATGGTCAAATCCACAGATAAGGAACCTTGAATAAGAAAGACTGATTGAAGATTAATTGGTACATCCATAACTTCAGAGCCACTGAAGAGTCAACAAGGGCGATCAAGAAGAATCTGCCAAGCTTATCATAAAGTATTACATAAATGTAGTCAATGTTTAGTATTTTCCACCAATTAGCTCAATCATTTAGAAATTGGGTTTTTTTTTTCTTTATGCATCAAGGAAATAATCCAGGGAGCTCAAACTACTTGTCTCACTTCCCAAAGGTACCAATTTTCAAGGAGAGAGTAGCCAGCACCTCGAATGGCTTGTCTCCTCTCTTTCCCACTTCTCTGCTTCTTTCTTCTTTCTTGGCTCCCCATCGTCTCAACCCTCACTTCTGTCTCTCCACATAATTACTTATTAACACCAATAATCCTCACGACCTCATCCTCAAAAAGATACACAGTAAGGGGCTGCCTCTGACGACACCCTGCCATAAGATAGGATATTAGGGTGCCCCAAGTGTGATGTTCAGAGTCAACATACTCCCCCAGAAGATGGGGGGATCAGCACAGGATCTGGCACCTGGATGGTCTCAGACCATCCAGTTATCGTGCTTTCCAACTAAAGGGACAAGGAATAAGAGGACAACAGAAGACTTTATTAACAAGAGGGATTTAAGGTCCTCATGTTCCTACTGAAGGGACAAGGAATAAGAAGGCAACAGAAGACTTGATTTATGAGAGGAATTTAAGGTCCTCACGTTTCCGATGAGGAGAGAGAAGACAGCACACATTACAAAGTTATACCCTAATGCTCTTAACTGATTTGTCTCTGCACATCCTGTTTTATAGATGAGAAAACTGAACTTGAAATGCTCTGTAAATGTGTCCAAGGTATCGAGTGTTCTGTCAGGGTACTTGTGTGACCTAAAACTGTAAGGCCAGATCTTAGTGTTTTATTTTGCTGTTACAGCACGCTACTCAGTGTGGCCACAGCTATCGTGAGAACAGGTGAGAAGCATTTGATTTGTGGTTGTTCCACCTGCCAGCAATGTTTGCCACCAATATGCCAGCCTCCTAGTGGCCTCTTCTCAAGAGGCCCTGAAGAGTCCCCCACTTCTCTGCTCATATGGTGACATTCTAAAGTGACCTTCATCTTCCTTTCTGAGACTGTTTTTGTGTAAGGACAATGATCCTTTGGACTCAGTGAGGTCTATGGAATCCCTTGGCACACAGCCCAGGACTCTCTTTTGTCTTTCTCTAACTCTGGCTCCTTGAACCATTCTCTAGACTTCGAAAACTCAGATGGAAATCAACCAAAGAGTGACAGCCCTTAACCCTTAACCCATTCCCATTTAGTATAAACCCTTTTCCCAAAGTCCTTCCTGCTGAGCAAATCCATCCCAACAGAGCTTCCAAGTAAAATATGTATTTAGTTAAATTTGCATCTCATATACACAGTGAATGTTTTTCTAGAAATATGTCCCAAATATTAAGAAACAATATATTAATCTATATCAAAATTCTATATATACTATAACATATAAATGTATTGTTTAGTTGAAATTATATTTAATCCTGTAATATCTAAAGATATTGTTCCCCTGAAACTCAAATTGACTTGAGTTTTGGTTTTCCTAAATCTGGCAACCTTAATCCTAGCTCAGTGGGCAGAGGCAATGGGAAGACCAGTGTGGGCTGGATCTCAGAATTGGGCTTTGTTCCCGCTCTTCTGTCTAATCCCCGTGAGAGCCTGTCCTTCACAGTGACTCACTTCCCCCATCTGTCCCATGAGAAGTTGAAGCAGGTATTCTTCAGAGATGTCACTGGCCTTCCTCCCGGCACTGGGGAGTTGCCTTCTGCTTCCCATATTCCGATCAGCTTGTGCCAACTGCAGTCATCAGCACACCGTGTGCTCCCACTGCACTGAATCTTTCTAGAAGAGGGATGGTTTCCCCCTCACAGGCAGTAGAAGAACATGGGGAAAGGAGACTGCGGCTGCATAAGCGGAAGGGCTGGCGATGCTTTTTATTATGACTTGATAAACGTAAGCTTCGCTTTCTGCCCTGATACGAACTGGAAGGTTGGTGTGAACTCTCTTCCTAGAACATAAAGGTACCTCATAAGCATTTTATCTAACACCATAGGCTTTGCATTTCCTGAACTGCAAGGTTTGTGACCCAGCATTGGCCCAGTGAGGTCTGAGATACAAAAGCAAATATGAAGAGGGGGTAAGAGAGCTAAATGCCACAGATGAACTGGCCATCAGCCCTGAGGAGAGATGGACTTATTGTCCTCTTTGTACAGATCCACAAAATTGAATCTAATTGGCTCTCTGAGAAGGTTGTTGCCTTCACCAGCGTGAGTTCGCAGTTAGCTCACGGGGATGCAGGTGGGTATGGAGAGCATCATCAATTGACTCAGAGCAATTGGCGGTTCAGCAGGTACCTTCTCGCTACTGCCAGAGCCTGGCTCCAGCCTTATTACTCAGGATGCTTGAGCCACATGCCAGACTTCTGGAAGCATCTGGGCATTCTTTTTTCTTTAATTTTTATAAAAAAAAATTCTTTTCACGCACTATGTTTTGATCATATTCTTTTCCCTCCCTTAATCCCCAACTCTTCTCAAATCCTACCCGTGCAACTCATGTTCTCTCCCCGACACACACACAATATCACTCAGAAATACAACTGAAAATCAAAATAGACAAACAACTTTTAAAAAACAGACAAAACAAAACAAAACCACACTGAAAATCATGTAGTCCATTCAGTGTTGGCCAACCACTCCTGGCCATGAGCATTCTTGACCTTAGAACATCGTGTACAGACTGTGAGGTGGGAGGCCCAATCTCTTCTTTGGGCACACTTGTTGGCTGATGAGTGGGTATATGGACTCAGCTTTCTGGTTTCAGTGTCTGATGAAGAAAAGAAACGAGATACTAAATCTGGGGTGACATTACATTCAGAGAGAAAGGTCGAGGAAGCTGAGAAGAATGCAGCAGTCTGGGACTCAAAAGGGCAAGGATCAGGATATGAGAGTCCTATTTTGCCTAGAGTAAGAAAGCATGGAAGCAACTTGAAGATATGGAGACCCCCAATTTGGGTGGAACGAGTCTACGGAGAACAGCATTTAGCCCCTGTAACGCATATCTCTTAACGGGTAAATGTTCATCGACACCATTTGAGTTCTCACTTTATCCCAGACTTTTCACTTAGAATTCTTGATATGAGTTGTGGGATCCAGTTGTGAGAACTCTTCCCTGGGATGTTTACTAATAGCGAGGTTCATGTTTATCTAGCATGTCTGGGTATTAAAATATAAGAAAATTCTGATCAGGTTGGTAAGTAGCTGCCCATGGTTTTCCCATAGAAATCTCAGCTCCTCCTATAGCCAGCAAAGTAGAAGGTGATTCTGAAGGGTTTGTCCATATCATACCTTAGCTCAGTACACACTTGCTTTTGTTGTGTGTTGTAAACCCAAGGACCTGCCAACACAATTGGGATATAGTCACTGGGATTAGTGACTGTTACTTTGTATGGCCAAAGAGAATTCAGAGGTGTGATAATTAAGAATCCAGCAAACCCTAGTGGCTCTTAAGTGCTGTGATGTGTGCCTTTGTTTTCTTTGTTTCTTTTTCATTTTGTTTGTTTGCTTTGTTTTATTTGCATATGTGCGTGTGTTTGTGTCTGTGGTATGTAATGCAGTTAACAGGTACATGCACGTGTACAACTACACATGCATGTGAAAATCAGAGGTCAAAATCTTTCTCTAAGACTAAGGCAGAGTCTCTCTAAGATCTTGGAGCTCAGCTCACTGACCAGTAGAGCTCCAAATACCCTCTTCCTGCTACCCTACTGCTGAGATTCTAGACACATGAAGCCAGTCCCAGCATTTTAGGTGGGTTCCAGCAATCCTAACTCAGGTTCTCAAGATTCTCTAAGAATCTTGCCGATTTAGCACCTCCAGAGCCCGTAATCACAGTCTTTATCAGAAGAAGGCGTATGTGAAGCAAAAGGACGAAGTGCATATGACAAGAACCTAAGGGAGATTTGGAGACATGATGCTGCGCCAATGGCTTTGAAATGGATCAAACAATCTTGGGAATGCAGCTCTAAAAAAAATACTCTCTTCTGGAAGTGAATTCCCCCAGAGCTGCCATAAGGAACGCAGCCCCCGAAACCTCCATTTCAGCACAATGGAACTGAACTCCACTAACCTCCAAAATGTGAGCAAATCAATTTGTGTGTTCAAGTCACTGAGTTAGTGATGCTTTGTGAGACTAGTTAGCCCAAGAAAACGAAAACAGCCTCACCAACAGCAGTCCAGTAGGGAAGATGAAAATAGATGAGTTAAGAGATTTTTCCTTTTGCTTCTAAGTTGATGGTTGGGGTTTGAATTTAGGCTGCCTGACTCCAGGATGCCTGTTCTTAATCACAAGTTGTTTTCCAGTCTGGCTTAAGGGAAATCACCATGGAAGCCACTGCCAGCATTTATCCCAGAGGTTAGAGGAATCCCAAGACTTTGAGACCAGAGCCTAAAGGACAAAGCATGGGTGTACCTATGTCTGTCGTATTCTCAATATCATCCTCCTGCCCTGTGGTCTGGACTGTAACTTGGAGGCTTTCTAGATGAGGAGAATTCACCCCAGGGTTACCTAGTGCTGATTTCTGAAGGGATGGCAAGAGTCTTCCAAACACCCTCTTGTATTAATGGCATTCTATAGGTATATTTTGGCCTGGTGGTGTGACTAATTAACGTAGGTGGAGAAACTTCCAGTTGAGCCACTGAATTATTAACACGTGATATGAACAAAAGGGGACTTGACCCAACCCAATTTTGTCCCTGCCTTGTAGACTCAACAGCAAAAACCAAAAAGAACATCACTAAGTTCTTGTGATGGCCAGCAGAGAAGTCATATGAGACTTTTTTGGACAGAGTATTGAGCTTCTGCCTCATCCTGACCTGGATTCTGACAGAGGTGTCCTAAGGTCAGATCACTGTGCAGAGCAAGGCCAAACAATACATTTGGAAATTAGTTGGTTAAAAGCTATGAGAATCTCAGAAAAGGATCAAAGAGCCCAAATGAACATTCTTGACCCATTTCTTTTGCCAATTTCTCCAGACTACAACATCCATGAAGAAGAAGAAGAAGAAGAAGAAGAAGAAGAAGAAGAAGAAGAAGAAGAAGAAGAAGAAGAAGAAGAAGGAGAAGAAGAAGAAGAAGAAGAAAAAGAAGAAGAAAAAGAAGAAGAAAAAGAAGAAGACAAAAATAGNGGTGTGTGTGTGTGTGTGTGTACATTCATATGTGAATGTGTAAGATAAACGCCAGGAATCAAAGCAATCACGCTCATCTCAAGTCTTGGCAAGTGGGCAGCTCTAAATGTATTGGCTGCAATGAAGGCCACATGTTTCTCCTTACTTAAAAAATGATCACCCTTTGAATAATGGCCTCGTAAGTATGCAGCCTGTGCATCATGCAGGCTTAATGAAAGCGCTTTGAGAGGTTTTTCAACAGAATCACATTTAGAAGTAAATATTTACGGCGGTACAACTCATTTGTGAAATTGAGTCATCCTTCTGAGCCGTACTTGATTATTTTCGTAACTAGCCAACAGCATAATATCTATGGAATCATACCATGTGAGTTTCTGACTAATTATCTTACTTAGGAAACATAAATACAGGCTTCTTTTAAGAACAGTTACAAGCAAAATGAATTTCCTGGTACTTCAACAGTGTCTAGCAAGGGTGTAGCTGAGCCCGAGCGGGTGACATCCAGGCATCCTTGAAAAGCTGAAAGTTATGATGTCTTTGGGGGTCTCTTTCGGGTTACAAAGCAAATTGCGGGGATTCTTGGAAGAAAAACATGCAGTAGCATCAACAGCAACGATCAGTAATAGTACGACCTAAGTCTGATTTTCTGACAGAGCAAATCATTTCTATTAACCAAAGCCAGGACGTTCATAACTAAGGCAACATAATGAGAAGTACACTGTGACAACTAGAGTGGAGTGGAGAGGGGCGTGGAGCAGTCTTGGCCTTCATTTGCACCAATCCTGAGCATCTCTGAGATGTATTAACCCCCACAGTGCCCAACACTGTCGACTTGCCCCGAGTCCACGGCTCAGTCTGGGGATTGTTTTGAAAACCAACTCTGTTTTTCCTATCTCTCCATCTTCCCCTGTTGCCACCCTCATTCCAGCCTCCACATTTCACACCCCGACTCGTCTTTCTTCTTCCCATCTACCCATCACGTCCTGACTGACACTTAAGGATGCAAAGCTGATACTGGCTCACTCTTCCTTAAAAATCTTCACTCACGCCCCGTGAAAACAAAATAGAAACTTCTGCCGCTCTACAAGACCTAGCCCATGAGCGTCAGATCTGCCTCCACACTAGAGCCACATAGGGGGGGTTTTACAATCGTTTTGTCTAAATCCTACTTCAGTGCAATTCTTCTGGTCCCTATCTAGAAGGGCCTGGGCACAGGTGGTTTCTTTCACCCCCACACATTCTATCAGTGATTTGTTAATGAGATCAAGATGAGAAACAGCAAACTGATTTCAACATAACTTTTCCCTAATCTCTAACAACTTTCCCTCTTAAGAAAGAAAAGAAAAGACTAGAAAAGAAAAGAAAAGAAAAGATCCCTTCCACTCATATGGGAATTTTCAGTTTTGCGTTTGCCATATACAGACCCTAGAATGTCTCACTTTGGGTGCAGCTAAACTGGACGGACACATTAATTCTCTACCTGGGTGCTGCATTGCAGGAAATCCCTTGGTACCCACTTTTCCAACCCCTTTAATTTTAGCTTCTCCAAACTTGGTTATTAATCTCATTGTGTCTTTATTTATTTAATGTGTAATTGAATAACCTATTACAGGGATATTTATTTAATGTTTATCTCTCCTAGTAGTCTGTGACCTCCTTGAATGCAGACAGTCGATCTGGTTGACTGGCCCCACTTCCTTAATACTTAACTAACATCAGGTCATCTGCGGACTGTGGAGTCAAGAGGGTTGAGATTGACTTAATAGCAATTATCTAGGTCATTACCTGCCAAATATAAATTATCTTTCATCACCAGAAGATTGTTTGTGGGATTGGTGGGTGCTCACAACCCTCATACAAATGCCTAAATATTTGGATATAGCCTACACACATGCCCTCCCCTCCATATCACGTCATCTGACATTCCTTAGGAAACCTAAATGCTATGTGAACAATTTTTCAACATTGTCTAAAAAGTAATGACACCAAAATCTGTGTATGTATAGTAAAGAGGTCATAAAAAGTTGACTCGCAGATGGTCAAATCCACAGATAAGGAACCTTGAATAAGAAAGACTGATTGAAGATTAATTGGTACATCCATAACTTCAGAGCCACTGAAGAGTCAACAAGGGCGATCAAGAAGAATCTGCCAAGCTTATCATAAAGTATTACATAAATGTAGTCAATGTTTAGTATTTTCCACCAATTAGCTCAATCATTTAGAAATTGGGTTTTTTTTTTCTTTATGCATCAAGGAAATAATCCAGGGAGCTCAAACTACTTGTCTCACTTCCCAAAGGTACCAATTTTCAAGGAGAGAGTAGCCAGCACCTCGAATGGCTTGTCTCCTCTCTTTCCCACTTCTCTGCTTCTTTCTTCTTTCTTGGCTCCCCATCGTCTCAACCCTCACTTCTGTCTCTCCACATAATTACTTATTAACACCAATAATCCTCACGACCTCATCCTCAAAAAGATACACAGTAAGGGGCTGCCTCTGACGACACCCTGCCATAAGATAGGATATTAGGGTGCCCCAAGTGTGATGTTCAGAGTCAACATACTCCCCCAGAAGATGGGGGGATCAGCACAGGATCTGGCACCTGGATGGTCTCAGACCATCCAGTTATCGTGCTTTCCAACTAAAGGGACAAGGAATAAGAGGACAACAGAAGACTTTATTAACAAGAGGGATTTAAGGTCCTCATGTTCCTACTGAAGGGACAAGGAATAAGAAGGCAACAGAAGACTTGATTTATGAGAGGAATTTAAGGTCCTCACGTTTCCGATGAGGAGAGAGAAGACAGCACACATTACAAAGTTATACCCTAATGCTCTTAACTGATTTGTCTCTGCACATCCTGTTTTATAGATGAGAAAACTGAACTTGAAATGCTCTGTAAATGTGTCCAAGGTATCGAGTGTTCTGTCAGGGTACTTGTGTGACCTAAAACTGTAAGGCCAGATCTTAGTGTTTTATTTTGCTGTTACAGCACGCTACTCAGTGTGGCCACAGCTATCGTGAGAACAGGTGAGAAGCATTTGATTTGTGGTTGTTCCACCTGCCAGCAATGTTTGCCACCAATATGCCAGCCTCCTAGTGGCCTCTTCTCAAGAGGCCCTGAAGAGTCCCCCACTTCTCTGCTCATATGGTGACATTCTAAAGTGACCTTCATCTTCCTTTCTGAGACTGTTTTTGTGTAAGGACAATGATCCTTTGGACTCAGTGAGGTCTATGGAATCCCTTGGCACACAGCCCAGGACTCTCTTTTGTCTTTCTCTAACTCTGGCTCCTTGAACCATTCTCTAGACTTCGAAAACTCAGATGGAAATCAACCAAAGAGTGACAGCCCTTAACCCTTAACCCATTCCCATTTAGTATAAACCCTTTTCCCAAAGTCCTTCCTGCTGAGCAAATCCATCCCAACAGAGCTTCCAAGTAAAATATGTATTTAGTTAAATTTGCATCTCATATACACAGTGAATGTTTTTCTAGAAATATGTCCCAAATATTAAGAAACAATATATTAATCTATATCAAAATTCTATATATACTATAACATATAAATGTATTGTTTAGTTGAAATTATATTTAATCCTGTAATATCTAAAGATATTGTTCCCCTGAAACTCAAATTGACTTGAGTTTTGGTTTTCCTAAATCTGGCAACCTTAATCCTAGCTCAGTGGGCAGAGGCAATGGGAAGACCAGTGTGGGCTGGATCTCAGAATTGGGCTTTGTTCCCGCTCTTCTGTCTAATCCCCGTGAGAGCCTGTCCTTCACAGTGACTCACTTCCCCCATCTGTCCCATGAGAAGTTGAAGCAGGTATTCTTCAGAGATGTCACTGGCCTTCCTCCCGGCACTGGGGAGTTGCCTTCTGCTTCCCATATTCCGATCAGCTTGTGCCAACTGCAGTCATCAGCACACCGTGTGCTCCCACTGCACTGAATCTTTCTAGAAGAGGGATGGTTTCCCCCTCACAGGCAGTAGAAGAACATGGGGAAAGGAGACTGCGGCTGCATAAGCGGAAGGGCTGGCGATGCTTTTTATTATGACTTGATAAACGTAAGCTTCGCTTTCTGCCCTGATACGAACTGGAAGGTTGGTGTGAACTCTCTTCCTAGAACATAAAGGTACCTCATAAGCATTTTATCTAACACCATAGGCTTTGCATTTCCTGAACTGCAAGGTTTGTGACCCAGCATTGGCCCAGTGAGGTCTGAGATACAAAAGCAAATATGAAGAGGGGGTAAGAGAGCTAAATGCCACAGATGAACTGGCCATCAGCCCTGAGGAGAGATGGACTTATTGTCCTCTTTGTACAGATCCACAAAATTGAATCTAATTGGCTCTCTGAGAAGGTTGTTGCCTTCACCAGCGTGAGTTCGCAGTTAGCTCACGGGGATGCAGGTGGGTATGGAGAGCATCATCAATTGACTCAGAGCAATTGGCGGTTCAGCAGGTACCTTCTCGCTACTGCCAGAGCCTGGCTCCAGCCTTATTACTCAGGATGCTTGAGCCACATGCCAGACTTCTGGAAGCATCTGGGCATTCTTTTTTCTTTAATTTTTATAAAAAAAAATTCTTTTCACGCACTATGTTTTGATCATATTCTTTTCCCTCCCTTAATCCCCAACTCTTCTCAAATCCTACCCGTGCAACTCATGTTCTCTCCCCGACACACACACAATATCACTCAGAAATACAACTGAAAATCAAAATAGACAAACAACTTTTAAAAAACAGACAAAACAAAACAAAACCACACTGAAAATCATGTAGTCCATTCAGTGTTGGCCAACCACTCCTGGCCATGAGCATTCTTGACCTTAGAACATCGTGTACAGACTGTGAGGTGGGAGGCCCAATCTCTTCTTTGGGCACACTTGTTGGCTGATGAGTGGGTATATGGACTCAGCTTTCTGGTTTCAGTGTCTGATGAAGAAAAGAAACGAGATACTAAATCTGGGGTGACATTACATTCAGAGAGAAAGGTCGAGGAAGCTGAGAAGAATGCAGCAGTCTGGGACTCAAAAGGGCAAGGATCAGGATATGAGAGTCCTATTTTGCCTAGAGTAAGAAAGCATGGAAGCAACTTGAAGATATGGAGACCCCCAATTTGGGTGGAACGAGTCTACGGAGAACAGCATTTAGCCCCTGTAACGCATATCTCTTAACGGGTAAATGTTCATCGACACCATTTGAGTTCTCACTTTATCCCAGACTTTTCACTTAGAATTCTTGATATGAGTTGTGGGATCCAGTTGTGAGAACTCTTCCCTGGGATGTTTACTAATAGCGAGGTTCATGTTTATCTAGCATGTCTGGGTATTAAAATATAAGAAAATTCTGATCAGGTTGGTAAGTAGCTGCCCATGGTTTTCCCATAGAAATCTCAGCTCCTCCTATAGCCAGCAAAGTAGAAGGTGATTCTGAAGGGTTTGTCCATATCATACCTTAGCTCAGTACACACTTGCTTTTGTTGTGTGTTGTAAACCCAAGGACCTGCCAACACAATTGGGATATAGTCACTGGGATTAGTGACTGTTACTTTGTATGGCCAAAGAGAATTCAGAGGTGTGATAATTAAGAATCCAGCAAACCCTAGTGGCTCTTAAGTGCTGTGATGTGTGCCTTTGTTTTCTTTGTTTCTTTTTCATTTTGTTTGTTTGCTTTGTTTTATTTGCATATGTGCGTGTGTTTGTGTCTGTGGTATGTAATGCAGTTAACAGGTACATGCACGTGTACAACTACACATGCATGTGAAAATCAGAGGTCAAAATCTTTCTCTAAGACTAAGGCAGAGTCTCTCTAAGATCTTGGAGCTCAGCTCACTGACCAGTAGAGCTCCAAATACCCTCTTCCTGCTACCCTACTGCTGAGATTCTAGACACATGAAGCCAGTCCCAGCATTTTAGGTGGGTTCCAGCAATCCTAACTCAGGTTCTCAAGATTCTCTAAGAATCTTGCCGATTTAGCACCTCCAGAGCCCGTAATCACAGTCTTTATCAGAAGAAGGCGTATGTGAAGCAAAAGGACGAAGTGCATATGACAAGAACCTAAGGGAGATTTGGAGACATGATGCTGCGCCAATGGCTTTGAAATGGATCAAACAATCTTGGGAATGCAGCTCTAAAAAAAATACTCTCTTCTGGAAGTGAATTCCCCCAGAGCTGCCATAAGGAACGCAGCCCCCGAAACCTCCATTTCAGCACAATGGAACTGAACTCCACTAACCTCCAAAATGTGAGCAAATCAATTTGTGTGTTCAAGTCACTGAGTTAGTGATGCTTTGTGAGACTAGTTAGCCCAAGAAAACGAAAACAGCCTCACCAACAGCAGTCCAGTAGGGAAGATGAAAATAGATGAGTTAAGAGATTTTTCCTTTTGCTTCTAAGTTGATGGTTGGGGTTTGAATTTAGGCTGCCTGACTCCAGGATGCCTGTTCTTAATCACAAGTTGTTTTCCAGTCTGGCTTAAGGGAAATCACCATGGAAGCCACTGCCAGCATTTATCCCAGAGGTTAGAGGAATCCCAAGACTTTGAGACCAGAGCCTAAAGGACAAAGCATGGGTGTACCTATGTCTGTCGTATTCTCAATATCATCCTCCTGCCCTGTGGTCTGGACTGTAACTTGGAGGCTTTCTAGATGAGGAGAATTCACCCCAGGGTTACCTAGTGCTGATTTCTGAAGGGATGGCAAGAGTCTTCCAAACACCCTCTTGTATTAATGGCATTCTATAGGTATATTTTGGCCTGGTGGTGTGACTAATTAACGTAGGTGGAGAAACTTCCAGTTGAGCCACTGAATTATTAACACGTGATATGAACAAAAGGGGACTTGACCCAACCCAATTTTGTCCCTGCCTTGTAGACTCAACAGCAAAAACCAAAAAGAACATCACTAAGTTCTTGTGATGGCCAGCAGAGAAGTCATATGAGACTTTTTTGGACAGAGTATTGAGCTTCTGCCTCATCCTGACCTGGATTCTGACAGAGGTGTCCTAAGGTCAGATCACTGTGCAGAGCAAGGCCAAACAATACATTTGGAAATTAGTTGGTTAAAAGCTATGAGAATCTCAGAAAAGGATCAAAGAGCCCAAATGAACATTCTTGACCCATTTCTTTTGCCAATTTCTCCAGACTACAACATCCATGAAGAAGAAGAAGAAGAAGAAGAAGAAGAAGAAGAAGAAGAAGAAGAAGAAGAAGAAGAAGAAGAAGAAGAAAAAGAAGAAGAAGAAAAAGAAAAAGAAGAAGAAAAAGAAGAAGAAAAAGAAGAAGACACAAATAGACATGGCAAGCCAATTGGAATGAGAGTAGAAGAAGGAGTGTCCCTATTTAGTTGAATTATTCTCCAAAGATATTATTGGAAATGAATGTGATCAGTTACTGAGTTGTGCCTTCCACAAAGATGCAAGCTCAAGTCCCAACTCTTCCTAGCTGTGCATATGACATTATTTGGAAGTGAGGTCTTTACATATGTAATAACTGAGATGAGAGTGGATGATTAGTCTTGGGGTCTTTACATCTTTAAATTTATTATTTTTATTAATAATAATTGTAATAATAATATCATTGGTAATATGCTAAGCAAGTATTCCTCTGCCAAACTACATCCCCAGCATTTTTTAGTATTTTTATTTTGAGATAGATTTCACTAACCTGTGTAAGTTGACCTTGAACCCACTATGTAGCCCAGACAGGCCTAGAACTTTCATTCTTCCTTAGTCTATGAGTAGTTGGGATTACACTTTTGCATTACCAGAGTCAGAGGTCTGTCTACTTTTTGCTGTATACATTTTTTAATTTGTTTTGAGATAGAATCTCATGTCGTCTGGGCTGGTTTTGAATTTGCCGTGGTGCCAGAGATGGTTTTGAGCTCCTGATCCTCCCATTTTGGTCTCCTGGAGTTCTTAGTTTATAGGTGTATTCTAGCATGCCAGCTCTGCCTGGTGTCTTTAGCAGAAGGCTTTCTACCATCTCCAGAAGTTCTAAAGAGGCAAGGTAGAATGTTAGGATGAACCTAATGCTATCACCCGAATTTCAGACTTCTGATGGCCAGAGTGGGAAAGAACACGAATCTGTTATCTTTAACCCATCCTGGTAGCCCTAGACAATTAACATGGACCCAGTGAGTTTGAGAAATGAGACTCTGATCCTCTTAGTGTCTCCTTCAGACCTGGGTCAAGTTCTATCATGTCCAGGCTCAAACTAGGATGAAGAAGGGAACTATGAGAAGATCTGTTGTAGCACAAAAAGGTTTAATGGCGAGAATGTTTGGATCATGTCTGAGGGAAGCATGGATTTTACTGCGGGGCAGCTAGTCATGGTGAATGGAACTGGAGAGGCAGGAGGAAGCCAGAATGGCAGTCCTGTTCCCCAGATAAATAACACTCATAGCTTTGGACTTGACTTCCTCTTTCTCAGAGGGAAAGGCACGTGAATATCACATACATTACTACACAGACAGCACCAGGGCCAACCTCCCTCTTCCCCAAGTCTTACACAGAGATGTTGCCAATTTGTGTTTTGGAAATTGCTGCGTCCCTGTTTGTTCTGAGGAGTGAATAACCTCCCTGATCTCCACCTACACTTGGAACAAATTGAAAGGCAGGTATCAGCAAGACGCTATCGAAAGATGACTTTCAACGTGATAAAATCTTGCTGGGGTGCGTGGGTTTGTGTGAGAGCCACATGCACCTAACAGTGGCATGGTTCAACCAGAAGAACGCTGCACTTCGTGGAGCAGATGGACCAAGGTGCAATCACTGGCTCGCTCCACTTTGGGCTCAGAGAGAAGGCATACACATCCCCAGGCTTGGGGTTTTGGATAGAAACGGCCATGTTAATCCACAGAGCCATATCTGTCCCCACCGTCTGGAATTTAAGGCACTTCAGAAGACAGAAATCCGAGCAGGCAGGAGGCCAAAGAGCTTAAGGGAAGCTTGCTGCTCCTTGCAAACTTAACATCATTCTTGCACGTGTGCCTGCATGAAAGCATCCTGGGCCAGGGAGGGTTTTAGCACATGATATGGAAATGGAAGAGGAACAGCCTTAAAAAGCCACATTGAGGCAATAGATGTTTATGGTTTGGTTATTCTTGAGGAATTGGGGATAGAAAGAGCTTTAGGGCTAGAGTGTAGAGACAAGGTGTTGTTAGTGTCACCATAAACCTCTACTTTGGAACACAGATTCACCAGTTAGAACAAATCCCCTAGTATGTTTGTTCCATGGGACATACATAACAAATATTTACATATGGTATACGCCTCACATACAGGCACACAGGTCTCATGTGTATGGCTCCTCTAAGCCCTGTCTAAGATGATGATGATCTTAGAGTGAGGAATCTGAATGAAACATCTCTGGAAGCAAAGGCATAAGTTATTTCCTTATCGTGGTGTTGATGGAGAAGCCCACTGGTAACAATGTGCTTGGATGGAAAGAGGAATAAATCCTGGCTGTCCCTGTGACTTCTAACTCACTGTAAGTGTCTGCTTTTATCTCATGTGAGGTGTTATTCTGATGTGGACTGGGTGGTTACTCAGGGCGATGACACACAGGAAAACCATTCAGGTCTCCAGATGAGACTGTTTTATAGTGGGAACAATTTTGTATTTAGAGTTGGGGCAGAGTAGGTTTCTTCTGACTCTCAGTTGTGGCCTATTTGGGTAGATAGCCCAGCTTTCCTTGGGGTCCTGGGCTTTTCTGGCTTCTGTGTGTCTTTACTGAGCTCAGAGACTTCCCAGAGCCCTATGCCCACATAGCTCTCCTCCCCCACCCTTGCCCAGTCCTTTACCAAACTCAGGACTCCAAAGCTCGGATCTCCGGGATGCTTTAGGCTCTGCTGACATCTTTCTTTAGATGTCCCCAAGAAGCCTCACTCGACTTTGGGAAAAATCAAAGTTCCTATCTGTGTCCCACACATGAGTTTGCTGCAGTGCAGGCAGTCCACGAAGAGATGAATATTGTTTGGTTTCAACAAGACTTTTACTTCCGAGGACCTGCAGAGTGTCGGCTGTGCTCCCCCGTGCTTGCTTCAGTGAGGAATGCCCTCCCAACGCTGGCATGGAAGCGATCCCTCTACAAAGCGGGTTGAATCCCGTGCCCTCTTGTTTCAAAGCATTGAGTGCTTCTCCACGTTCTTCCCCAGCCCTCTGGGACCTGGCTCTGTGCCACCTTTCACACTCTGTCCCCCGCATTATCTGGACCTTGATCTTGATGCGGTTCCCAGAACGCTGGGTTCTGCTTGTCAGCGCCGTACCTTGGCACACCTGTCTGATTAGCTGGGAAGCTGTGTACCTTCCCACAATATAGCTTCTGAGGCGATGTTCCTGTCCGTAGACCCAGCTCCGGTGCCCTCCTCTCTCAGCTTCATTCATTCCTTCGTCTGTGCCTTCATCTAGCATTTGTGTGGGCGTCTTTCTGTGAGCCGTTGTCATATACCAGGGAGTTTGCAGAGTCTGGTAAGGTAGGGGTGGGACAAGGAGACTGCTTAACCTGGACATCAGGTGGGTAGATTGGTACCGGAGACATTTTTTCCAAATGAGGTTACCTACACCAAGACAAGTCATTTATTGTGCAACTTTAAATTGATGCGCTGTTGCTAGGACATGCTGTCCAAGTGCACTCTAACGGTTGTTTTTAAATACGGGAATTATCCCATGACTAACAGGATAACCCAGCAATCTGTCTTGGAGACAATGATTTGTTGCATGAAGATACTTAAGACAAAGAACGGTTTTTTGCAATTGCTTCATATTATTGCTTCATTTTTAAATCGTATTAGAAGTTTAGAAAAGCAAATATAAGCCCATCTTGACATTTAAGAAGCCATGGGGCAGTGGTATTATAACAAGTGCTTTTTCTTTTTATGACAGTCTCCTCACCAAAGCTACACCGAGAAACTGTGCTTATGGACACAAACATGGAACTTGCTGTGAAAGTAGAACTTTAGTCCTTTTCTCTTTCCATCGAAGGCAGCGGTCCACAAGCAGCTCTGGGATGGAAATACTGGAGGTGCCGTGATCGTGATGCTCAGAGCTGCCCATTGCCAAACTTGGCATGGGATGGGAGACACACAACAGGGATGGAGAGAAACAAGTGTCCTCACTCGAGTGACTTCCACTGCACTATACCCAACACGTAGATAAAATAGCAGGAACTTCAACAAGGAAGGGTATTGTGCAAGATGAAGCGACAGAGGCCAGATGGTGTGGGGGAGAAGGGAGGGCGGTCTGCCAGGCATTTCTAGTGTTTACAGGGTGGCCACCGGAGTTTTACCTACATAGTTCTGACTCTGCCTGTGGGCTCACAATGCTCCTCTAACTTTCTAGTTAAGACTGACATATGCCATTTGTTTGTTTACTGCTGTCTTCCGGTCAGCTATAAGTGACCCAGCAGCAGAAATTCTCCCTCAAGTCTGCATGTCTTCCTGGTGCCTGGTCCACAATCACTTCTTCATTGGAAGCTGTTGACTGAGTGCGTCTCCTCACACCCTCCAAGCGCTGCCTGTGTCTCAACCACCAACCAACCACAGCACGTGATTTAGGGGACGCACATTCAGCTTCAGGGAGAACCTTGACATTCCGCTCACTGGCAAGCCCACTTCAAAGGAAAAGGACCAAAGAGACATGGCTACTACATATGTGTTCCATTTACTCTAGAAATCGGGTTTTCCCACTCATCAAAACAGCCAAAAAAAGAGGTTTAAGACACATACACACACATACACACACACACACACACAGACACACTCACACACACACATACACACACAGAGTGGCTGAGTTTAACTAGTGATGCTTTTAGATCAAAATATCCAGACTGTGGCCTGATTCCTCAGGGAAGACAAGACCTCTTAGTTCTGATCAGTGAGGGTGGGGATAGTGGTGGTATTGGTCATTTTAAAAATCAATTCTTCAAAAAAAATTATATTCTTCATCCAGAAAGCATGAAAGAAATACTGGCTAACTACAGAGTGTTTGGAAAGTACAGGAAATTGTAAAGACCCTCATTGGATCCCTTGGTCTCCCACCCTCTAGTCTCCATAGCAACTCATGCTGACAGCCCTTAGACTAAGGAAGTACAAGGAAGAAGGGGGTGTTTCTATTTCATTTCATCTGCTGACTTCTTAACTGCGGCCCTTTTTGTATTCGCGTTTGCTTTTATCTGATTAGGAAAGTAATATATTCTCATTCTGGAACTGATAAGAAGCGAGTGCCTGCCGTCTCTTTCCCAGCAAGAGGTAAAGGCTGGCAGGGCTCTGTCCTGACACACTTTCCCAAAGCCTGCGTTCTAGGCAAAGCGATGCAGGTGAGAGCGCAGTGGGTAAGCGAGGCTGATGCCGTCTATGGTCACATAAAAAAAAATGTTTCCCCATCCTAAAATAACCCTTAAAGTGGATGTTGACAAAAATATAGCAGCTGGATTTGATAGAGGATCATTTAGTGCATCTATTTCAAAATATGGTGACCTTTCTAACTTTTTTCTCCAACCTAATATTTTTATTAATTATCTGGAAATTTCACAAAATGCACCTGATCCTGCTTGATTACAATTTTCAGGTCTACCCTCCCCCCTAAATAAAATAAATAGACGAATAAATAAAAACAATAAGTCGAATTTCTGTTGCCCATATACTCAGTGGAGCAGGGTCAAACTCGCACCGGCTAGTCCACTAGAGAAAACTGGGTCACATTTTCCTCCCTCCACTCACGCTTGAGCCATTGCCTGTGAAGAGCTACATACATATCAGCATCTTTATCACACTTGGGGGTGGATCTCTTTGATAGCTTCCTGTCTGGTCTATTTCTTTTTTTGGGGGGGTTGCGGAGGTTGTCTCAGAAGCCTTCAATGTCCCTCATTCCTAATTCTGAGTCGGTGGTCATCCATAGCACTGCAAAAGCTGCCCGTAGCCACCAGCAGCAGCATGGACCACAGACTTGCATGTGGTTTCTGGTGATGACTTGGATCATGGATATCAACATGGTTTCCAACAGTGCCTGCATATTTTTTACAAATATATACTTGTGCATGTACATTTATGAGGTTGTGGCCAATACTTTTAGGTACAGACGGTGTGAGTTTCAAGTTATCTCTTTAGAAAAATGTAAGTCTGTATCTTTATCTCTGCGTATGTTCAAACCCATGATCTTTAAAGTCTAAGCAGGTGGCTTGACATGGTGAAGTTGCTTTGGAATGCTAGTTGGCAGTCTCTGCTAAATTAAACCCAAGTTTATCCTACAAGAGAACATACCTTCCCAGAGATCTAGGCCCTAATAGAGCTCATATGTTCTTGAGAAGATGAGCTCACGAGCACTTGCAGTTTTTTCTTAATTGCCTCCAACAGAAAATAACCCAAAGCTTTGTAACATAAGAATTAATAATTCTTAGCAGTATAGTCATAGTGTGGGACTCCACATGATGAAACCTAGATGTTTGTGGCCCCTCATTTATCTGCTGAAAGTCGCTAGTGTGGTGATGTCAGGAGGCAGAGCATCTGGGATCCATAAATGCCCTTAAAGAAGCGATAAGAGCAGCCCTGGCGGCAGCGGATGCAGCAAGACACGCTGAGCAAAGTGCTGAGAAAGTGAGTATTGATTGAGAGCAGAGCCCTAAATGGACACCTATGTCAACTGCCGCCAGGCTCAGGGAACATCAGGCAAGAGCAGGGAGCAAGAATATAAAAGCCAGAGCATGGGAAGAGCTGCTATGAAATAGCATCTTCTGCACATGACCTGCCTGTGCACTCAGAAGCTCAGTGCAGCTGTGGGTATCTGTAAAAGACGTGCTGAAGAGGAAGCCAACAAGATTAGTCAACAGGCCAGCTGGTAGCACCAATTGGATTTCATATATGTATATGTATGTGTATGTATATGTACGTATATACTGAATGAACAAATATATTGGATGTATATAGTAAATGCATATATAAATGCGTGCACATAGTATATGCATATATAATATATACTATTATGTTATATGTACACATATAGTACATGCATATATAATATAATAGTATAGTGCATATATAAATGCATATATAGTAAACACATATATAAATGCATATTGAATATTTATTAAATAAATGTGATACTCCAGAGTTCTCTACTACTCTTTTCTCAAGGCAAGGATGTACAGAAAACAAGTCTTCCATGTATTAGATGGCATAGCCTCAGCTGCTGGTCTCTTGATCTTAGACTGCACAACCTACACCAGTGATACTACCATTTAAATTTTATCAGTTAATGAAATCTATTGTTTATCAGTTTTGCCTCAAGAAGAAAAAAAAAATCTGCCAAGCTAGAGCATTGTCTCACCCAAGGCAGGGAAGGGGGTGTCAAATGTCACCTCTGCACCTGGTAGGCACTTGATAAGAAAACTTCTGTGGCAGAGCTCTGCAGATATGAAAGCAGCATGTTGCAGAGATAGCCAGCTTCCCATGGCTTGGAACCCATAGGAAAGTCTGTGGCTCGACAAAGAAAAAAGAGGTCAAAGTTGGACTTTGAGAGGCAGTCCCTTCTTTGGCTTGATGCCTCAAAAATACTGACCTTCATCTAGATCAAGCCAGCTAAAAAAATCCAGCATGAAGCAGGTATTTGGAGGGAGGAAAGGAAGGGGGTTATGTGATTATATAATCATCTCCAAAAGTTAAGCAAATA
Source organism: Alexandromys fortis (assembly GCF_014885135.2). Lineage (NCBI taxonomy): Eukaryota > Metazoa > Chordata > Mammalia > Rodentia > Cricetidae > Alexandromys > Alexandromys fortis. The sequence goes on from NW_026067897.1 coordinate 16,186,199, forward strand.
ATTTTTAAAAGTCCAGTATGGATGGGGAAGGGGCTATCAAGCTCCACCCCTGGCCTGGTCTAGAAGTTATTGACAGTTGATGACGAGAGAGAGAGAGAGAGAGAGAGAGAGAGAGAGAGAGAGAGAGAGAGAGAGAGAGAGAGAGAGAGAGAGAGAGAGAGAGAGAATAATTTTTCTTTCTGAATGCACCGACATTGGTTTGCCCATACGGGCAGAACTAATTGTTCGTAGTGGGTTATAAATTAAAAATATATTAATGGAAGGGAAGGGAGGGAGGGAGGGAGGAAAGAAGGAAGGAAGGAAGGAAGGAAGGAAGGAAGGAAGGAAGGAAGGAAGGAAGGAAGGAAGGAAGGAAGGACAAGCTTTGGAGGCCAAGCTGGCCTGAGATGGGCTCATGCTCTCCTTCAGTAGCTGAGTGGAGTTGAGCTGGGGATCAGGGAAGTGACTCATCTGTGTAAACCATCCCTTGTAAGATGCTTTGCTGAGCTCCAATCTGGTACCAGGTACTAGGCAAGGACTGTGTCCACTCTTGGGTGCTTCTCATCATCATCATTGGAAAAGCTTAGGACTAAACACCTGTTCAATTGCTCATGATCCAAGAGACAGAAATCAAGTGTGATCAAGACTAAAGCAGAGAACTCTGGGGACCCCGATGCACCATTGTTGGTAGTGTAAAATGGAGAAGGTGATCCAGGAATTAGCATCAAGATTCCTCAAAATTGGAATCACCATGCGATCCACCAAGCATAGTTTTGGAAATGGATACAAGAGGTTTGAAAACAGGCTCATGAAAAGACACTTGGGTGGGTACTCAAAAAAAAAAAAAAAGCTACATTGTTGATTACAATAACCCAGAGGTAGCAGCAACGTACATGCTCACTGAGGGGATGAATGATAAATTCATCCCTGGGCAGGTGTCCCCGCTTTTCACTGAATTCCTGGGCTGCCTCTCTTCAGGTCATAAATGCTCTTGAGAAGCTGGTTTTATACTCTGAAACTGGTTTCAGCCAGAAGCCATCCTTGACATGAAATAGTATTCAGTTAATCCAGACATACATGGAAACATTTGTTCAAAGGACACGCAAAGATCGCCCTTCCTTTCAAACATCTCCCAAACAGGACTGCTGCTTCTCAAATTTAAAGCGAATAACAGATTTTTATTTGATTTAAAAACCGTGACGCACTGATGTGTTTGCAAGTCATAATAAAAATCGATTCTGAGAAACTAAAAGGGAAACATGTGCACTGGAAAGCCAAAGATTTTGTTATTAGATGCATGACGGAAGTTGCCTTGACAATAGCTGTAACGTGATGTACTTTTGATTTCTGTACTGACTTTGTAATGTACACATTGTGCCATTCACAAATCACATGGTGAAGAGCAGGATCCTAAAGGAGAGACGTGTTTTGAATTTTAATGAGTCAACGTGATTGGGCATTGTCCGTTTGCAATACCAGGCATCTGCTCATCCCTTTTCTTGAGAAACTTGAACCTAGAGCACATGGTACATCCCAAGTACATTAAACGTTGCTGCCAGGAACTGTAAAAGAATTATAATAAGCATCAGAGCCAGCAGATCTGGGATTAGACTCAAAACCTGTGCTGCAACTGAAGGACTTGAATTGACTCAATCTTTCTTCCTCCACCTCATTACAATCATCATCCATATGTGTGTGTGTGTGTGTGCATGTATATATATGTATATATGTATAATCTATTATACATATATCACATATAATGTATTATATAATCGAGCTAAGGGCTAGGGAGGCCACTTGGTAAGTGTTTTCTTTGTGAACATGAGGACTTGAGTTTGATCCCTAGAACCCATGTTATGATGCCAGGTGTGGTGGTACATGCTGCCATCCCAGCGGGGAAGAATCAGAGTCAGGAGGAAACCTGGGCCTTGCTGGACAGTCAGTGTAGCCTGATAGTGAGCTCCGGGCCAAGAAACACCCTACATCAAAGGAGGTGAACTATGTTCCTGAAGATGACACCCAAGGTTGTTCCCTAACCTCAATGCACGTATATGCATGTACCATGCACTATGTGTGTGCACACATCCCGACACACATACATGTGTAAGAACAAGAGTGTAAAGGGTCTCATCTCACAGGCACACTACTGAGAAGAGCGTCACTAAGTTTGTGATACTCAGGATCAGAGTCATTCGACAAGATACAGTTACCCCTTCTCTTTATTTTTAACGGTGCTCAGAGGCTGCCAACCAAACACCAGACCACAGAGGTCTAAAACTCTGTCCCTTCTCAATTATTGTTTAGTTTGGAAGAAGATTGGGTCCTTTAAAGCCTCACCAGCCGTAGGTCCTGGTCAGGACAAAGGCAACCCAGGGTCACTGAGCATGGAATTCTGCCGCTTCCCATCATGATCTGCCCTGCTGCTGTTGCAGGAGGGTCAATCAGAATCAACAAAGCCAACATGTTGCAAACTGACCATTTTATTTGAAAAAGCTGCGCTTTGCGAGTGCCAAGCAACAACAAAATGGTAATTTGTAAAACAAAGCCAGCATTTCCCATTAGCTCAGCTTCACTTCAAAAGAATCAAGCACTCTCCCAAAGACAGTCTTTGCAAACCCACCGAGGTCCCAGTATCCAGATGTTAGCTAAGCCTAAAAGAAAAATGTCCCCTCCTCACGCTCCCTTGGCTGTTTTGGAAATAGTACATGGTAGGTGTTTGGCTACAGGACCTGGATTTAGGTTCTGCAACAGAACAGCGTATGTGTGGCCTTGGGGGAATCCTATGTAAAGGGGCATTAGCCCTATCATTCCTGAACCCCCAAACAATGGTAAAGATCCCAAATCCACGGGATGAGGTGTTTCATGCAATTGGGTTGCCCCTCCATTTCTGAAAGGCAAGTGATTCCAACGTATGATGGAATATTCTGGGTCCTGTGACTCTGAAGAGAACATCAAGGCTGTTCTGCTCCCATGCAAAACCCCAGCATCTTCTCTGGGCAGGTGTATCATGAACCACCGCGGTTTAGTGGACAGATATCAAAGCCTAGGGTTACTGTTTACACCTGTGTAGCTTTCCACCCTCAAATGCGAGCGCAGTTAGGGAGTTTTGTGTTGCAGAACAAGGACATAATTTGTCCCTCCTTCTTTAGAGGGGTTCTGAACTCTCACCAAACACAAGGGTGTGTTTATCTGGAAAGCCTTTTCTCAGACAGTTACAACCTCGAGCAAGCCTGAAGAAGAGGAATGATGGGTGACAGGGACCACATGGCTTCAGGAATGCAACTGGCTTTTGGTTAAGGCGCTGCATCTAAAACGACTTAACCTTATTTCTTCAATGGAGTGTTGGTTTGGCAAGCAACTATGCCCCCTTGGAGAAGCTTTTGAAATTTGGACAGACAGCTGTGTTCAGCAACTCTTGCTATTGACCAGTACTTCCTAGACCTCAGCAAAGTGTGCTGCCTGGTTACCACCCACTATAGCATTCCACAGTATTTTGCTCTTATTTTCCTTTAAAAGTCATGAACTATTGTTCCAGAATTTTATACGCGGACATTATATCCACATCCTTTCTATTTTTTCCTCTCCCCCTCCAACTCCTTACATAGTCCCCTGTTTCCCTCTCCCCTGTCAAATGTCCCCCTTTACCTATAATTATTTTGATATATAATTATCTATATCCAAGCATATCTATCTATAATTAATATGTGTGCTTGAGCACACACATAACACAGACACACACTGAGCCAATTCTCATGGATTACATGTACACAAACTTAGGGCTGGCTATTTAGACTTTGGCACCAAACAGGATCCTCACCCTTAAAGAAAAGTCAGCATCCATTGCCAGCTTGTTGCTCTTCAGTTAGGGCTGGAACTTTGCAAACCATGTTGACAAGTTGACTAATGTGGTTCTCTGCCGGCTGTAGCAGTAATTTTACTACCTGCTCTATTATTTTAACTAAATGAGTGTTTAGCTCCCTAGTGAAAGCCCTGACAATTGCCATGGGCTTCCTCGTGCAACATCCCTTAGCTTTGGCATCAGCTACAGAACTCTTCTCTCTCTCTCTCTCTCTCTCTCTCTCTCTCTCTCTCTCTCTCTCTCTCTCTCTCTGTGTGTGTTGTTGGGATATCAGCCCATATCCATCTGGTCTACTTCATTCTGTGGAATGTAGTGAGTTGGCACGGTAGCAAGTAGCAACCTTCTTGAAGTTCAATTAGCGAACATGTTCAGACATGATGAGAGGATGTGTATAGAAGGAAACTGCATTTCCTATTTTAAAATTGACCATTGAGTAAACTGCGAGATGTCTTGAATCCTCTGTCTTGGCTTATCTCTAGCCTACAAGGGAGAAAGGTATCTGAGAACTCTTGGAAGTACCACTTTTCCATTTGCTGTGCTAAGGTAAGAAATGACATATAGGCATAAGCCCCTATCCTTACTCTTTATAACATGGTTTTACGGCCATAACAGTAAAGAGGAGAGTGGAATCGCTGGAAAGATGCAAAGTAATTGTGTAGGGCTCAGGGCTTTATCTCCTTCAGAGAGGAATCTGCTCCCAATAATTCACGTGACTTTTATCACCTAGGAACCGAGCTGGGGCAAACAAACAAGCAACTCAAGCAACGAAGATGATTAAAGAAAAGCAACTTTCACAGTTGCAGGGCTGTGTACAGGTTCAGGAGGAAGAGGGTGAGTTGTTGGACTTAACCTCATCTTATATTGCAGAACTGAAAAGGGAAACAGTTTGTTTTTAAGGACTTGAACCTGCTGCAACCCTTCTGCATCATTCACTGTTGGAGGAATTCATTGTTGTTTGGTGATTAAAAGCATGGTCATAAAATTTTGGTTATTCCAATATAAAGCCCTGGACATGTAATAAAGGAGAGATGTCAAGAAAAAGGGAGAATTAGTTTCTGCACATCAAAAACAAAGGGAATCTCATTAAGGAGAAGAAGGGTTGGTGGGCAAATGTTCTTGCCACCAATGCTGATGACCTGAGTTTGGTCAGGGGACCTACATAGCAGGAGGAGAGAATTAACTCTCTCAGGATTCCTTCTAGCTTACAAATATGCACCATGGCACAGATACACTTATAAATAAGTTTACACACACACACACACACACACAGAGAAATATTGTATAGGGGGTAGTGTTGAGACAGAGTTTCTCTGTGTAACAACCCTAGTTATCCTGGAACTAGCTCTTGTAGCCCATGCTGGCCTCGAACTCACAGAGATTCACCTACCTCTGCCTCTCGAGTGCTGGGACTAAAAGTGTGCACGACCACCCCCAGGAACACTGTACTTTTTAAAGAAGAAAGACTGGTTATTTTCTAAATCTTCTAAAGGTAGAAGATTTGGGTCTGTGAGAGAGAGTGAAGAGGAAGCTGAGGAAGAGCTCAGGTGTGATAGAAATGGCTTTGGTGTCATGGAAACAGACAGGTGGTGGGAGAATAGGGGAGAAATCTGGCTGTTCCTCCAACTTAGTTTCATACCAGTTCTGGGAAACATGCTAACACATTTCCATCTGCAATTGTGAATACTGATTTTTTTAATTTTTTTTTATTTTTATTTATTTATTAAAGATTTCTGTCTCTTCCCCACCGCCACCTCCCATTTCCCTCCCCCACCCCCAATCAAGTCCCCCTCCCTCATCAGCCCAAAGAGCAATCAGGGTTCCCTGCCCTGTGGGAAGTCCAAGGACCACCCACCTCCATCCAGGTCCAGTAAGGTGAGCATCCAAACTGCCTAGGCTCCCACTACTGAATTTTATCTTCAAATGGTCCAGAATCACCTGCAAAATAAACCTCCGGGTACACCTATGAGATATTTCCTACGTTGGGCTAAGTAGGTAGGAGGGTTTTTTTTCTCAAGTGCTCACGGCAGTATGCTGTGGGCTGGGGTTCTGGACTGCATAGAAATGAGAAAACGGGCTGAGTCCCTGCCCCCTGACTGTAGATACAACAGGACCAGCTGTCTTAAGCTCCCCGCCACCATGACTTCCTCAGCACAATGTACTGTATCTGCAAATCCTGAGCCAAAATAAAGCTTTCCTTCCCCCAGTTTCTTTTTTCCCAGGCATTTGTTGCAGCTACACGAAGAGTAGCAAACGCAACTGCATCCTATGTATTGGATCGGTGATTCTGCTGCGGGAGGAGGGAGACTAAATAGAGGAAGAAAAGCCACTGAGTTTGCTGAATTCTTATCTTGAACTGGGTGAGTGGACATAAGGAAGCAATTGCACTTGCCCTGAATTTAATTAAATTTCACTAAAGTCGCAGCTTCTCCCCTTCTTAAGTCAAATGATTGTGAGACAATCACAGGGAAGGCATTTGCTGAGCCTTCATCTAACCTTTGTGCTGGCTGTGGTCCTTTGACCCTGGGCCTTGGCAAACTAGAATGGCTGTAAGCTACCAGCTTCCTGTGTTTCCCTACCACAATGTCTTCGATGGTACCTTTGAGGGGGGTGTTCCCTTAAGGCAGAAACTCTGGGAAGCCCTTTCACAGTTGTGCCCCATGTCCATAACATAGCAAGCTAATATAGAATGGGTGTTGGGACCAATTGAGTCCTGGCCTTCAGCTGCTAGAGCTTTCTAATTGAAGTTACTGAAAGCAGTGCTTTGCCTAGAGGATCAGAGGATGGAATTTTCACCTGTTGGCCATTGACTGCAGGGCATTTAAGCCTCCATGGTGCTATTAAAGAGGGCTTTTTGGTACCACTGTTGGAAGGTCTGTGTGTCGGTCTATCTCTATGTGTGTATTCTCGTGAGTATTCTCAACCTCCAGCCCTTTGCCAGAAGCTGGGTTCTAGCACATAGAGCATAGACAGGGGCCCGCAGAACGCAGCAAATGGGCACTGTTATCATTCTATCTTTACCATTTCAGACTCCCCTTTAGAAGGCTCTGTCTGCATAAGGGCGCTCTGTTTAAAACCCTGAACCATCTCCTGGCTGATGCTTCTAACATCAGCAATGGGCATCCTTTTGTTCCTGGGGTTTCTTTTAAGGAGATAGGGATTCATTGAAGGTTTCTCATCTAGTGGCTCGGAGAAGTATTTGAAGCTCTTCTAAAAGAATGAACTCTTCTTGAGTGTGTCAAGTCTCGCTTCCTCTGGATTCTGGCCTTGAAGAGACATGGGAATAAAAGTACTAGGAACAAACCTTAGGCAGCTGAGCAACAATAGGCGAGCATCCCAGAGCAGAGATGTGGGCAGACATCGACGTTCTAAGAGAAGGAAGTGATGAGAGCTAAGGGCGCTGCTCTCGCTCGGCACTGAGTCATCCTCTTTCCTCTGCCTCTCTTGCTGGAGCCTCTGTATTGCTCTCTATCCCCAGGTTAGTAACTGCAAAAATAATCCTCCGGGAAGTGATGGAGTCAGAAGTGGCGCCGGACAAATGATCACTAGTGCTTGCATTTCTTCTGTTCTGTTTAGTTCAGGTCCACACCCTCCATCCCTGTTAGTTCTTCCTGCCCCCTGATCTCCATGGTTTTTTGCCTTTAATCTAGTCAGGGTGCCCTTTGTTTGGGCTCTGTGTGTAGGGTGATATAATGATGGGGAAACTCTGTTAACCAATGACAGCTAATTGGGGCGTGGCCACCTGGACCCCAAGAAAAAAACTGGTAGATCCAGGTGTGCGCTCTCACTGTGCGGTGTCCGCCGGACAGATAGGACGTCGGACCTCCCACCCTTGTAGCTTGAGTTTCCCCTCTTTAACCACTAAAGTATAACTATAATTATTGAGCTAGCCTGGTTATTTATCGTACCGACCTAATTTGCCAATAGTATCATGGGGCTGTGGTGCGATTTCTCACTGTAGAATCTGGAGCAGATAGGCACAGAGTGGCTGAGGGGGTGGGCGTGGGGGTCCAGCATGGGGCTCCTATGAAAATGGCTGCAGTCTGCTCTAGGCTTGGGCTAGTAAGATGTCAGGCCATAATACATTTGCTGACCCAAATGTCTGTTGGTATTTAAACTAGGCATTGAAGTATAAAGTTATCTGTCAGTCAGAGAAAGCGATGTCAAATATAACTTTTCGTTTTCTTCAGAGAAGTAATTCTGTGACCACACTGTTTAAAAACTGCAAACCAAATGGATAAAAAAATGCTCCAAGGAATGAGTAAAGGCATCAGAGGACCTTGTCGTCCAACTTTCTAAGTCAGCTTTGCCCAAGCCGTGGACTCATGTACATTCCCATGGAAGTCAGATGTGTGCCATACTACCAGGTGGGTGGTCCTTGTGCACGGAGACACCGAGCCCACCCAGCAATACTGGGAGAAGACTGAGTTTGGCTCCTCAAGATGTTAGTGGATTTTGCTGAATCACCTACAATTGTTCCAAAGCCACATTCTTAAACATAATTCAAGCAGGCCTGCCACACTGACTGTTCTGCCTAGCAGGATGTCCTACGGATAACTCAAGTTTAAATCTGGTCTTTGCACACCACACACACACACATCCATACTGGAATCCTGTGTCACGTGCATGCTGATGACCACCCAAACACATGGTTCTTTTGTCTGTATACAGAGCCTTCCTTCTGCTTCGATTTCTTTCCCCCATCTTGCAACTGTGCACAACTCCTATCCATTCCTTAAAGCCCAGGTGCAAACATCTTTCATTTCAGTGCCCTTTTAAAAGTATCAGACTCAAGTAGCAGCAAACAAAAGCACAATTATTTACCCCATTTGCTTATAACCCTGTGGTGGCAAATAAAAAATTGTACACTTATTTATGCTTTACTATTTTTTTTTTTTGCAAGAGCACTGTCTCATTCAATCTTTATTAAATGACCTCAGGGCAAAACGGACACATATCCTTCTTCAATACTATTCATTGCAGCCTCAGTTTTTCTTTTAGCTAGTGAGAGACATAGAATGAACAAACCAATGAATGAGTGGACCAACGAATGAATGAATGGAGAGTTGGTATTTTTCTAGGCTTCTGTAGTTCTCATCTCCAGCATGATATATGGGTGTACTCTGAGCCCCTTGAGAAGAAATGACACCCTCTCAAGGCATTGTCTGGCTGCCAATAATTGGATACCACTCCAAGTTTATTTTGTTGTTCAAGGAGCTCTCCCTGTCTCTCCATCTCTCCCTGTCTCTCTGACTCTGCTTCTGTCTCATCTCTGACTCTCTGTCTCTCAGCACACCCCCCTGGGGTTCTCGGCCTTTTCTAGTCTGAAACCATGTGTTCCTGTGGTTACAGAAGTTGAAATAATGCAATTAAATCATGAGTCACCATCCCTCCAGCAGCCCACGAATGGACTGCTTGGTGCGAGCCCTGTCAGTGAGAAGGCTGCCCGGAGAGACCTGCCCCTGCTGCCTGTCTGTATCCTGCTGGAAACCTCAGCCGAGGCTGTGGCATTTGGGGGTTTTTCTAAAAGTATTCTGCACGCCAATTTCAAATACAATTTTCAGAATGGGTTTGAAGGCTAAATAGGCAGCTATATAATCACACTCTCTCCTGCTTTGGGAGAGACATAATAAGCTCCCGTTTTTGATTTGATGATTGGTACTTGGTCCACGTGGTTCCCAGGCCTTTGGCTATAATGAGGACATTTCTATAATGGGTAACTACAAATCAGGATGACAGATTCTTTCTCACCTGCACACCTGAAGGCAGACATCAAAATAAGCACCGTATCCCTGGACGTGATCTCTGATCAGACTATTTGATTGGGGGTAGGGATACTGATGCCCGTTCTCCACGCCCTCATTTACCGAAGGTGGCCTTAGGTGACTCATCCATCTCATTCATAAATGGGAGAGAATGCCTGCTTTGTGGATGGATTTTAAGGATCTGATGAGACAACAGATATAAAGCACATGCTAGTGAATATGAGTCTCTTCTGCGTCTAAGTAAGTCATGCATTTTTTTCTAATTTTGGTGTATTTAGAGTCCCCTATCCTGATGGAAGTTATATACAGATGGTATTTACTTATTCATTTATCTATCTATATCTATCTATTCATTCATTTATTTATCTTAGTCAGCATCACATGCAACTAGAGCTGGCCTAGAACTCACTATGCAGTCAAGGATGATTCTTTAGACTTGCTATCTGCCTACTTCCACCTCCCAAATGCTGGAATTCTAGGCCTGCACCACTACTCCTAGCTGATGGGGCCCTGAGGATCAAACCTAGGGACTCAAACCCATGCAAAGCTGCAGAGCAAGCACCCTACATCCTCTGGACTGAACAGTATGGGTGGAAAGATGAGAAGTGTTCTAGAACTACCCACTCTGGCTGCATATACCTGTTCGCTGCTTTTTGTAACCGATTTCCTCTGCTTTTTACAGCTTGTATTTGTGGGTTGCTGTTAGATATAATTTGATTAGTTAATTAACTCACTTTAGCTTTCCGAGAGGTTTCGTGTAGTCCAGGCTAGCCTCTGAATCACTACGTAGTCAAGGATGACCTTAAACTCTAGTGCTCTTGAATCGACATTCTAGTGTGACCCAACACCATACCCAGCTTGGGTTTGGTTCTTAATTGAGCTCTTGAGTATTTTTTGACTTCATACTTTGGCAGAGGCACCATTTCAATCTACCGTTTTGTCCCAGATGCCACCTACTGCTGTCTCAGAATACACAGGCCTCAGGGGTCTAATGCCTCACAAGAGACTTAAGGACCTTCTGGCCTAAGAAGCTTGCCTGGAGCCCTGACAGGAAGGAGAAATCCCTTGGCTCACACTGGAGTCCCATCCACAGTTCTCTGCTCTGCTTCCTCCTGGACAGTTTCTGAGAAAACTGTCCTTGGGTGGATCAACTTTATCCCTGCTTTAAAAAAAAAAAAAAAAAAAAGGAAATGATCACAAGTCCCCAGAGTGGCTAAAGGCTGAGAGCAGGCATTTCCTCCATCATTCAGAATTATGACTTTCCATGAAGAGAAGCTGGCATTAGCAAGACCACTATCACTTTGCACTGTGATGTCACAGTAGAGCCCTGCATGAATTGACCGACAGGGGAGCGATTCTGCTTCTTAACATTTTCCCCCATCTCCTTGTTGAGCAGGCAGGAAGTGCTTATTGATTTCATGACTCATGGCTCTCTTACTGACAAATAGAAGTTTCTAGTGGATCACACATCTTCGGGTTATTGTTTTGGCTTTTGCTAAAGCGTTACTAAAAGTGTGCTAAAGGTCTTTAGTGGAGATAAGAGATATAAAAGAAGCCCGAGAGTAGGCACAACACTACAGAGAGTAAAAGGATGGTGAGACCAGGGATGACCAAGACTCTGGATCTATTCTCTGGGAGAATGACCAAATCCTTGAGAAACTGGCTGCATTGTATACAGAAGGTACAGTAAAGAGATCGCTTTAGAATCTCAGAATAGAACTATCACATGATCTGGCTACACCATGCCCAGGCACAAACCTAAAGGGCTCTAACCATGACACAGAAATACTTGGCATATCTACGTTTAATGCTACACTGTTTGCAACAGCCAAGCTGTGGAACCAGCCTAGATGCCCATCAATGGATACAATGATAAAGAAAATGTGGTGTATAAACACACCGTTTGGATATACAGAAAAGGGAAACATGACATTTGTAGAAAAATTGGTGGACCCAGACAAATATTTTGCTAAGAAAAACCAGTCAGAGAAAGACAAATTCTTTGTGTGGTTTTGTTTTTGTTTTTTTTTTTTTAACCTCATCTGTAGAATCTAGATTTAAATATACATTTGAATGAAATGAAATTGAAGGGTGACTGTGAGGAGGGGAGCTTCAAAGGATAGAGGAGAGGAGAGAGTAATGGAATACAAGTCACGAAAGCAGAAGTGGAGACCGTTTGAGGAAGGAAGAGAACCAGCAAGGAGAGGAAGGAAGTAAACAGTGGAAAAAAGAAAGGTAGGATTCTGGGTGCTGAAGTAGAGAGTTCTGTGTTTCCATGGGCAGCAGGAAAACAGTGAGAACCGGACTACTTCAGTCTTGGTGCGCATGCTCGTGCTGACCGTGATTCACAGAAAATCAGAGGGCGTGGCTTCTTGGGAAGCACCCAGGAAGGCAATGGGATGTTAACGTGGTCTTGGGGAGAGAGCACCCCTTCACTGCTGACACTGGGCATCTTGACAGCTCTGAGTCATATTTGATTTGATTCAAAGAGAATATAGAAATGTGTTCTCTTTTAGAATTTGAAAATGCCAACGAAGACTTACACTGTCATATCCATAGCAAGTTGAGTATTGAAAGACAATAACTACTCATAGAAAGGTTTCAATGGCTCTCTTATAGATTTGTAGTTGCAATAATAATGAGTCTGGCATTCAGAGCTGTCTTCAGAAGGATTTTTATGCAGCACTTCACTGTATGTGGACTGGAAGCATTTTGGAATTAATAACACCAAGAGGATGGCATTTGGCTTCTCCCTCACCCTGACTGGCTCCTAAGTGACATTTGTGAAACCTCAAAGTTCTGAGGGTCAATTTGCACCATATATCACAACCTAGATCTTATAGGTAGATGGCACTTTCTTTAGGCTCTTTCTCAATGTGACTGTCCCTCTCGCTCAGTCCATTCTTCTCTTGCTATTTATGTTTATTCTCTTAATAAGAGGGATCACTCTCCTGTTAGCCTCAGGAACTTCTGTTCTGTAGGTGTGATGAGAAGGTCAAACGATGCAATGCCAAGAAAAGGGGAAAGATAATAAAACTTTTACAAAGGAAGGGAGCTGGTTTGGGTTTGTTTGTTGTTGTCGGGTCAGTTTGGGATATTTCCAACATAATCAATCAGACTTTAACACACAGAACTTGCTACATCTTTCACCGTTTCTCCTCCAAACCTCTTCACTGGACACGTCTATACACAGACCATGCAAACAATGCAAAGACCAAAATAATAGTTCCAGGAATGCTGACCAGAGGATGTGACTTGTACTACTGGCTTCCCCCTTTTTCTTTCTCAGAGCTAGACTTTGGGGCGAGCTGTTTTAGCCCAATAAACTGGTTAGCTAACACAACAGTCAGCTGAGTTAAGGGTACCAACATTCCACACTAAAGGTCTGAGTAAGGATGGAGATGCGGGCCTCTAGATAAACCTGCCTTTGCACCCTCATACAAGTCAAGTATGATTCAACTTACAAAATCAAGCAAATGCTTCCCCCCCCCTCCCCGCCTGTTTCATAAAAGCTGAGACTACGTAAAGAAACCCTATCTACCCGCTGGGGACGGGTAAGCGGCTGTATAGCATCACATATGGTATATTGCTTTGTATTTGGAGTGAGTGGGCAGCTATTCCCAAGGGATAGAGTAGGGAGCAAAACTTAGAAAAAAGAATTTCTGAGTCATTTGTTACTGTGTTCAACCCACAGGCCTTGCTAGAAAGTTCTGCAGGGATCTTCATTCCACTCAGGCAATTTGAATTGTGGGTTTTGTGTATTTACTAGGAAAAGCCTGCAGTTCGTTCCTGGCAGGGTGACCAAACTCAGCGGGTACCACATGATGACTGAATTTTGAAAAAAAAAATTAATCAGAACCAACCCCAAACCTATAAGGACTGTTTCTACATGCGAATGATGAAACCATGTGCCAAACACCCTAAAAGAATTTGGCACTAGCCCTAATGTGCAAAATAAACACTAGTATACATTAGACACGATGGACTAAAGTACAAACCAGGAGTCATAAGCACATGAACAGGACCAAACACAAGAAGGCCAGTGATGAGACACAGGACCAAAACAGCTTATTAGGTCTTCGGAAAGCACAAACACTGTTAAAGATCAATATACAAAATCCACCACTGAATTTTTTAACTACATTGTATTTATTTAAGTAACTATGTGTGTATGTATGGGCACATGCCACTGCACATACAGAGGCCAGAGGACAGCTTGCAGGAGTCGGTTCTCTCCTTCCACCATGTGGGTCCCAGGAATCAAGCCCGCATCAGGTTTGTTGGCAAACGCCTTTACCCACTGAGACATCTTACTTACCCTAAAGTTTACATCATTCTGTTTGTACCCCACCCCCCATTCTTCCCTACACAAGGTCCTGAACTGCTGGTCTTCAAGAGTGAACAGCAATGAAGGTAAAGATGCTAAAAACGTTTTATGTAGCTGGAGATTTGACCCCAGCCCCCACAAGACACTTTCCGTACAAATGTGGATCCACAAGGAGTTAAGAAACAAAGCATTAAAAACGGGCCACAGAAACAAAAATGGTACGCCAGCTAGCCTTTGTGGTTGTAAGCAACAGAATCCAATGAATTAAAGAAAAATAAACCCAGAATCTCTCTAACTAAAGGGAACCTGAAAGAAGTATGTTTGAAGAAAGAGGAGATTTAAGTGGCACCTGGAAATTAGACAGCAAAAGGTCCTCGGGGGCTAGGCAAGTGGCCCATAAGGCACAGGGGATCCCTAACGGTTCAAGGTCAGCAGGGTTTACATATACAGAACCACAGAGGAAGACCCTATCTTTAAAAAAAAATATAGTCAGAACAATACCACACAGCCCCACAGCCGGACACTACTGTAGCATGTGGCATTTGGCTTCCGCTGCTGTTAGGCATTGCTTTGCAGACAGTGTCATCACCAGCCATGATGGACTCTAAGAGTTGATGTCATGGCTCGTGACTACCACTACCATGCTTTCTCTTTTTTCTTTTCTGTTGCTTGTAATTTCTAGTGGGAGTAAGTCTTGGACTTCATCCAGTCTGTGTCTTTGCTACCGATTGAACCGGGAAAGACACCTCTTATTTACTGTAAAGAAAAAAATAATGGCGAACACTTCTCCTACCCAACAAGTCCCAGACCTTGCAAGGGACAGCTGTAAAGCATACAATCAAACACACTTCGTTATAAAGCTAATGGAGAGATAAATTTCCTAACTGAGATTTAATGGTCAAATGTTGAAATTCGGTGGGCCTCTGAAAGCATTAAGTGCTTCAACACCTATAAAAATTCTGCTTCAAGTCACAAACAAAGTGGTTAGTCTTTTTTGGGGATTAGGAAGATGAGTCAGCTGATGGGTCTCCAGCTCTCATATAAAAAGTTCCATCTAGTGATAGTAGTCCCAGAATAGGGGAGTTGGAGACAAGAGGATTTCTCGAGCTCTCTGGCCAGAGCTCGTGAGCCTAGCAGAATTCAAGAGCCCCAGATTCAGTGAGAGACCTTGCCTCAGGGTAAGTTGGAGAGTGACTGAGGAAGGCACTCAGTGTCAACTTCTGGTTTACACACACACACACACACACACACACACACACACGTACATCTTTCCACATACATGTGGACGCACACACTCATAAAACTAGATTAGCATCATTGTGTATATATAAAACTAGATTAGCATCATTGTGTATACACATACACAATGATGCTAATCTAGTTTTATGAGTGATTTTTAAAAAGAGAAAGCCTGCTATCGAATGTAGTCCATTCCTATTTTATTTTCTCTTTCTTCCCGTTCCTTACCTATTTACTGTGGAAGTTATAACATTATATGAAGAGTTTGCTAATGAAAATGACTAAGAAGATGAGAGAGAAAAAGATAAATGGATCAATGTTGCAACTGAACATCTTTTCATCCCCTGAATTAATTCTCAGATTAAGAGGCAGATTGCAAAGGCTGTGTTTGCTGACTGAAATACTTGAGATAATAATAGGAGATAGTATTTACTGAATGTTTGCCATGCGGCAGATACTTTGCATATGTTAGCTTGCTCAATCATTTGACAGCTTGCCTGGAAGGAGGTTCATTATCATCCTGGACAAGAGAGGAAACCAGGGCTCGGGAGACCATTGGTGGCTTTGGCCACGTTTTCAAACCAAACCATGGGCAAAACTAAGATCTTCGCACATGCCAGTGAGACCCAAGCAGACCTCACTCTCCTCAGCATCCCCCTATTTGAATAAACCTGAGATAGTGTTGTCCTGATGGATCTCAGCTTCCGGTAGGTGCACATTCCTTCGAAGATAAGAGTGAGACTCTAACTGGTTTCTGCCTTCTCAAACCACCATCTGCCAAAGCAGTTTATTGAGCCAAGTTGGCAGTTCATAAAGAACCCAGTTTGGCTGGTTAAAAGATGCACCAAACCCAATAAAAAATTCTAGAAGATTGCCATGGCCACAGAAATGGGGTTTGCTATCATGGGATTCTTTGACTTCTTTGTGAAACTGATCCATATCCGTATAGATAACGTTAGCGTGGGTGACTGAGCACTTTCTCATCGTGGGAATTAGCGAAGACAGAGGGTGTGAGAAACTCACTAAGCAAAAGTTTGAATACTTTGTGTTTCTCTTCCTTTTCCTACTTCTAGGAGGTTTTCTATGTTTAAATTAAAATAATGTCAAATAAAAGCGTTTCCGTAATAAAACAAGCAAGACAAAAACCAAAAGGGACACAGCTTTGGCAGCCTTCTTGCCAGTGGGAATGGAACGCAGTTTCAAATTGAGATATGGCAGAATGAGGGAAATGGCAGAAAACAGAGAGAGGGGACATTGGATCTAAGAGCCAATCACCAGTTTGAACAAGGGAAAGGGTGGCAGGGGGTATGTCTTGGTCTTGGTCTGGGTCTGTGAATTTACTTTGGGACACAATCACCATGATGAAGACTCCAGGATAATACTGGTCTAGCTTGCCATTTCCTGGTGGCTCCTTTTGTCTGTCAGATATTTCCCAGGCTTCTTGTATAGGCATTGACTTCAGGAGCAAAAATGAAAACGAAAACCCAGTGCTCCACACTTTGCAAAGAATACTTCTTTGTCCTTGGCAATGAGTTAAAAAAAAAAAACTACTCAAACTGCACTGAAGAACAAATAAATTCAGATATTGATGTGTGATCGACCTCTCCTGATAACACCACACGTGCTAAGAAACCCAAAAGGACTATAAGATTCTCCATGCGTTAAGCAAATAGTCTTTTTCCTCCAGAGAGAATATGCAGTGTAATCCTGAGGATAAGAAAAAAGAAGAAATAAAACAGAACTTGAACGTAAGAGTAAGATGGTCCTCCAGACTTTGTTGACTCCCCATAGGAAGCTTTACTCTCTCTGAGGAGTGAATGGGGGTGGGGAGAAGGTGGGGAAACGGGAGGAGGGGAGGAAGTGAGAACTGGGATTGGTAGGTAAAATGAGAAAAGATTGTTTCATTTTTTTTAAAAAGAAATAAACTACAAAAAATAAAAGAGTAGGATGGTGTGAATTCCTATTAGACATTTTCTCCTATAAAATTACTTTTGAGTATTTAATATCATTATCTTGCTAATAGAAATCATTCAATTAAGGGGGAGGGATTTTTTTACTGTTTTAATAAATATATTAAATATTTATATATAAATATATCTTATATATTTTTGTGATTTTAATTTTTTTATGAATATATCAATTTTTGAGGGGCCAGGCATAACTTATTAAACTTCTTTCCTACTTTGAGATTTTAAAAATTATCTCTGTTTTTGCTACTCTTACAAGAAATGTAAATTTAATTTTTTTCTACCTAAGCCTTAACCCCTTAAAGAAATATTTCCTGAAAACAATTTTCCTGGCGTTCGTTCCATGAGATGGATTTTTTCTGTTGTTTGTAGATTTACCAAGCTGTTTTCCTAAGCCATTATTAATTTCTGCTAACGTAAGTATTGTTTTTTTCCTGAGTCTTTTTTTTTACATAAACTTGGCAACACGCTGTGTTTATTTTTTTCTAAATCAAAATTCTTAAAGGCGAAATCCTGTAATTAGGTGGGCATGAGGCTCCAGACCACCAGTCCACTATTGTGTAAACTCTCCGAGACTGCCTGTGAAGTCAGCAATAAAACTGGAGATGTCAGGGGTCTTTTCAGCTTGATCTGTCCGCTGTGGCAGGTGCTGGACGGTTACCCAGACACCGGTGCTTTGGGGACACAAATGAGTGGAGTGTGTTTGTCAAACATGTCATTCCGTGTTCCCAGAAGACTTAGCCACAGATTGTGGACCAGGCTGGAATTCAAAGGCCTGGACAGTTGCCTGCCATCCTCTGCCAGGCCTGGGAGCCCAGGAGAGGAGGACATCTCCTGGGTATTCCATGGAGCCCTTCTGGGTTCCAGAACTTTGCTTGGACACCTGGAATTCAGATTTTTTCCCCCCACTGCTGGAACAGAACAAATAAATGCACACCAGGGCAGCCTTCTACTGTTTCATTCTCTGAATGTGTCATTTGTAGAGCTGAAATGTATTCCGCTGAAGTGACGTTAGTGTACGAATGGCCCGGGCATCGGAATCGGTCCCGTGGAATGCTCTTCCTCACAGCCATGGAGACTGAAACCCATAGGGGAGGCACTAATGCCTCTGTTTCCTTACTTTCAGCATGGTTAGAGCACCTTTCTCCTTTCCATCTTATTCTAGGGATTAAATCTATTCTGTGGAAGCTTACTGGGGCTGTTTTATTAAATTTATGCAGCAGTCGGTTCTTCCTCATTGTTGATAATTATTACTGCCGGGTCAGGCAATAATCAAAACACATGTATTGAGCAACTGTAAACACTGATTTCAAATTTTTTGCCTAGTTTACATATCACAACAATATTCATTTAAGACTAACCTTGGGCCAGACATTGTTCGGAGTGGTTTTCGTGAATTAATCCATTCATTCTTACAGTTTTCTAAAATATATTTTCTCATTGTCTATGAAGAAAGTATGTAAACCAAGGGCAGTTTCATAGTCAGTGTATCAAACAATATAGGATAAGCTATGTTGCCGAAACCAACAAGCCTAAGTCTCCCTGACTCATTACAGTAACGCTGCCATTTCCCTCTCGTGTGATCTCTGAATCTTTGGTTGCTGGTTCTTTTCTCTGGGACCTATATGGAAAGAGCTACGCTGATCTCCAGTCCTGCTTGATCTTGGTAGACACACAAATACATTAAGTCAAACAAGTAGGGTTTTTAAAAACAAAGGAAGCAGGGGTACAAGCCACTTTCTCTGAAACCCACTGCCCAAAGAAAATTATATGATGTTCTTATATGAAGGCGGTAGATAAGAGTCTCCAACCAGGAAGGGCCACATGCAAATTACAGGGCTGTCCTTATACGAAGGAGGTAGATAAGAGTCTCTAATCAGGAAGGGCCACATGCTGAGGGCTATAGTTCGCCACTCTCACTGACTTACTCAAGGCATCACAACAAGCAAATTCTGGAGATGGGGTCTGAGTTGGGGATGGCTCCTGGGCCCATTCAGTTCACTGACCTGACCTACTTCACTTTCTGCCATGACTGCTGGGAAATACCTTAGAATCCAAGGCCAACCTTATTTCTATTCTTTTGCTTTTGTAATATGTGATAAGGGACAAGTTCTCCCCCCTACATCTCAGGGGAAGGAGTTCATAGTGTTCTATGAAGCATTGACGCAGGACAATGGTCTGGTACCCTGTAAAGATTTGAACAGTTGCGCGACCGGGCGAGACAGAAACCTCTATCAACAAAACATGTCCTCTCTGGTGGCACCAGCGTGCAAGCCACTGCTGTCTAAGTGAAAGGACAAGCCCTCTATTAACTGTCACTTCTGTGAATAGTGGTTCCTTTAGATTCATCATAGACACATAGAGGAATCAGGCCCTGGGAGGAGGGTGAAGCCAGCTCCTGTCAGTGCTGATAGATTCATGATGGAATCATGCCAGGAGGCCATGTAGCCTCTCATGCATGTGTCTCACACCCGCCAAGGAAGGCAGCTCCTTCTACAGACAGCTTTATCTGGGAAGACCAACAAAGCTGAGTGCCCCCACAGCTTTCATTCCAGGGTACTTAAAATAAAGGCAACATTTTATCTGTATACCAAAGAAAGAAAACTAGATAGACAGAACAATAAGCATAATAATAAGCATGGAATATTCCAAAACACATTCTGGCTATATGTACATATGTGTGTATATACACATATACTTACATATATTTAGCAATCTGTTTATAGCATGCTTATAGTTACACAGAGTGCTTACAAGTATTGTGATGTTATTCTATGTATTATGTGTTGAATATAACAACACAGAAAAAAACATTTTTAATTACATTTCTTGTAACTTTATATTTTAATGCAAAGTTACTGGTCCCCAAGTTTTAGACTCAAAAGACCCAGTTTCTTCCTAACAATGCGGTCTGATTTTGTTTGTCAAAACATCATGGGCACTGAATTATAAATGTATACTCTAGTCACTCTTAGTTAAAAGGGGAGGCTTCTTTTCCTATTTCCTTTCTCTGGTAATTTTAGCTGCCATAGTAGGGATACATTTCAGTTTTAATATGGACCCCTGATCAACTCCATACAAGTATAATTTACTTAGCCTTTGCCTTGATACAAACTAAGTTATCAGTATTTAGAAGACTTAAAAATATTGAAAGACAAGCAAAGAATATACTCAAATCCCTAAATACATGTCTCGGAAGTAATTACAGAGAATGTGTTATTTTGTTAATAGGTAAGATGGGTTTGTCTTGGTACATATTATTTACTGGTCTGCATTCAAATATATTATATAGGAGCACATGTGACTTCATTTTGGCAAACTCTGTTAATTAGTTTTTAATGTAAGGGTACCCGTTGAAGCGGTGTCATTTCTTCCTTGATGATTTCACACGTGTATATAAAGGAAGTGAATGATGTTCTCCACCTTTGCGCTCTTTAAATCCCCTCCCACTCCACTCCTGCTTGACGGCTTCTCCCCCCCCAAAAAAAAGCTCCCCTCTTCACAACGTGTCTTTTTTAAAACTATCCACTGAGTGTAGCTGGGATTCCCTACAGGAACTTAGGTGCTGGGTCACGGGGAGCTACTTACATGAGCGTGGGCATCAACCAGTGACCTCAGTACTAAAGAAAATGATGCCCACTACTTCAGCAACCATGAACGAATGGCCAGTGGGAGAAGAGTAGGGTGTCCTAAGCTCCTTCAATTTGGGAGTTCCAATTCCGTAAACAAAACCCAAATGACTTCCAGAGACTGCAGTGTTTATAGATTTCAACCTAGCATCTCTTTGCTGCCACAGAAGCCGTGTGGGGAAGGATTGTGTATTTCTTTTTCATCACTGATCGATCCTTCAGAGGTCATAGTGTGTATGCTCCATCATAGGTACCCAACAGGAATGGATTAATGAAGCAGAAAAGCAATGGAGATCACAGGACACAGTCACGTGATATGCTTGTTCTTGGCTCTTTGGGCATAATTGTATTTGCTCAATAAACACAAAAACACAATACAAATTAGTAGCATTGATCTTAAGGGATTGATGGCAGAATGGGATGAAAGAGACTTGAGGTGTATACAAGAAGTAAAAACTTATAAAACTTAGGGAATTGTTGGAGGATGTGATGATTGGGATAAGAGTCTAAAATGGCTCAGAACTTTCTGGCTAGAGAAGAATGGCTGGTTCACAGTCCACAGGATGAATTTGATCTATCTGCTTTTGTAAATAAAGTTTTATTGGAACACGGTCACACACATTCATGGGCATATTGTCCATTTCTGCTTTCACCTCTTAATGGTAGGGTTGGGGAGTTCTGACAAAGACCATGTGGACTTCAATGACAGAGAGAAAGAACAAGCAAGGTGGGAAGGCTGCTTGTCTCTTCACAGATAAAATGGTGGGCGAATGTTGCTTTGTAGAATATAAAATTCAGGTGGGGAGCGGAGGCAGGTAGCTGCAGTTCTTAAACACGCCAGCTTTCCAGGGCCTGGAGAACATGCCAGGTGAAGATGTTTAGCAGAAATGTGTAGCTATAAGCCTGGATCTCAGGCGTGAAATTATGACCAAACATAGATGCCGTAGATTGCGGTCAAGCTGTGGCTTTGTTGGCTGTGTTGAAAGCCCATGACGGCTGAGCATCTGAAATAAAGATCTCCTGGTGATAGGCAGTCCACACTGCCTAGCTGAGCAGTGAGTCAGGGTTGTTTGTTAACGTCCCAAGTAATTGTGTGGGAAAGACAGGGGGTGTGTGCAGGGCATTGGCTTCACCAAGAATGCAGGGTTGGGGAATCCCAGGAGTCCAAAACTCAGGCAGAATCCTGCTCCTCCTACCGCCCGTTTGCCTCACAGTGCAACCCCTGACGACCGAAAATGGGAAGGTCCCTTCCCTCCAGCTTCGCTCTGCAACTTTGTGAACCTAGTCAAAGAAGTACGTGTCTATTGACGAAGAGGAGGAAGCTAAACAATGGTCCCGGATTCATAAAATTTTACTCTATCTTCAGTGTTAACCCTAGGTCGACCACCGATGATACATTTTGCGAGCAAGCTAGGGAATAACAGACGCGGCACGGGGCCTCCAACCAGGCAATGCGAGGGCTCCCTCTGAGCTTCCCGACTTGCCCCAGCATGCCTGTAAAGCCTCTCATTTCCACCATGACTCACTCCTCTTTCCCCTTTTGGCAACTAGGGGTGCAGGAAACCCTTCTTTTTTCCCACAGACCCATACCTTGGAGTGGAAGAGTGGGCAGGCACGTGGAAGGGACCCTCAGGAACAAAGTTGGCAGCTGCTCACAGCATGACCCCAGAAGTGGCCACTGGGGACAAGGTGCAAATGGATTTTTGAATAGGAATTGAAGTAACGGCGTTCAGGTCTTCCGGTGTCCTGGCCAATGCAGCAGACACTGGCTGTGCCAGAAAAGATGGCTGACACGTGTGCTAAGATTTTCTATCCAGTTCTTTCCTCACCACTGGAGATAACGTACTACTTGCTTTTGTCAGCGGATCCAGAGAAAGGCAACTAACTACTTATTAAATATTCTAGATATTAATGGGCTTGGAAAACAGACTCCAGGGCTCATCTCTGAGTTGTGTTTCTAGATTCTAGAAAGATGGCTTCAGAGCATATATACGTTTGGATTTTTCCAGTTTCGAAAGAGGCTGCTATGCTAATTATCGTAAAAAAAAATAATAGAACCAGCACATGGGAAAACACTTAAGACTCTGATCAGGTTTTTCCTCAAATTACATTTTTAGCCCCATTATAAAATCCTTGGACTTTATATTTAGTTTTAAATTTCCATACCTCCTGAATGTGTTTGTGCATTGTGAGTGTGCAACCCTTGTGTCTCGTGTCAGAATGTGTGTCAGTATGTACAGATGTGCCAATGTTCCAACGCATGGCTGGAGAAAAGCGGTGGGTCTCTGGGCGAGTGTATCTGTGTGGACAAGCACGCGCGCGCGCGCGCGTGTGTGTGTGTGTGTGTGTGTGTGTGTGTGTGTGTTTCTTGTGGGTGTGCTGGTCGCGAGGAAGAGCTCTCAGATCCCACAAGACTCAGAAGCCTAATAGGAGGGAATCGCTGCTAAGTTTTCAGGGCAGGCTTTTTGCAGAATTAAAGGGTACGTGCTAGAAAAACCACAGGACCCTACAAAAGCTATTCTGGGTCTTCCCAAAGACCTTTAATTTACTTGTATTTAAAGATACTATGAGGCCTTCAAATGCTCATATGTCCCACAGCCTTAAAAGAAAGTCCATCACCTGGTGGGGATCATCTCACCGACCGAGCCGACCCCCACCCAACCTGAGCTGATTCACACATTGTGCCCCGGAGTTTGTGTTTGTCTGTTTATTTTCCCCCCTGACTCTCTCCTGGCCCAGACACAAGATAAACTCCACTGCCTTTCTGCCTGCTGTGCTTAATTTTCTGTAGTACCTAAAACGCTAGGATTCGTAGTCTTTTTAGTTTGGCTGTGGTTTGGCTTCTCTTGTCCGATGCAGCGTTCAAGTTCCCTCTGAGTACAGCACTCAGAAACGTTTCGCCCGAGTTTGAATTTCATGATTTTAATTCTTCACATCGTAGAGAGTTGGCTTTGAAATCAACCATATCGGGCATGGCGATTCACCCAGGAGTCTGAAATGGAATAAGGAGGGCAGGGGCAGAGACATCTGGTGCCAAATCATGCCAGTGAGGTGCCCATATGTTTGGACCAGAGGCTGGGGAGCATGAAGAGACTCGGGGAGAAAGGGAACAAAGCGCCCACAATAAGATCAACACTGACTCTGACTGAGATGCCCAATCTACCTCGCTATTCTTTAAGCCCTTTAGCTTGAACATGATGTGTGACGTGTTTTCAGACATCTGTATTTAGCGAGATGGGCGTGGCTGCAGAGGGTTAATAGGAAAAGGCTTCTTTCACAGTCAGGGTCTCTTATCTCCACCACTCTCATTTCTCTGGGTGCTCTGAGCCTCATGAAACGCCACTCTGCTTTTATGAACTGAGGTTTAAAACACCCAGCTCTTTTTATTTTTGTTTTCTTTGCCTCCAGTAGTTTACTGTTTAATGGCTGCTGGTCCACTGGGTATAAATCCTTATTCCAGGGAAGTATCAGCTCTCATCTCAGGAGCCTATAACAACAGGTATAGAGGTCACATTGACCCGAAACTCAGTTGTTTTGAGATGAAGACATCCCTCCAGTCCATCAGTGGCCAAAACTTGGCCATTTCATCTGTCTCACATAGTCTTTGAAACTTTTCTTTAATAAATCCATGGGCTTCATCAAAAGACAGTAGCTGGGGCTTTTCCCCACAATGAGGGCAAATGAACGTCAAATTCAGTTGCCCGACTTAAAGATACAGTCTACAAAAGTATGGCGGAGAGATCAAAACAGTAAATTAAAGTATGACCCTCCCACCACGCAACCACAAATACCACTACTCAAGTTCTGATGATTCTTTTTATTTTTTGTCTATTTTGCTCTCTATTCCCCTTCCCCCTCCCTTCCCCCTCTCTCCTTCCTCTACCCCTCTCCACTGTTTCTTTTCTTTCTGCTCCTTAGACAAAAAGCACAATGTGACTGTTGTCTTAGGCAAGAAGAACTTGTAGGACACAGTCACAAAGCAAATGCGTCCCCACACTTGCTCTCTGCTTTTAAAGTTGATTAGAGGGGTTACAGTTCTTCTCTGCCTTTCAAAGACTTACTGGACAGTCTCCCGACTTTGAGAACATCCCCTAAAGTGGTATGAGATCTGAGGCCCTTTTCCCAACAAATACCGTCTCAATTCAGAACTTACCCTCCCCAGTCCCTTGTAGTAATGGGAGCTCTGATCTTGATCTCAGATGGCCTTTTCCACTTCCTTGGTTAGGCTGGTTGCCATGGAAAGCCCGAAGAAGCCAGACGGATATGGCTGTCTTCCATCCTGTGTTTAGTCTTCTCTCCGACTTTCCATCCATTGCTGGATCCTCTCCTGTTGGAGTTGAGAGAGGAGCTAGAGGATTTCCCTGTGACAGATGCTGCACTCAATGTTCCCACTGGCTTTTGTGAGTTTTGGGGACGTAGTTCCCTCCTTAAGAGCATGCTCTGTTCAGCTCCTGCCCCTGTCCGAACCCCTGGCCCTTCCCGCGCCCTGATCCTGCCCCTGCTCTGCTCTGCGAGCCTCCTTCCTTGCTGGGCTCAACAGTTTCCCCATCTTATTCACCTTAGCTTCTCTATGGTAGAGAATGACCACTTCCAGGAGGCCTGCTGTACGGAAGTCAGGCCTTCTCTGTTTCTTCTTCACCCCTACTTGGTACTTAGTCTGTGGGAAGCACACAGCGTCCTGTCCTGGAGGAGTGCTTGCCGCCTAGCCCACCATCACCTCTGCATATGCATATCGCCGGAGCAGCCTCGATGCTCCTGCCACTAAGCTCAATATTTTCAGTAGACATATGCCAGCGTTCTGAGTGGTTCAGCTGAAGCTCTGCCCAGCAGGTGTGTGATGAGTTTACTATGGCACTGACCACACTCACACACACAAACACAGCAATAAAATCATCAAGTTTCCCTTTCATAGTCACTTTTCTTCAGAAATTTGAATCTCTCCGATACCTCCCTTGGGGATATCATTATCTGTCCATTCAAGGAGATGGTTGGAACACGCCATTTAACATCAGTGCCAGATTTTATGGCCATGTTTTCAAACAATGTATATCTCGAAAATGAGTCTCCCACATTATTTTTGAAAATGTGATTTTGGAGCTTATTGTATTCACTTCCATAATACAATACAATTTTCTGGAAGTTCTGGGGACTGCATGATCAAGACCACGTTAGGAAGCTGTGATCTTCTCAAGGTTTCTTAAGCCATTTCCTTTTCATTTTTTTTTCTTGAATTCCTCTTCCTCTTTTGGTTTAGGTTTTTTTTTTTTTTTTTTTTTTTTANNNTCTTCTTCTTTTGGTTTTGGTTTTTTTTTTTTTTTTTTTTTTTAGGAGGTAGGACTTTGCTCCGTCATTCAGGCTGTCCTGTGTCTCAGTCACTATGTAGTCCAGGCTGGCTTCGAACTTGTGGTCCCCTTGCCTCAGCATCCCGATTGCTGGGATTATTAGTATGCACACCCCTACTGAGTGTTTGATCTGTGTCTTGTCCAGCTGCTCCACACCCCTGGGTTTGTGATTTCTACAGCAATCAGTGTCTGTTATCACATCACACTTGCTCTTCTTCTGTTGCCACACTAGCTGCTTAGACTGTGACGCTCTTACTACTTTTTATAAGCGCCTCTGTAATCATGTTGTTCTCTCTGATAATGTATGATGATTTCCTCAGATGCATTCTGTAGATCTGTAATTTTAGCATCTCTGCAAAGTCCTGACCGTCACACATGCAGTATATCCACAGGTCAGAGAACCTGCCAGTCAGAGAACATGTTCTGGGTATGGATAGGGTAGTGAAATATTTGACCACCTTAACTGTTGATACCTAAGGTTATATTCATGTCTTTATTTAAACATGCTAATAGTAGCATGGAAGTGTATTTTGCTGTAAACTCTGTCTGAGTTTGTGAGCATCTCCTCAAGGTGAATTCCTAGGTGTGTTACTGGCAGGAGCCTTTTGAAGACTTTTCATTCATCTTCCGAATTCCCTTCCAGAAAAGATTCAAGAGTTGTTTGATCTATGAGCTGTGTGGAATTCAGCCTCATTGCCACTGGTTATTATTTTTGTCAAATTGATAGCTAACAGTGATAGCTAATGAGGTTGGTTTCTAGGAGCCTAAACAGCATAAAATGTTTATGAGTCAAACACTTCTCCATTTTTGAAACAGGTACTCACTGCTTTAGGCCATTTTCAGACTTATGTATTTGGTTTTACACACACACACATCCGGACACACACATGGACACATGCTCACAAGCTATATGGTCTTGTGAAATTTACCACAGTTTCTCTCATTTTTTGCACTTTAAGTACATGAATAACCAATTCCACGATGAATGTCAGTATTTGGTTAAAGTGGGATGATGCATACCTTAAGGTCAAGTGTAGTCTGTATTAAAGGGCTTTTGTGAAGTACATATATGATACACAATTATTACACATACATGAACTATCACACTCCTGTCCAGGGCAGAAACCTAGAGGCAGGAATAAAACAGAGGTCATAGATGAATGCTTCTTTTTGGCTTGCTCCTCGTGGCTTGCTCAGTCTGCTTTCCTATAGCACTCCAGCCCATCAGCCCACAGGTGGCATCACTCACCGTGGGCTGGATCCTCTCACACCAATCACAAATCAAGAAAATTCACCACAGGCTTGCCCACAGGCCAATCGGGTGGGGAATATTTTCTCAATTGAGGTGCCCTCTTCTCCAGTGACTCTGGCTTGTGTCAATTAAATGTAAAACGATCCTACACATTGTATTTAAAAAAATCTGAATTTTGTAATTAATGACCCATTATTTTTTGCTTTGTATTTTATGTTTAGAAGTTATACTTTGCTTTCAAGATAATTGAATATTTCCTACAGTTTAAATCTTTCAATAATTATTATATTTGTTCTCATGTACATCAATAAAGCATATGTAATTTGTATTTGTCAATATCTGAGATGAAGATCAAGTAAATGTTTATCTCTGTGATAATGTTAGACACATTTGCCAAGATGACTGAATCAATGTTGAACTTTTTCCACATTGAACTTTATTGATATTTATTTTTAATTATGTATATATGTTTATATATGAAAGTGTGGGTTTGCACTCATGAGTACAATGCCCATGGAGGCCAGAAAATAGCACTGGATCCTTTTGAGATAGAGTTCCCAGTCATTGTGAGCCACCAGATGTGGGTGCTAGGAACCAAACTCAGATCCTCTGTAAAACACCAACCACTCTTAAGCACTGAGGCTTTCTGCAGACCCCACATTGAATTTTATATTTAAAGTATTACTGTGATGTTCTGTGGTGTTTATGGCTACTTTTGAAGTTCTACTTGGCTCTACTGGGATAATAACCCAGTTTTCTAACAATGTAATCAGTGATTATTTTGTGATGCATCATTTATTTGGTAAACTTTTCTGCATTTCCACTGCTTTAAACATTTTCTCAGTCATTCACCCTTCTTAGAGTAAATAATTTTCTTAATGTAAAACACTAACCCTCCCTGCATCTCTGGGGGAACTCTCAACAGAGAAATTTAAAATGGCTGAAAGAGACTTAAGAAAATGCTTAGCCATCAGAGACATGCAGATCAAAACAACTTCAAGATTTCATCTTACACCTGTAAGAATGGCCATGATCAAAAACACTGATGACAACTTATGCTGCAGAAGATGTGGGGTAAAGGGAACTCTCCTGCATTACTGGTGAGAGTGTAAACTGTTACAGCTGATTTTTTTCTAAGAAAATTAGGAAACAACCTACCACAAGAGCCAGCAATACCACCTTTGGGTATATACCCAAAGGATGTTCTAGCATAACATAAGGACATGTGCTCAACTCTGTGCATAGCAGAACCTGGAAGCAACCTAAATGCCCCTTGGTTGAAGAATGGATAAGGAAAATGTGGTACATTTACACAATGGAGTACTACACAGCAAACAAACAAACAAAAACCCAACATCTTGAAATTTGCGGGCAAATGGATGGATCTAGAAAACATAATATTGAGTGAGGTAACCCAGACCCAGAAAGACAAATATCATATGTACTCACTCATAAGTGACTTTTAAACATAAAGCAAAGAAAAACCAGCCTACAATTCACAACCCCAGAGAACCTAGACAACAAAGAGGATCCTAAGAGAGACATACATGGATCTCATCTACATGGGAAATAGAAAAAGACAAGATCTCCTGAGTAAATTGGGAGCATGGGGACCTTGGGAGATGATAGAAAGGGGGGGGGAGAGGAAAGAAGGGGAGCAGACAAAAATATATAGCTCAATAAAAACAATTAAAATGTAAAATTTAAAGAAGTAACCCTATCATAATTCTCTTACACATTATTTTAGGAAGATCTGGCATCTTTGTCCGGTCATCCCATCTGGGAACTTAAAACTACGTTGGATTTTCCAAACTTCTCTTCTGAATCCTTACAATACTCCCTGGTATCATCTCACTGTGGGAGCTGGGAGCTGAACCTGGATCCTTCGAAGGAGCAGTGCATGCTCTCAACTTTTGAACCGTCTCCCCAGCCAGGGTCCTCGTCATACTGACAACTACTTTTCTTTCACTTGTACCCAATAAGAAGTCACCAGAAAATAATGGTTTCCGATCTTTTCTATAGTTCTTAATTCATTTTTATTTTATGATCGAACTTTGCCAAGAAATAAGAAGCAATAACATCATCCGTCCTTTTCCTTGAGTTGAAACCCTTCTGACAGCTCTTCATTAGAATTATTAGGAAAATATATATCAATATCCCAGAAGTAAAATTAATAGTGTGTATGTGTGTGTGTGTGTGAGAGAGAGAGAGAGAGAGAGAGAGAGACAGAGAGACAGACAGAGAGACAGAGAGACAGAGAGAGAGAGAGAGACAGAGAGACAGAGAGAGAGAGAGAGATGACAGGTGGGATTTTAGTACTAAAAGCAGGCAGAATGGGTCCTATGTTCTAGTACTTACTAGGTTGGACAATCCTGTGATGCTTGCTTCTCTTCAGTATGTGGGTGATAATTTTCTATCTTAGGGGTTTAATAAGATGTGGGAAGATATTCCACAAGGCCCAGTAGAAACAGAATGAATATGAAGATAACTGCACTGGGTTTCTTCCTCAGGGTAGATGCTAATAGGCGTCGTCCTTCGTGATGACTTCCATGGCTTCCATTTCTGTTTCTCCTTAAATGCAAATGATCGCAATGTCAAGGAGTAAAGAAAAGTTGTAGCTATTAGCAGAATGTATATTTAATAGTGAACGTGCAAAACCCCAAGGGAAGCTACGTGGCTTCAGTATGACTACTCTAATGTTATAGAAGTTCACTGCGGCATACAGAGTTTAGGTCTGGGCAAGGGTCTGAACTGTTTCCTTAAACTAGCTCTATGATGTTTTTATTTTTAAATTAGCTAGAATAAAATGATTGCATTTAAAAAGCAAGCTAAGTTAATGCAAATGAGATTATTAGCCTCTAACTGGAAAAAAAAAGAGTCTGACTCTAATTACAGCCATTAAAAACCCCATTCCTTGGATTCTGCTGTGAAGGGCTTATCAGGGCAGCCCTGCTGGGAGCATTGCTGATGAGGGCAGGAAGCAGTGGGCCAGGGAAGCCACAGGAAGCCCGAGCCACAGCTTCTTCTGGCCCCTCCCCTAAGCGAGGCTGCGTGTTGTTGCAGTACTGTACTGCTCTACTGCGCAATCATAGTTAACATTCCTCTTCCAGGCACATTGAAAACGCTTGGCTCGCATTCTCCCCGAGCTGTTTTATAAGGGCAATAACCAAGGCCAGGGTGTGCTCTTGTCAGCAGGCAAAGCACGCAGCGCAGGCTGCCAAGAGTTTCCTGCTCCAGGGCCACCCATCCTTGGCCGCAGGATGCAGGGCTGGAGCTTAGAGTAGCTTGCGTGGAGCCTGTGCTGGGACTTAATGTTCTCAGGGCTCATGCTTTAGATTCCATCCTTCAGTCCTGCAGCAGTGATCAGGGGAGTCTGGTGTGTTTGTGCTTGTTTGGGACTAGCTCTGAACACATGTCAAAGACGCCGTCCAAGGCTTAGCTGGGAAAAAGGCCTTTGAAGACTAGCAAGCTGCGTTTTTCCTTCTGTTAACTCCAGCTCAGAGTTCCCACGAGTCAGCTGCTGGAGAAGTGGGCATTCCCTTCATCTGCTCCCTGTGAACGAATTTCTGGAATGGGCTGACAGTGCACATGCCAAATGGAAGGTTCTAACGCCGTGGCCCCACCCCTTTTGAAGTCCACCTTGGCAATGGGTGGATGGCTTTGGTGTATTATTTAGTGCCAGGGTCTGTGAAGGGGAGAGTCCCCAGGAGATCGCAGGAGTTGTTTTTGCAGGATTTCCTTTGATTGGAAGCTGTTGGCTGTGCTCTCTGCAGCTGGCTCTGTCACAAAGCAGAGGGTTCAACGCATCTCCCATGTGACAACTGCCATGCCAGCACCAAGGAGGGGCTGGCTGTGAAGTGCCTTGGATGAGAAGATGAGGTACTGTTTCTGCTGCCTCCACCAGAAAGGAGGCAGCTTGGCCTTGGGAATGGAAATAGCTTGGGCGAACATCTGAGAGGTTTACATGGGAATGTCGATTCTTTGGTTCACTCCAAGTGTGACCTTGACCCAAAGTGTTTTCATTTATAAAACAGCAACTGGCAACTCAGAGATCCATCCTGAAACTCATGGCAGAGAACCAATGGGATCCAACATGCAGGGTTTCTCAGTTTCTCGTCTGTCTTCCTAATTCCGAAGCTAGCCTGAGCATTCTTAAGTAGGCTGGATGACTTCTCCAAACTGCATCTGCTCCGTGTACTCAGTGCTCATTTGGTTAGCATCCAACAGACTGAAAAATTAGACAAATAAAGCAATGCACTCTGGTGCTTTTAACAGTTTAGATGGGGTGTTAGCTGCCAAGGATAAAGAAATGTGTGTTCAAGTCATGGAGCAATCTCTTGTCTGTCTCAAAGATTAAAAAAAAAAAAAGATGCTAAATGACTTATAAATGTGAGAGGGGCCGGAAGACATGGACCCAGGCAGACAAGAACATCACCCTAGTGGGTAGACTGACAAAGGCCTTCCAAAGGAAGGATTGTTTACCAGAGGAATTAGGTCAAGTTATAGAGGTCACCATCAGATAGTCGCAGGGTTTAGAGACGAAAGTCTTGCTGACACTTGAATTTTAAGTGTCCCCCCCCCCCAATGATTCATATGCTAAAGGTTGAGTCACCAGACAGAGGCGCTACAGTGTTGATGTTGAGGAAATGGTTTGAGTGAGAGGAAGTTAGGCCCTTGAGAGCTTACTCTTGAGGGGTGATTGGGACCGTCCTCGCTGTCATGAGGTTACTGACTTGGTTTGACCACATGGTCCCTGTCATGGTGGTCTGCCTCACCACCAGGTCCAAAACAATGGCTCCACCCATCCACACATTGAAACCTCTGAGGTTGTAAACTCAAATAAAGCTTTCTTTCTATACTTTGATAATCGCAGGAATTTTTGTTACGGTACAGGGAAGATGACGGATACAAACTTTTAAAAATGGACAAAAAGAAAGCTACTCTTCAAAGAAGACAACCTGTTATCTGCAAAAGGAAGAGTTTAAAAAAAAATGCTATGATGCCAAAGAATCTAGGTTGAGATAGTCTACAGTTGATTTCAGCTTCAGCTGGCTCAACAGAATTGTCTTTCGAGTGTAAGCAGTGAAACACCCAGCGAGTCATAAGCTCCTGAAGATAAGAAAGGGGGTATTTTGTTGAGGATGTATTTCCGTTGGTAGCATGATTACCCACCATTCATAAAGCTGGGGTTGATCCTTAATTCCTCATAAACCAGGTATGGTGATGCATGTCTGTAATCCCAGCCCCCAGGTAACGAAGGGAAGATGATAAAAAGATCTAGACCATCCTCAGATGCAAAGCGAATTCAAAGCCAGCGTGGGCTACATGAACCCGGGTCTCACACAAAGGAAAAAGGGAATTTTGGTGTGAGGACCACCTGGAAAGAGAATTATTATGTCTCAAATCAGAATATGGCTAGATAGTCATGAATCCCATTTTCTGTACTTACAGTCACATGGAAAACATACCTCAGGGCTTCTTCAGAGCACTGTGTCCAGGTCTGCCCAAGCCAATGTAGACAGAGGATTAGAGGACATTTCTAGATTTCACCACAAGAAGATGTTTACAATTTCGAGTTATGGAAAAAAGAAGAGCTCCCCTCCCCCAATAGTCACCTAGAAAAGAGCCACCGAGCTGCAATGCCAAGAGAACACAGGACAATAATGTGACGAAGACACAAACTGTGATTGTATTGATCATCTGGGATTGCTTTTACAGTAACCAATCTTTCTTTGCCTAACACATGTATCAAAAAGCATCTACAATGGTTCCTGGCTCTCCACAGCCATTATTGGTGGACAGAATGCAGAGAAAGAAATGGGGACCTCCGTGATGATAATAGACTGAACCCCTGAAACTGTAAACTGACACCCAAAATAGTTCTCCTTTCTAAAAGCTGCCATGGTCGTGGTATCTTTCCACAGCAACAGACATTCATTATCACTACCACTATGCACTGCACATCATTAAATGTGCTACCCTGTATATTAGATGGTCAGGGCAGTACACTTGTTCAGACCAACATCAACACAGCTACATAAACAACACGGTGTGCTATGGCATTGTGATCGTATAACATCTAAGAGATCATTAATCAATAGTAATTGTTTATCTCTCTTGTAATCTTATGAGACCGACACTGAAAACTGACATTAGACACTGGAAAACTATGCGATTGGTTCCAAACTATTTACATAAAAGACCCTGTACACAATGGTCTCGAGCAACCTGACCAGGCTCTTTTTGCAACCCTGTCTTTAGGGAAGTTTATGCTCCAGGATTTGGCATTGCTGAAAGGATTATGTATTTACTCTTATACCCCCTGGACTTTGTGTTCCTTGCTGTATTGATTTGAATATGTATCAATCCCCCTTTCCATATGCCCAACTCAGACTCATGGTTCAAAACGTAAGTTGCCTCACCACCCACAGTTTAGATAGAGCAGTTAATCTGCATTTCCTGTGGTTTTCTATAGAAGATGAGGACTGAAATCTCAGGCAATAATTCAGTGTTTCCCCATTGCTAATAGCAGAGTGCTTAGCTCATAGTAAATGTACCTTAAATGCTGGTTCAATTGACTTGCATTGTGTCGGCATGGGGGAAGAAGCCAGCTATCTCTAAATCATGTGCAAATCACAGGATATGATTGCAATGTTGGGAGACGGTAATTATGCATGGTCCACTGAGTAGATGATATTTAAGGAAATAGGCTCCTAGAATAGCCTTCAACTCAGCAGGCCTGTCTCAAGCTCCTACCCTGTGTTTGACGATGGAGACTCACTGTGGAAAAGTCACTCTTCTCGTCTCAAGGAACTGTTATTCTAGAAGAGAAATAAATACATTAACAGAAAATTACAGCACGGTGTGTGTATGATTTGTACCAGGACTGAGTGTGTGGTCTTCTGTTCTGTTTCTTGGGTACATAGGAGGACTACATTACCCAGTATCCTTTTCAATAAAATTGTAGCTCTATATACAGCTAGTGTCAAAGAAATATCAGAAAAGGTAAGGCATAATATTTCCAATTTCATCTCCTAAATAATCCCTTAAGATTTTTTTGTTCTCTCTCTTTCTCACTCTCTCTCTCTCTCTCTCTCTCTCTCTCTCTCTCTCTCTCTCTCTCCCCTTTCACTCATTGCTTGCATCAAAAAAATTTATTAGAAGACTCCAAAGCCCTAAGAAGTGACAGAGCCAAAAATGAGAGGAATCTCATTACATGGAGATTTACTCACCCCAAATTCTACTGGACAGCTATATACACAGTACAAAGAACTGTTCAGTCAAGATAATTTCAGTTAATTTTTAAACAGTGTCTATTATACAATTCTTTTAGTCAACAAATATATATGAAAATATTATCGTTAACAACCAGACACAGTGAGTGGAAATGAAAAACGACTCTTAATCACAGCATGAAGGAATAAGAAGAAACATCTTCCTTTGTGATGACATTTAGAGTTTAATCATGAAGGTGCTTTTCGTGGGGACAAGGTGTAGAAGTAATACCTTAAGAAGAGAGGAAGAATGGATGATGCATAAAAGACCTGTGCAGATGGTAAAGAATTGCCACTTGACTCTGCTGTCCTGATCACAGGTCTTTCATATTTCCATCGAAAGGTTTCCTGAGAAAATACTCTGAAGGACTGGGAAGTTGGCGCAGGAAGTTGGTGCTAACTGTATGAACCTGTCACCCTGAGTTCTGTCCCTGCAAGTTAATTTAAAAGGTCGATGTGATGGAAGCATCTACGATTCCATCGCTCGCAGAGAGGGGAAGGAGGTGGAGACAGGAAAGCTGACTGAGACCTCCTGGATCAGTCAGCCTGGAGCATGCATCGAAGTGGTAGAGACAAGAGAGACATAAACAAGGTAGATGGTCAGAACTGATGGCTGAAAGTTGTCTTGAGGCATCCACACGGACCCTATGGTAAGTGTGCATCTGTGCACATGAAATTTCATTTTTTTTTAAAATTTATGCCCTGGCAATGCTGAAGCATGCATGGGCAGCCCGTATATGGTGGTTCTGTTGAACTTGCCCGTGTTGGGTCTCATGGTTTAAGTTGATGAGGATGACTGACCAGGTCTCTTCCTCAGGAGGGCACCAGATTTCCTTACAGATGACTGTGAGCCAACACGTGGTTGCTAGGAATTGAACTCAGGACCTTAGGAAGAGCAGACAGTGCTCTTAACCGCCAAGTCTTCTCTCCAGCCCTATTACGTGTGTGTGTGTGTGTGTGTGTGTGTGTGTGTATTCCAAAAAATAAAAAAGATATGAAGAGCACACCTCCCTTCTGCAGAAAATGATTCTTATGGGATCCACCAGGACCATGGGAAACTATCCTCATCAATAGCACCCTTTTCAGCGCTACTGAAAGACTCTCCGTGACTTAGAATATCTTACAGTGACAAAACCAAGCAGACAGCCAAACTGTCAAGGCCATGTTTTCTGGATGGAAGAATATAGTCAAATAGAGGCAACAAGGCGAGAAGGCAGCTTCTCATAGAGGTTAGGGAATGAAAGCAGAGCCCAGCTTCTCAATTGCCTTGCCTAAGTCGTTTTGCATTAAGATCATTTGGAAGAAGACAATTTTTTTGTCCCTCTCAGGGCTCAGAAGAGTGTCAAGGCTTATGTGTTTTAAACCACGAAAGGAAAATAAAGTTTATTAAGCTCCTATTGTACACCATACACTTTGCATGCATTCTCATTGCTCAGCTTCCTAACAGCATAGTAGGCATAACAGCTTATAAAGGAAGTACTTGAGATTGTGGAATGCTGTCTGTCCGAGGCTTTCTAAATTCAAGGCATTTATAATCATTTCATCCCCTCATGCTTACACTGGGAAAAACATTGATGTTGGAACTTCTTTTGATTTGTGTGTGTCTAATAGGTGTTTCCTCAATGATAAAGCAAACAAGAACAGGGACTTCTCTCATCCATTATAAGCCTTCTACATTATGACTTCCATGAAATGAATCTAACTCTCCAAGGGTTAAGAATCGTGCTTGGTACCAGGCTTAGCGATCGGCATTTAATCCTCTGACTAATTGGATCCTGAAATTATGGTGGAGACAATACAATTAAATCTTGTACTGCGTCGATATTTATCTGCATATCTAATTGCTCTCAATTTAAATTACAAGTATAGTGTTATATTTAAGT
Organism: Alexandromys fortis; assembly: GCF_014885135.2. NCBI lineage: Eukaryota > Metazoa > Chordata > Mammalia > Rodentia > Cricetidae > Alexandromys > Alexandromys fortis. The sequence continues at coordinate 16,222,712 of NW_026067897.1, forward strand.
TGATATTAATTATTTAAAAGTATGTCAAGTAATCTGTAAACGAGACTACCCCCTCTACAACTTATTAATAGAAGTGAGTTTAATCAACATTATTATTTTACCGTCAACCTAATAGAAAAAAATCTGCAGATATATCTGGTGTGTGAATTATCTGGTTAACGTTATTCAAGCCCAATCAAACTCTCGTTCTCAGAATCCCTCATGTAAGCCATAGAAAATGGTTTTCAAAATCAATTTTTGCATAATCATAATGTAATTGGTCAATGTGAATTGTGCGAACGCCATATCATGTGAACAAGAAAGCTAGTCAGAGCTGGAGGGATATAAGGGAAATGTCGGAGCCCATTTACTCCCAGTACCTGTGGGTATGAGGTGCTGGAGAGTGAGAGAGTAAATATGTGCAAGACCATGTTTCTGAACCAAAGTAGCAAATCAAATAGAAGCAAAAAGTTCTTCTGTACTGGGTGGCCAAGGCGAGGTCAATATCAATATTGGCATTGGCGCTGCCAAATCCATGTTTTGCGTGACGATAATTTAATCAAGATGTGTTGGTGACAAAAGGCTTATCAAACAAAGAATGTTTTAGTACACAGGTAGGCTTGTTTGACAAAAGTGACACCCACCTTCCTTCACAAAGCTACTGCAAATTTCATATCCGGCCTTGCAAAATTTTGTGCTGACAGCAAAGACAGTGAGTGCAAATTGACTGTATACTCACGGTGTTTGCTGTCCATCATAAAAACGCATGTGTTTTTTTCTCAGGAAGCAGCGGTGTTTATTCTTGATGCTACAGAAGGAAAATGTACAGCAGAGATCAGAAGTGCAACCTGAGAGAGTTCGAACACAATCCTAGGAACCCCAAGTGGTTTTGTACGCTAAGGAAAACACACATAGCCCATTTTATTCATGAGAAAACAAAAACATAATAAACTTGAATGGCACAGCTTTTTCTACTTTTCCCAGTAGCCATAATAGGCCAAAAGAAAAAAAAAAAGTCAGGCAAAATCATTCTTATTTAAACTTTGAGCATTGAGACTCAGGTCAAACATCTGGGTGATAAATTCATCGTTTTTCCTACATATTTTTAGTTGATCAATTAATTGCCAATGGAAATTTTACTATCTCAGTTTCTTCTCCGAGAAGTCAAAGAATAACTTCTGCAAAATTTCATTTATGGTTAGTTTCTTCAGGGAAGAACCATATAGATCACAGTCTTTGGCCGGTCAAGTCCAAAAAGAGAAACAGATAAAACCCGGATTTCAGATGTCTGAAAAAGAGGAATAACTTTGTAACTTGCGTAGCATAGTCAGACAGTTTCCCAAGCAGCAAAATAAACATGATATACACTTACTACTTTATTATACATACACACATATGCACACAAACACACTCAGAATACACTAATCCATCCAACATTACTGTCAACAGAACCATCAAGCTACCTGTGAAAGGAAGAGAGGAGTCGTTTACAGAGCACTGGGCGGGGGGATTGCTGGTTACAGGAAAGTGGAGGCTATGGGGAGTTCACAGGCCTAATAAGAGCAAAATCTCTTGATTAGAAATCAATAACAGTAATAATAATAAATAAAAATCATACTTCCTAAAGATATTTTCCATGCATGAAGACTTTCTTCTAAGTAGAACTTTTCAAATATGCTTAGGTATTCCCAGTAAAATAAGAAGTGGGTTTCTACCCACATTCAACATTTGGTTTGTGTGTGTGCCTACAGTAACCCATTTTTCTGGGTTCTTAATCACATGGCCTGCTTTAACAAAACCATCGCAGTTCCCTTGAGCTTCTGCTTGTTTGCTGAATTTTAAAACACTAGCCTGCTTCATTTCCCCTCATGACAGGTCTTTGGTTAGAGATGGCTTTCACAAGTGGCCACTCCAGAACTTCTCTCTCTCTCTCTCTCTCTCTCTCTCTCTCTCTCTCTCTCTCTCACACACACACACACACACACACACACACACACACACACACACACACACACACACACACAGAGAGAGAGAGAGAGAGAGAGAGAGAGAGAGAGAGAGAGAGAGAGAGAGAGAGAGAGAGAGAGAGAGAGAGAGAGAGAGAGAGAGAGAGAGAGGAGGTGGGGGGCCCTACTCTAATACTTAAAGGACCAAGGATTTAGACCCCTGTCTCTATGCAGCCAGCACGCTGCTCTGATCTCTCTGTGGATTCATTTGTGCTGACTTGGGAGAAGAGGCCCCACATCTAGTCAACTCCACTCTCAACTAGCACATAGGAACTCTCACTGTCTGCCAAATGAATCTGGGAACAGACTGGCAGTGCCTCTGGTCTCTGAGCAAACTGATTGTGAGAGTTCTTCTTTCAACTCCTCGGCATTCAGTTACCAGAGGGGATGAGCGCAAGAACTCCTTCTGTCTGAAGCCCGTAGTGAAGACAATGTCCCTATAAACCCACAATCCCAAGCTGTGTCCCCAGGAGATAGACGGATCAAGGATTCAGGGGCTATGAGTTAAAAATTAACTCCAGAAAAAGAAATACTGATTAGGCAAATCAGATGGATAAGCTTGTAAACAGACTCTATGACTCAGTGTGTATCTCAGGGACGTCTTACTTGGCTGGGCAGCTCACAAAGCCTGGGTCTGAGTGGAGGGTAGCCCCTTTCTATTGTTGCAGACAGAAGAAGGTCACTTTTTGCCTGTGCATGCCACTTGTACAGCCCGGGTGCTTTGATGTTTGTCTGAGCCTGCTGACAATTATAAGATTCAACAAATGCGTTGTCTCTTGGCCTCGGATGCTAGGTGGCCTAATTCCAGTTACATTCGTTTGAATTTTTCAAATAGCCTCTCAGACAGAAGTACCCCGATCCGCAATCACAATATTGACAAAAACAAAAACAATAACAATCTCTTTGTTTGCCTTGCTTGACATTTGTTCTTTTCAACATCCTTGAAAGGGTGGTGTTAAAAGCTCTATTTCATAGCAAACAAAGCCACGGTTTGAATAAGCGACGTGATTTGCTTTTAATTATACAGTGAATTGCTATAGCTCTGGGAAAGCTGCAGCTCCCCATTCAGAGTAGTGAAGGGGGGAACACTTCAGTGTGGGGGTCACCCTGTTTGAGAGCAGGGCCTTTTCTGCAAAGGATCAAAGCGTTCCAACTGAAACTAGATGCAGGTGATGAGGAAGGGGAAGGCTGAGAGACGCTACCGCCTCACGGGAAAGTGGTCCAGCCATCTGTTTTGCTCAATTTTTAAAATTTTTTTCCACTTTTTCTTTTATGTGTATTGTTTTGTTTGTGTATATCTGTGTATTGCAGTGCCTTTGGGGGGCCAGAAATGCTGTTGTATTCCCTGAGACTAGAGTTACAGGAGGTTGGTAGCTACCATGTGGGTGCTGGGAATCAAACCCTGGTCTTCTAGAGAGTAATCAGTACTCTTAATCTCTAAGCCATCTCTCCTGCCCCCTGTTTTGGTCATTCTTGACTCCTACCTTTTCTCTTTTACTGCCTGCTCCTATTTCTAATAGAGTTAGAAAGCAATTACTGACCTGTCCTACGAAAGCCTGGCCCAGAAGATCCATGTCAGCTCTGGTCTAGGTTTTGGGGAAGAAGAGCAACTTGCTCTTCTGGGCCTGGATTTTCCATTACATTAGGATGGTGGTGGCCAGGCATAAAGTCAGAGACTGCAACTTGCTCTTCTGGGCCTGGATTTTCCATTACATTAGGATGGTGGTGGCCAGGCATAAAGTCAGAGACTTAAAATTGAAGCCCTTGGGAAACTGAGGTGGGAAGATTGTGAGTTCAAGACTCACCTGGGCTGCATAGAAAGATCATGAAGCCTGTTGCCCATTTTAGCAATCAAGGAAATGAAAAGTACATTGGGATTTCACGCAAGCCCAGTCAGTCACAATGCTTACCACCCAGAAAACAAATGAAGAAAGAAAATTTCTAGCAAGAAAGTCAGAGAATGGAAGAACACTTTCACACACTGTAAATGGAATGAAAATGGTCACAGCCAGCATGGAAGTTTCTCCAAATACTAAAATTAGGCATTCTAGACTATCCAGCTATATATCACTCGTGGATATATATTCAAAGGGTTCTGTGAACATACCATGGAGGTACCCGCATAGCTATGCTTACCACTGCTATTGACAATAGCTAAGAGAACCAGCCTAGAGCCCATCAGTAATAATAGCTAAAGGAAAGGTGGTATGTATGTAATGAAATTAATTCGCCTGTAAGAAAAAAGGAAATAGTCACATATACAGGAAAGGGAATGAAGCTGGATATCACTATGATAAAGGAAAGGAAAAGACAGACTGAGAAAGACAAATGTTGTATTCTTTCTCTTATATAAGGATGGAATGGGAGGGGCAGGGGAAATGGAAGGGGGAAGAAGAACATGAGGGAATGAGGTGCTCAAGAATGGGGAAGGACAGAGAGGGAGAGCAAGGAAAGAGATATCTTAATTGAGGGAGCCATCAAAGAGCTAGGGAGAAACATGGCACTAGGGAAAGTCCCAGGAACCCACAAGGATGACTCTAAGCAACAGTAGAGAGGATGCCTAAAACTAGCCTTCTGCTGCAATGAGATTGATGACTACCTTAACTCTCATCATAGAACCTTCACCCAGCAACTGATAGAAGCAGCGATCTACAGTGAATCACTGGGCCAAGCTACTAGAGACCAGTTCAAGAGAGGGAGGAGTGATAATATGAGCAAAGGGGTCAAGACCATGATGTGGACACCCACAGAAACAGTTGACCTGAGTTAGTGAGAGCTCACTGACTCTGGACTGATAGTGGGGAACCTGCATAGGACCAAACTAGGTAGGCCCACTGAATGTGGAGGACAATTGTGAGACTTGGGCAGTCTGTGGGGCCACTGACAGTGAGGCCAGGATTTATCCCTAGTTCTTGAATTGGCATCTTGAGCACATTCTCTTTGAAGGGATTTCACACTATGCCTTGGTATAGTGGGGAGGGCCTTGGTCTTGCCTTGAAGTGATGTGTCGGACTTTATTGACTCCTCATGAAAAAGCTTACCCTTTCTGAGGAGTGGATGGAGGTTGAGGGTAGAAGGGTGGGGCAGGAGGAGGGAAGGGGTGGGAACAGGGATAGCTATGCAAAATAAAAAAAAGACTATATTAAAAATTCTTAATTAAAAAATAGAGAAAAAATAAAAATGTGAAAACGGGGCAAATGGGAGGGCAGAGAGAAGGTAACGTGGTTGAAGTACATTGTATCCATGTACAAAGATACGTATATAAGAAAGAATGAGACTCAAGGAGTATAGGAACCTTCTCAGCTATGAAGAACTGGGAACACATGCGAACAATAATGAAAGGAAAGAAGCATGAGAAGAATTACAAAGCCCTAATTTGCAGCATTTGTTGACTTCTCTGGCAGAATTTCTCCCCCTTAGCTCATTTCACACTGCCCTCTTGGACAAGATGGCTAACAAAATGCCTGGAAATACAGCCATTGGCTCTTCTAAGCCAATACAGCCCTCTCCACCATCCCCAGTTAGACCACTGGCCAGAGGAGGGCAGACAACAGGCTTTGTCTCCAGCCATATAGTAACGTTCTCCAAACCCTCAAGCCTGGTTCTCCAGGGATTACGTAAATAAGTAGGGCCAAACAACAGGCCAGTTACCGAGACACAGGTCTGACTAACTTCAGAAGATGGTCTTAGGACACCCAAAGGAACAAAGAGTGACAGATCAAAATCGGATGTCTAGATCATTCTAAAGAGTCTTAAAATTTCCCTCCCCAAACAATGTATGTGTTTGTGTGTGTGTGTGTGTGTGTGTCAGCTCAATGTGCTGACAAGATAAAAAAGCAGTCATCTGTGTTCATAGGACATAGACATATACTTGATGTTCAGTTCCCGTTCCTCGCAGACTGCTAAAGCTCTTATCATCTCTGCAAATCTGATGGGCTGGGTCTAAAGAGTCAACTAGATGACTTGTTTTCAACTTCTTCACTTGCAATCAGCCCTGATGGCAGAGTGATATCTATTTGGTTTCTGTTTGAATTCAGTAATAGGGCTATTGACACACTCGTACATTTTAAAATTTAAATAATTTTCCCACAAGTTCAAATAATATACTTGTCACCTTTTAGAGGCCTGGGAACAGATCTGATCCTCTTTGTCTGAAAATGCCACCAACCTGAGTAAATATGAAGGCAGAACAGGGAGGTAGAGCTTGGCTGTGAGTGTAATCTAATTTGCTCAGGCAAACAGGCAGCCTGGAGGCCAGGTTTAGCAATTTCAGCCTCAAGATATAAGCCTCTCAACTACAAAAAACATAAACAAACAAACAAAAACCCTATTGTAACACACCCCTGGGGACTACCTTAATCCTTAACAAACAGACAGGAGTGTTGGTGAATGCCAGTATTTAGAAACTGGATAGTTCCTAAGAAGCAAGGGTGGATGGAAGCTCCTGCCTTAATTTTTCTATGGTTTGGTGTATTTGTTTTTAACGTAATGCTTGTTATCTTGAGAGCCTCTAAGTTCTGCGCTGTAAGAGTTCTCATTTCTGGCTAGGAACTATGTGTTAGCGTCCACTATGGAGAGTGAGAATTCAGGTCTTTCACCCTTTGCTCCACTTAATCCAGGCAGACTTTGTTCCCCTGTTGGCACAAGATAGCTGTATGTTAATTGTGGCTCAGTTAGCTCTCAATATTTGTATTAACATGATTATGTAAGTCATGGTTTATCGAAAGGTGTATTTCCTTTCCGGCACAGTAACTACGTTCTGCAGAATTCTTCTTTGTCTAGGTTTTGTAGCATATATTACCAGTTTGTCCCCTAGTTTTTCCCAGACCGTGAAAATAATCTCCTCTTTGCATATTCAAACAGAGCCAGTGCTCACTGAGGAAGTGCTCCAGAGCCTTCTGAATGGATTGCATTTAGGAGGTCTTCCCAGGCTCCCACACTGCATGGACCCACAGGTTTCCCGAATCTTGTTTGATTCTTGGTTTTATCCCTGCTGAAGTGAATATTCTCAACTAATTTCCTTAATCACAGTATGAAGCTAGTAACTTTCTGAGAAAAGTTTTCTTGTTGTCGTTGTGTGTAAGTGTATGTGTGTGTGTGTGTGTGTGTGTGTGTGTGTGTGTGCATACGCGCACACCACGGCAGGTCTATGGACTTCAGAGGCCAACACTGGTTAACAGTCTTTCTTTGAGACAGGCACTGTTGTGCACCAAGCTAGCAGGCTAGGAGTGCCGCAGGCTTCTGCTGTCTCTAGTTCCCGTCTCATAGAAACATGTCTAAGTGTGAATGGACTTCACAGATCTCAAACTCGGGTCCTTTACTCACAGAGCTGCCTCCCCATACCAGAGAACTTTTAAATTGAAAACCATTTATTTTATTGTCTTGCTTGTTTGGCTGGGCCTAACATTCTTAACAAAACAAACAAACAAACAAACAAAAAAACAAAACACCTACTTGCTTTCTTATGGTTTAAGAATGCTGCTCTGGGTTCTGTGTTTTTATTTGATCATTGTATTTTAGATGTCTGTTTGCTGTCTAGGAAGAGATAGAGAAGGAAAGGAATGGATTTCTGTTTTTCTGAAAGATTTTTAAAGCTATTCTTAGTGCTCAGTTGGTCTAAAATTTTGTGATGATGTGTTTTGATGTAAGTGTGGTTTTGTTTTGACCCAAAAGTCTTCTTCCGTTCTGAGATTCATTTCTTGAATTATTTCTTTATTCATTCTACCTTTGTATAGTATCTTCCTTTCCTGTTTTTTTTTTCTAGATATTATAACTTCTGAAATGGTTCACTTGTCTGCTTTTTTTTTCAGGCTTTGATCTCTTATTTCCTTCTGTGTTATTTCTTCAAATTTACCTTGAAAGATTTCTATGCAGTGTTTTTATTTCTAGAGTCATTGCAAACACTTCATGCAATTCTTCCGCTGCAGAAAATACCGCTCTTGTTTTGATGGCACACTTTCATTTTTTTTTTTTTTTTCATCTATCAGGGAATAATGACGACAGTTTTTGAAGTTAATGTCACATCTCCACTTCAGGCTGCCTTTCTCATTTGTGTACTCGTCTTGACCTCTGTGCTGTGCAATACTTTTCCAGATGTCTCATATTTGAGTGTAAGATGCTACAAAGCTGTGTGCGTGGTGGAGCTGTCCCCGAGACTCAGTACAGAGTTACCTAGTCTGAACATCAAATGTGTCCATGCCAGGGACACATTCTCCAGGGAAGCCTCCTTTAACCTCCTGCCTCAGGGGGATAGCCCTGGAGACTTCATCCTGCAAGCTGTTGGAGAGGAAACATGAATATCCAACCACCCAGTTTCACCAAGGCCCCCATGTTCCACTCTGCTCAATATTTCTCTATCTTTCAGTCTCCTCTTCTCCCGTTTTCAAGATAAATACACCTCCACTTTTCTGCCTAAGCTGCAAGGGTTCTCACTGTACTGGTTGGTTTTTGTTGACTTGATGCAAACCTAGACTTATCTGGGAGGAATTTTAACTGAAAGAAAATGTCTCTATCAGATTAACCTCTCTGCAGGTCATTTTCTTGATTCCTGAGACATGTGGGAGGGCTCAGCTTTCTGGAGCTGGTGCTACCTATGGGGAGGTGGTCCTAGGCATTATAAGAAGCAGGCTAAGCAAGCCAGAAGCAGCCTTGCTCCATGGTCTCTGCTTCAGTTCCTGCTTCCCTGTTCCTGCCTTGACTTCAGTCAGCCATGGACTGTCATCTGGTAGAGCAAGACAAAATTAACCCTTCCTTTCCCAAGTTGCTTTTGTTTGTGGTCTTTATCACAGCAACAGAACTATAACTAAGACAGTCACTGGACCTAGAACTCACCAGTTCTGCTAGACTGGCTGGTCAATAAGACACAGAGACCTCCTGTCTGCCTCCCTGATGTTGGCATCAGAGGTGTGTGCCAGCTTTTAACATGGGTGCTGGAGGTTCAAACTTGTCTTCGTAATTGTGCAAAAAGAACCTTACCAACTGAGCAATTGTCTCTGCCCCCTGCTAATAGTTTAAGGAAAAAAAAAATAGCACCAGATGGTGTCTTCAGTGAGCATGTTCTTGCCTGTGCTGGGTAGCGCTGTGCACAGCTCTGGGTTTGAACACCACTTTACATTGTCTAGTCTGGAGACCTTAGATGACTTACACCTGAATCAAGTTGCATCTCCAAACTCAGTGCTGTCTCTCAGTTTTGTAAGATGCACATCTTAGTAGAATACACCTCATGTTTGAGTTCTAAGCGTCAGAGTGAGGTGATTCATAGGCTAGCACAAGGGAAATGCTTGTCCCTTCTTGCTCCTTTTCTGCTGTGGTTGTCACCATTGTTATTCAGCATTGTTCTGCAACTGCTTTATCCTGTGCCAAAAAAGAAGAAGATGAGACGCTTGGTCTGACCTTGAAGAACTCACCCTTCAGTGGCTAATATATTGAAAGCAGTGAGTGAGGTGCAATTAGACTCACTCCCGGGGCTTAAAGAAAGGCAAGAGGGACAAGTGGTCCCAGAATTTAGGCCAAGGGGGAATCTTAACACAGAAAAGGGATATATTTGTACTGATGCAGTCAGTCCAAACATGTAGAGCAATCCCCAACTTTGCAACTTCCAGATAGATAACTTTGAAAAAAAATGAAATACTTTGTTTTCTGCATGGAGCGTTGACAATCCTCAAGAAGCAAAGGAGAGAGGGCAGAGACAGAGATGACTGACGCCCAGTCTTGTGTGGCACACTGACAGGGACACTCACGTGATCCTAATTCCGCTACTTTAAAGCCTCATCCCTAGCTTGCAGGTGAGTAGACAAACACTCGGATGCTCAAGGGTTTTACAAGGTCACATGGTTGGAACTGCATGGAAATGCATGGAACTGCGATTCAAACCGAGAAGACCCATTTCCTTAACAAACTCTCTTTCAATTGAACGTGTTCTATTATTGCAGGAGCGTATTAGTGAGAAGTGAAACAATCCTCAAGAATAACTTTGAAGAACTTCTTTTCCTTAAAGGAAAAAGGGACTATAAACAGAATCTCTGTATTCGTCACATATTTTCAATAGAATTTGCTTTCAGATACATGTCAGAGGGATAGTGCCAAGTTTCACCCTGGAAAATCTCTTAAATATTAGGAATGTGATTTAGAAACCTTTGACATTGAGGAAGCCATTACCTAGACCCTGACTATGACCTGCTATTTCAACATAAAGCTAGCAACCTTCCCGTTCAGTGTGTGCTTTCCAGTAGCCAGTCAGTGATGCTCTGAGGGGAGCGAATTGCAGAGAGAAGGCAGTATTTTCACAAGGGTGTAGTCTTTTGTCCCTTTGTCCCTTGCTCATCCTGACAAGCCAGCTGAGCAGTCTACAGAGGAAACTGTATTAGTCAGGGTCCTCTAAAGGAACAGAAATATAGGAAACATATACAGGAGATTTATTGGATTCGGTTATGTAATATTGTAGTCCAATAATGAAGATCTCACTCCAGAGAGGCTGGGAATCTGACAGTTGTTCAGTCCATGAGGTTGATGCTTTCACAGGCCCAGTCTGGTACTGAAGGCCTGAAGAGTGGCTGGATGCTGGAGCTACAGTCTGTGTTGGATGCCTGAGGAAGCTGGTTCTAATATCAGCAAAGGAATGTTGATAGATGAACTTGCCAGAAGAACAAGGGCAAGCAGGCAAAGGACAAAGTTTCCTGCATCCATGTTCTTTGATCTGGGCTGCCACTAGAAGGTACCAACCATATTTAGGATGGATCTTTCCAGGTAGAATAATCTGGCCAAGAAAATCCCTCAAAGGAGCTCTCACTGGGCTAGATTTTTGTTTATTTCAGAGACAGTCAATTTGACAGTTAAGATCAGTCGTCATAGCGCCAGAAAGAGTCAGATACAGGCTTTTTGGAAAGTAGACTCAAAATTCCTAACTACTATTTTTTTCTCTCTAAAGTTTTCTTGTTCTCTCTTCACAGAAAAATGTTTTATCAAAAGGCAGCAAGAATGGGGCTGAAGATTCATTTCATTTGATAAGAGCATTTGCCTAACTTGCAAAAGCAGTGTCTAACAGTACACGCATACATGAGCATGTAATCCCAACACATGGAAGCTGGGGGCAGGAGGTTTAGAAGTTCAAGGCCATGCTCAGCTACATTGAAAGTTAGATACACAACATGCCTCCTTGCCCCCCCCCTCTCTCTCCACACACACACACACATGTGCACACACACACACATGTGCACACACACACACACACACACACAGAAAGAGGGAGACAGAGAAACTGTCTCATCCCCAATTTCTTTGCCTTCACCTGTATGTTTGCTGGTATTTTTTTTTTGCTGTGACTCCTTAATTTCATTGTCACTGAACACATGCTTTGTTTAACTTTCTGTGTTAAGCCTTCTGTGGATTATTAGTGGTCTTTATCATCTAGTGATTTAATCTCTCTGCATTATTATCTTTTTACAGAAGATGAAGTCAATTTAAAGAAATGATTCTACTGCCTAAGGTAAATAACAACTGCTTAGCTGTAGGTAGTGAAACACAGGCATTCTATTTCAGAGCCAGGCACTTGCACGACCCTATTTCGTGCCTGAACAGTTGGAGCATCCTCCTGTCTGGCCTTTGCTCCTTTCCAGGCCCCGGCACTCAGGATTTCCTGGTAACCTCCCTAAATCACCAGAGTTTGACAGGTTTAAGTACATGCAATATAAAAGTCGTCATAAACTCCAAACCCTTGTGTCTTGAAACTGTGAGATTCCAGCTACGAAAGTGACATGATTCGAATAGACAGCATTAGATGGAACCATGGGTAAGCTGTCCTGTTGAAAAATGAGTAATTAAATTTAGGTTTCTGGGGATCACAAAGACACACTTGTTCAGTGTTAACTCGATTCTGTGGCTACTGATTAAGTACAGTGTTTGTTTTCAACTTCAGTGTCTAGATCTGACTCCTGCTTAGGCTTCGTGTCTCAGCTCCAGTCCATTTCTGTGTACAGCACTTAGTCCTGGGTGGAGAATCACTTACTACACCTCAGGTGCACACTGCATTCTCAGCATCTACGGACTTACCAGCTTTTGTCACTCTGCATATGCATCACTTCCTCTGAGAAAAGCTCTTGGTTCTTGACTTAGCTGCACATCTTAAACGAATATCTAGACTATGTATTGATACTGTTTTGTCTGTATCTGTAACTGTGATTGAACGCCTCAAGGTCGGGGACATTGTGACGTGCACGATTGATCGTTTTTACCCTTGAGTGGCAGATTCAGAGAGGGAAAGTAACTTTGTCAAAGCCACACAGCTGGATCTCTTTGTATCTCAGATGCTGTGCTCTTGGGTGAGAAGAATGCAAGGCCATAATTTCTACAGGGTGTTGGAGCGATTTGGGGCTATTCTATTCTGTGGCACTGTGGGCGAGCTTCTCTAATTGCCCATTTCTTTTGGTGACCCAATACGTCAAGGAAGAGTCCCAAACACCCCCGGCTCTCACTACTGTCTGGCAGCTTTGAGGGGGACCTTGGATGTGTCCTTCCCCACACCTGGGCCCCACTTTTTCTCAGTTGAGAAGTGAGCATGCTGGACCAGATGGCATCAAGCCTCATCCTTTGCTTTCACCCAAGGTGTACATGGCTCACATCTCCTGGGTGCCCTTGGCACATCAGCTGCCAAACTCTCCCAAATGATTGGACTGAACTGAGCCTTGGAAACGGGCTCAGGGAGAATGGCTCTTTCACGCGGACCTTTGTGCAGGGCTAGCATTGTCACCAGAGGAAAGTGACTCCATGAGGTAGCAGCACTATACGGAGAATGCCAGGCAGGGCTGGTACTTCAGCCCCCTACTCGTGTCCCGCCAGCAGCTCTGCAGGTTCAGAGGCCTTCCTGATACCCAGTGAAGACAGGCCAGGCCCAGGACAAGACACACTGGGAAGGAAAATCAATGTTAGACCCAGGGCTTCTTGAGGGCCAGGTGACCCCCAGAGATGCAGGCAGCCCATGTGAGGTTCTGCCACTTCTCAGCCATAGCCGTATTTTCCTCAAGAGGGACTGTGTGTTCTTCACAAAGGCTGGCGCTATGTCCTGGGTAGGCCACACTAGAACTTTGCCCCTTCACTTATGTCCTTTATAGCCAAGACTGACCAAGGGAATTCCAACACTGGACCATACTTCCTACCACTCTCCAGAAACAAAGAACACCAGGCAGAAAGCCTCTGTGTATCCTCAGGAAACCTCAGAAGCCATGTCAAAGACCCCAGCTTCTCCTGGCTCCTTTGTTAGGTCAACTTTACCATAGGCTTCAACCCTCCATTAAGGGGCCGCCTTCTTCAAGGACCAGTCCTTGATTTCCTGTGTTCTAACTTGGGCCCTAAGATTCCTTTCACCTCCACATTCCCACTCTGTTTCCTAAATTCTGAGCATGTAGAAGGAAAAAGAAATTCAGTTTCCCCTTTCACTCACTTGAGCACAAATTAAACCAACACCTTTAAGAATTTTTTTCTCTGGGAAACTCAAAATGCTTCGGAGAACCAATAGCAAAACAAGAGCTATAAAATGGCTCAGTGGGAAGAGGTACTTGTGGGCAAGTAGGCCTGACAATCTGAATTTGATCCTTGGATCCCAAAAGGTGGCAGGAAAGAATAGATTCTTAAAAGTTGTCTCTGATCGCTATGCACCTGCTGTGATAAATGCCTGCGTGAGTGTGTAAGCACGTACACACCCTCACACATACACACACCTACCTATTAAATAATTAATTATTTTTAGAAACTGCACAGAAATGGTCCCTGGTGCCATGGCATGTACAGTTTAGTAAGGGAGTTAGCTAAACCATCATCTCATACGTGAACTAGTAAAGCAAGTTCTGGGAGCAGCAGCTCAGGGGCTCACTCGGTAGCTAATAGAGAGAACTCTCTAGAGAGGACTTAATGGGGTCCAGGATAGGAAGAGGCACAGATGAAGACAGCTAAGGAAGACCCCAGCATCCTGTAGGGCCTTGGATATGATGACTGCCGGGTAAATACACACGCATGCCAGCTCCTGTACCTCAGCTGCAACTTCTCAACTTTGACTCTGGGGCTGCTGTCTAGATCATAGGTTAGCCCATTGCCCTGCCTCAGATGCAGGGGACATTTCCACTTCACCTTTAGTGTAATGGCCCTACAAGCCCTGACCAGACCATGAACTGCAGACTTCCACATGTCTCTCAGATGGGGTCCCCCAAACTATATATTTCTACTTTCCACCTAGAACCATTTCAGCCATCTCCCCTTCCTGGTCCTTCATGTTTATGCCTGGAGTTTGGTTGAACCACAGAGTCAGCTAGCTCTATTTCCAGCTTCCCTCTAGGGCTCTTCAGAGTATGTTCCTTGTCCCCCACCGTTCCACAATGCCCTTTTATCCCGAGGGGAGAGAATTAGTTCTGAGATCCAGACAAGCTTATTGCATGCCTCCCCAAACCAGCCAGGCCCAGCACCCTCCCTCAGATGCTCCCCAAGCTCCCCAAATATTGGATTTATCACAGGCGGGAACACATTTGGTTAATCAACTAACTGGAGCCACTCTGATAAAGATTTAAAATGTGCCCCTATTGTAAGTGGCTACTGTTTCCAATTACATATGCTTCTCCCAGCCACCATGCAATCTGTTCACTTCATGCTGGTTTGCAAGAGCTGTTCGCACCAAACCATTGACAGCCAATATCTAAACTGAAACCATCTGCTCAGCCATTTGCCATGCACGGCTGGGTCTTCCAGGCTTACCCAGTGGAGGGCCTGCGGAGCAGTCCATAAAGCAAGAATGAATGAGCGCAGCCTGTTTTTATTAAATGTCTTGCAACTGATGGGAAGATGGACAAGCCTGTCTGGCGAGGAGAATGGCCCATGCTCTCAGCACACGAAGGCTTGGAAAGAGTCCAGCAGCACCCTGCATCTCGAGACAGCCCAGTGTTTCAGGAGTGTGGTCACGTGCTCGCAATAAATTAACCTAGGAGAGGCTTTTTGCAAAATATTTGATGGTTTCTCCACTTTCTTGAGAAAAGCTCAGCCGTAACTTCTCCCCCTCTTTCCCTTGCTGTTACTTACCTGGAAAGTCAGGGAGAGATAAGGACAGCCAAGGACCTCAGGCAGCACTGGTCTTTACCTCTGTGAACAAATCCAGGAATTTGGGTGCTAGGGTCCTTTCTTACTGATACAGATGGTTTCCACAAGAGTCAGGACTGACTCTGGAATAATTTCTGTACGCTCTTCCTAAATGTTTTGCTCATGGTAATGAAGCCCCAAATTAGAGGATTTCTTGGAAGATTCACCCAAGATTCTGATCTTTGTTTCTAAAATATTTATTCTGGACATTAGCAAGGAAAGTATCAGTGGTCAAAACTGTGTGACGACTACACTGTTGCTCCTTGGAGTGGGAGTGGAGTGCACTCCTCCCAGAGAAGATGGTCATAAGAGGGGCTACTGCGCTCTTGTCATCCTAGGTCAGGCTCCATGCCTACTTCATTAACACTCCTTGTTGTGAAGATGTTGGACCTCTCAGAGCAGAAACTGACTAGGGAAAGTAGGAAAGCCCCCATTTGGGAAACGATAATTTTCTGAATTTCCATTATCCTCCCTGGTGGTTCAAGCACCACCAACTTGGTCAAAACTTCACAGTCCTAATCCCATTTATGCAAATCTGTCTGGTACAAACCAGCTTGTACATGAGGATGTGACAGCTCCAAAGCACCGTCGAGGGCAAGGGTTCTGCTGTAGATACGAGGGAGAGTACAGCCAGAGGCATCTGGAAGAGACCAGAACAGGAAGAGAAAGCAGCAGATTGAACATAGAGAGAAGAATGGACTTGGCCTAGAGAGGAGATTGAGCAAGGGAGAGTGGGAGAAGAGGATAACCAAAGCCAGAGAGCAAAGAGAGGACGCCAGAGGAAGCCCAAGAGAGGGCCCAGCTGAAATGGCGGGGTCATATAGGATTGAGAAGCTGGGGGAAGGGAAGCCCCTGAGCAGAAGTTTAGGGAGGACAGCTCTGGAACAGGTACTTTGTGGCACTGAGAGAGGTCAGAGGCCAGCATGAGCTTTGGTATGCTGATAGGCACCACTATTAGTCTCTTGTCCTGAGTTTCTTTTAGACCTAGACAAGAATAGCAAGGCAATGGTGCACCTGCCTTTTATCCGAGGATAATAATATTAAATTATTAGTTATAATGAGCATTTTTGAGGAAATTTGGCCTTTTCTTGGGGTTGCATTCAAAGGATCATCCTTGAATTCCATTCTGAAAAGGTTCTGAAGTTGTTTGATTGATGATATCCCATCATATGCGAAGGAAAACCAATCAGAGACTGGTTAGGGAAGGAAACACATAAGAACCTAGGGAGAGACGTGTCTACTTATTGTAGATGTTATTATTTTATCATTCATTTATGCATTCATTTAACAGCCGTACATTCATTCCACTACATAGACAAAAATGTCTATTGAGTCTCCGTAGATGGTCAAACAATATGCAATATGCACACAGATTAGCAAAATAGTTTGGAAACTGGGAGTGTGGGCAAACTAAGTAGACAGTGACAGTCCATGACAGGAAAGGTTAATTACATGGATGCAGCATGAATAAGGGAAGGGATTCAGGGACAAGTGAAAAGCACGGGCTTCACACTTCAAATCCTGGCTCTATAAGAAGTAGGTGGATGATGCCTTGGACCATTCACGTTCTTCAGCCTCAATGTTCTTATCTACAGAATGGACATAATTTGAATGGAAATGTGAAAATACTTACAAAAAGTCTTGCAATGTCTAGAATAGAGTATTTGATGGACCGATGCTACTTTTTAGAGTGACTTTTCTTTGCCATTTTATTACTTTGTATTAACTGTGCAGAGGGAGGTTCCATTGTGACATTTCCATGCCTGCATGTTGTAATAATAAAGCATTCCTTTCTGGTTTTCTCCTCTCCACGCTCATGTCCCCATTCCATATTTCTGATAACATTGGTGGGTTTACTTTAATGTCCCTGTGGTCTCTCTAGGTTTAAAATGAGAGGAAAAAAAGTGACACCTTTCACTCTGAGACTGGGTTATTCCACCTAGCCTGAATCTATGTTTCTATCCACTTTCTTGAAAATGACAGAACTTGGCTCTTCTTTGTAGTTGAATAGAGCGCCCTTGTGTATGTAGATTGTGTTTTCCTAATCCATTCATCTGCTGATGGGCACCCTAGCTGATGCCATAACTAGGCAGTCGTGAGGAGGGAAACAATAAAGCTGGGTGTGCTAGTATCTCTAGATTGAGCTGAATCTGATTGTGTATACCCGGAAGTGGCGTGGCTGTTTTACATGGATGGTCTTTGCCATTTTGTTGGTCATTGCATTTCTCAACTTCAGTGATTAGGACCATTTGTTGATTTTCTTTGCAAACAAATCAAAATTACTAATGACCTCACAGTCAAAGCAAGGGATTCAGAAGTTCCCTGGAAAGTGTTTTCAATGAGCCAGCCTTTGACCAAGTGCCTGTCTAATGCATAGTTTCCTAGGATTCTGCTTCTGGCAGTCAAATAATATGCTTTTGGCTGTACTTTCGCAGGAAATGTGAATAAACAAACAGAGAAACATGACTATCGGGGACTTGGCGAGCTCTTTGGGCTAGCTCTTTTCACAAGTTTGCACTGCATTATTTGTTGACAACCAAAACTCAGAAGCAGCCATAGAAACCTACGACAAAACAGCATGACAATTCTGTCCATAAAGCATGCGCATTTCTGGGCCATAATCACAATAGCTATTGTTATCATTAAACCACTAGGAGGCCAACATTATATTATTGATGGTTATTGATGTTTAGAGAGTTAATCAAAACAGATGACTAGCCATAGCCAATGTACTCCCCCCCCACCTCAGTGACAGACAATAAGGCTGCAGATACACCAACCAGTGACACAGTATTGTAAGTTTTCCCACCATGGTGGGAGGGAAGGGCTGTCTAGCAGATATATTCACTGGGTTTTTCCTTCACTTAGAATAAGAAGCAGAAAGAGGCCACATGAAGTTCTGCTGTCTTAGGAAAGAACCCGAGACACGGGGGAAGGAGGGACAGAAGATGGTTCTTTCTCATCAGGCTCTTCCTTGCTCCATGTTGATTGAGAACAGCCAACCCAGATGATTAATAACCTCTCTGCTTTAGAAGAAAGGCTTGATTTTTCAACCACTGAGTAGGAAAATTACCAGCCTTTCTCGGACTCTCTGGGGAGTTTGCAGTCCTGAAAGTACTCTATTAAAGTGAAGGGGAAATTAAGTGATAGTCAATGGGCCTTTCTTACTTTAGAGCAACCATTGTTCTTTAGGTCTCATTCAAGAAACCAAAACGCCTTTTGAAAATAATTCATTGACGAAATCAATGGCAGCTGCCTTCATCAGCCCGTATGCTCTGGATTTTAAGCCACAGTAATCCAGATCTAAAGAGGTTAGAATTAGGGTCCTGTGTTTTTAAGCAAGAGGAAAAGGTGGTCGCAGGAGTCACTTTAGGTCAGGGGAAATACTCCGTGTCTCTCTGCATCCTCATGCTCTCTCTGGTGTGTTAATCTGGACCAGCTGAGAGGGTGGTCTAATACAGAGCCGCACTTCTCAGCCTGTAGGTCATGACCCCTTTGGTCAACCTCTATCTGCAAAAATATTTATTTGCAATTCGAAGAAGCAGCAAAATTTCGGTTGTGAAGCCGCAATGAAGATAATTTTAGAGTTGGGAGGGTCACTACAATACATGAGGAGCTACGTGAAAAGGCCTCGGCACTAAGAGGGTTGAGAACCACTGATGGAGAGATTTCATGACTAAATCTGTGTTTGGGGGCGGGGAGAAAGAAAAAGCAAAGGAAATGCTGCATTCTATTTCTGAGACATTTCTGATCATGTTCTCAGCACAACTGTCCCCCCCTTTTTTTTCTTGTTTGTTTTTGAGACAGGGTTCCTCTGTAGCTTTGGAGCCTGTCCTAGAACTTGCTCTTGTAGACCAGGCTGGCCTTGAACTCAGATTAAAGGTATACACCACCACCGCCCAGCCAACTGTTCTTTTCTTTAAATTGATGGTTCAGTGCTGAATCTCTTCCGCCAGGACTTCCACTCCTGGTCTTGGCACTTTTCTTGGGGAGAATCCATTCCCTTGAAGGTGGCTAAATTTATCTCCTGACATACTTGTTGGGGGTCTTTTATTGAGTTCAGCAGGTCCCTTTTCTTAAAACCATTCTTTCAATTACAACAGTGTGTGCCTGGTCATTTACATTAGATGGTTCAATATGTCCCTTTATATTTCCCTTTGTTCATTCCTTCCAGCTTGATTGAATTCAAGCAAATTTTTCAGAGTCCTTTCTGAGTACAGGGAATGTCTGTGGAGAGTTTCTAGAGGGAGTCTGCTGAGGTGGAGTGTATGTAGCAGTATTTCATGGGTCTAGAGTCATAGGGTGAATTCAAAGGAGAACAAAAGAAAACAGCGGCATTCCTTTCTTGCTGCTTCTTGACTGTGGACACAGGTCCACCATTAACCTCCCTGTACTACCGCCGTTCCTTCTCCCTTCATCTCTTGTCCCCTGAGTTGCTCTTGTCCCCCTGAGTTGCTCTTGTCAGGCATTTGCTCAAGGTGCTGAAAAAAGTAACTAACACAGAAATAGAACCTGGGTTCTCTTCTCTAGGCCACTGAGGGAATCTCAAAGGGTGTGCTTGCACTAGATCCAGAGGGTACCACATAACATACCTGGAAGCCATTTCTTAGACTTCCTTCCCTTTCTGGGTGCTTGATGCACACACACACACACACACACACACACACACACACACACACACACTGCTCTCTCTCCTTTCCAAGCAAAATTCACTTGTCCATTCATTCTCATGAGACCCATTCTCCAGTTGAAGGGGAGGAGAAGGTCGCTTGCAGCAGTTTTATGTAGTAAACTCAGTGACATGCATGGCCTGACCAGACTCCGTGGATCAGGGGTCCACTCCAGGCCACCACAGCCTCAGTCCTTCCAAACAGATACCCGCCATTGTCTCTTGGCCTCCTGCCATTGAAATCCCACTGCCCAACCTTCAAGGCCTCACTGTGTGGGCTCCACACACTTCCCCTGACTCCTTTTCTGGAACTCAATTCGTGGGATTGTCCCCAACACTGTGGCCTGTGCCCTGCTCTTTCCCTTTGCTTTGCATTGTTCTCATGACTGCCTGTAGTATTTTAAGTCCCAATTCCCACGTGCCCCTGCCATGTTCTCCTAATGCTCGAGTTCCCAAAATCTGTCACTTGCCTCCAATTCCCACCCCACCCCCAATTCTTACATTGCAGGTTGCACTCCTTTCTAGATGATTCTGTTTCTCTGCTGACAGTGACTGCCTGCCTACGTCATCTAGCTGCAAGCCCACACAGCCATTTCAGCTTCTGTTTTCCATGGTAACATACACTTCCCTTGGTTCTCCAGCCACTCCAACTATCTTGCTCTTGCTTCCTGATCTAGGGCCATTGTATCGTCTCCCTCTACACCCGAAACAGAATTCCCGCCTTTATCCCGCACCATCCATCCTTTCCCTTGCCCTCCCTTTCACTAAAGCCCTGCTTGGCCTTCTGCTGCTGTGATAAAACACTGACCAGAAGCAACTGGGAAAGGGAAGGGTTTATTTCAGTTTTCGGGTTATAGCCCTTTATCAAGGGAAGTCATGGACGGAACTCACAGCAGGAACTGAAGCCGGGACCACGGACGGATGCTGCTTACTGGCTTAATTTTAAGGATTTGCTCAGCCTGCCTTCTTATATAACCTAGGGCCAATCACCTGATCAGAAATGGCACCAGCCAAAGTGGGCTGGCCCCTTGTACATCAATTGTTGTCAAGAAAATGCCACTCAGACACGCCAACAGGCCAACCTGAGGAGGCAAATCCCCAGTTGTAGTTTTGTCTTCCCACGTGACTATAGTTTGTTTCAAATCTATAAAAACTAAAGAGCTCCCTAAGCCACCCTGATTCTTCTACCAGCCGTGAGTCCTGTGGTTATTTCTCAGAAGGCCAGGTTTTCCTGACCCGTGCACTCGATAACGTGTATAATCCGTTTCAGTGTTCCAGTATTTGCTACTCTACAGCTCTTTCGGTAATCTTTGGATTCAGTACGTCTGCTCCAATGAATTACAAGCTGAGCAAAGCAAGACGTTATATTCATTTTTGCTCACCATTGCTATCGCGTTAGCATAAATAAAGCACCTGTCACACAGCTGTTCCTGGGGCTCAGTGCCTGCTTGTCCCCAATAAACACATGATGGAAAAGGCTGGTGTCTTAGAATGTGGAATCACATATCATATAGCACAGGATAGAAAACCTCTGGCTGTAGTGATTCATAAATGATAAGAAAGAAGAACCAAAAAAATCATTTTAACTTTAACATAGTCTTAGGCAATAAAGTTCTTGTTAAAAAAAAATCTGTTTGTTCTTTTTTTTCAGGATAGAAATTAAAGATGGACGTTTTAAAAACATGTTTTCCTTCCATGTGGAGATTTATTGTGTGCAGGAGGCTCTAAGCACAGACTTGGCTCCCTAATGGGCTATCAGTGATTCATGGGGAGAGATTTAAAAGTGTGGTTTCTAATCAGAGCATCTGTAGAGCTATCAGGTGTTTCCTGTGAATTCTGAGGTAATTGAGATTCTGCCTGAGATACCAGTCATTAGGAGCTTTTCGGATAATCCTGTCGGATCTCTTGCAAGGCTGTCTCTGAAGCTACCATCCAGCCACACTGATTTATTATCCCCAATGACCTGGAGCCACGGTTATGATTCCATAGTGATGAAATACTTTCTGGTAATTCCTTTACCCTCGAGACCACAGAATTCACTTACAAACCTTAAGATCAGGTCTTAGTCGTACTTATTTCTGAACCTGGAAACAAAACACAGAATTAACGGAAAAACAAGTAAAATTTTTTGAACTTCAGACCCAGGGTCTGACTCTCTGTCCCAGTTTTTTTTTAATTTTTATTTTATGTTATTTTTATTGAGAAAGGGTTTCTCTGTGTAGCCCTGGCTGTCCTGGAACTCACTGTGTATACCAGGCTGGCCTCGAACTCAGAGAATCATCTGTCTTTGCCTCCCAGTGCTGGGACTAAAGGTGTGTGCCACCACCAATGTGCTCTATACCAGTTGTTTTTTTTTTTTTTTTTTTTTTTTTTTTTTTTTTTTTTTTTT
>NW_026067897.1:16245986-16317056 GCF_014885135.2 Alexandromys fortis
CCCCCAATCAAGTCCCCCTCCCTCGTCAGCCCAAAGAGCAATCAGGGTTCCCTGCCCTGTGGGAAGTCCAAGGACCACCCACCTCCATCCAGGTCTAGTTTACTTTGTTTCTAAACTTCAGTTAAGGACAAGGAAAAGGTATGGTGTAAATAGAGAGGGAAATCTGAAAGCCAAAATTAAATGAAGATGAAAAGATGAAACAACAGTTTACAGCCTCAAGATGCCATTAGCCATGTTTGAAATGAGTCTGAAGAACAGCCAAAGCCAATGTCATACTTAAGACTAAGAACAACGTTTGGTCCAAGAGGGTCATGGACAGGTAGAAAACAAATGCCCTGGAGAACGGGGAGAGGACTACATAAAATGCTATTAGATTTTTGAAGAAGCACAAAACCAACTCTGTTTAGAAGCGTTTGGCAGAGGTCTGCTCACCAAGGTGATGCTGCTTAGTTGAACTTGGTGGACTTGTTGTTAGTTTTAAAAAGAAGGAAGAACATGCCAAACCCCAACCCCTGTGTCTCCCAGTAGCCAGAAAGATAAGCAGAGATGAGCACGGAACCCCCTTGGCATCTTCTTTAAACATGTTATCACTGTGATCTGCAACTTTGACAACCATGTGTAATTTTTCAGAAAATTATGTGGAGATAATAATAGCACTATCTAGGTCTTTTCTTCAAACTGATCCATATTTATGCACACTTAAGCTAATGGATTCGGGGAAATTTGTAAACTCTGATCCCCTAATCATAATACGGAACCTAGGGGTCATTCTGCTTTAATGATAGCATCCACTGTTTACATGGGGATTTTAGATTATAAGAGCAACAGCTGGGACTCTCGGCATATTTGTAAATGCTCCCCATATATCATCTTATTAAACCTCTATATTAACTATATGTCTCAGACCTTCTATTATACATATTTTACAAATAATAAAACCAAGACAGAGAGACCCAGGACTCAGCCAAAGCCGTGAGGCATTTGTAATCAGCCACAGGAAGCACAAGCTGGAATCTGTCAGCTGACTCTCAACCTCTTGAGAATAAAGAGAGGGCTGATTTTGTGAAGAGAATTCTCTGGAGGGAACTGCTCTGTGGCTAAGTTATTTTCCACTCAAGACAATGGGAAGGGACTCAATGGGACCATTTGGAAAGCTTTGAGAAGAGTCCCCTAACTTCCGTTGCTCTTGGGCTTGATGTAGCCCATTCCAGGAAATCTAAAGGCTGCAACAGCAAGAGCTCTGGGTCACCGCCAGCGGGGTGTTTGCTTTGATACCCATCTGCTTTCCCCAGTTGCTAGAATAGTGACTGTCGATTTACTAGGGCTCAGTTTTGGATCCTATGGAAGGAGAAAGTCTGTGTGGGGTGTGTCAGATGTGCTAAGTGGAATGAGTCTATTAACCTATTTAGTGCTATAATCTCATCTGGAGGTGGGGAAGGAAGCTGGTGGTAGACGGAGAGGCAAAGGATGCTGGAATCCTAAGACTGATGGAAGAATTGAGAGGGACCAACTGGTATAAGGCAGCATCCACCCATGTGCAAAGACTCCAAGTTAGAGGGGCCACGAAGCAAGCTTCAAAGTGCTCAAGAAGAAGCAGAGAGGAAAAAGCTTGGCGTTGGGCGTTTGCCTGATAGAGAAAGGGAGTCCGTTTTTCAGGTCTCTTCTTTCCGCTTTCTTCTTCCTCGTATCCAGAGATCAAAACCAACAGGGAAGTGACAGTAAGAAGAGAAGCTGAAAGCAACTGAGGACATGCAAGTTAGGGAAATGGAAACTGAACCATGTCCTTCGTTCCACAAAGGCTCCAGAGCCAAGCCCCCTAGGCTGAAGAAAGGGGAAGCCTGGACTATCAACCAAACTCAACACTGTGATTGGCTTCTAGAAATGAACGCATTCGAATTTCAGAGTTGTGACTGTGGTTCCAAACCATGGGGTCCAGGGCACTGTGACCTACTAGGAAGTGAACTGTGAGGGCCTCCTGGGGTAAATGAAAGTCACCCAGAGCTACTGTAATTCAACTCAGGCGATGCTATTTCGTCCACAGCCCTTATCATTTCCTTTATATTTTTCCTCCTTCCTTAATGATGCCTGTGGGAAGAAATTCAGTCCTTAAGCTTCCCCCCTGTCTTGTGTCTTTTTAGTACTGTACGCACTATTATTAAAATGACTGCTAAAATTTTCTTTATATTTTACTTGCATTTCATATTACCTATATCCATTGTTTCCTGAGAATACGGCATTTTATTTTAAATTCCTGTCCCCTCTATAATTCTGCTTTGCATCTTATAAGCATTGACTTTCTTTTACACTAGTTAATTCCCCACTAGTCATTCGGGCTGGCAAATTAACGTTACCCGAGATAATCAGGCATGAGCCCATGAAGGTATTTTAAAGGGAGATCTGGAGACTCAGTCCACTGTGGGCATCCATCTCGGTGTGTCAAGGCAGGAAGTGGCTTTTCTCAGGGCAGGTCACCCTTCCTCGTTGCTTCCAGGACACAAAGCACCTTCTTCTAGCAAAGATCTAAAGAACAGGTTCAACAGATGAGAATTTGGGGGAGGACAGCTGGCTGCCACTTCCTGTTTTCATTCCTCTTTCCCCTAAGTTGGTTGCTTCACGTTGTCCCCAAAGCTCTGCCCCATCCCATCCTTTAGGGGTTACCAGACCCCCTTCAGCTACTGTGGGTGAGTTGTAACTCTGAGAAGATCACTCTTAGCTTCAGAGGGGAGGATAGCACGCTCAGAGAATAAGAGTGGATTATGGAAGATGGCTCCACAGAGCACCCTAAGATGAAAGGCAGGTGGGCAGAGACCGAGGAATAGGTTCTAAACTCAGAAGGCAGTTCCTCGTGGGCAAATGGCTGAGAAGTTAATTAATAGCTTAGAAATCAGTTCTCCGTGGTGACTTTAAGCTGTTAGACTTTGGCCACGTTGTTCGTCTGAGTCACAGGGTCCTCATCTGTCAGATGGGGATAAGGGTTGGCTCCTCCTGTACCACTGCAGTAGGCTGCAGGTGACTGCCATGGTGACAATGAGTCAGCATGTGGTGCGAACTAGCTCTGATGGCGCAGGCGTTTTCACTTCTCTGGCCCAGTTAGGCTCCCAGGCATCAAGGCTCTTGCTTCTTCTCTCCTTCAGGTAGGAGATTGAGCCATGGCCCCTCTCCAAGTGGCAATATCAAAGCTCTAATCGTGGCTCAGTTCCTGGAATAAGAACCAGTTCTGTCACTATGGACTCGCGGGGCTTACTGTTGGTTTTGTCTGGGTTCTTTGCCAGCTTGGAGCCCATGTAATTTTACTTGTACAGGTCCTGCCCACCAAGCAGAATGGACTACAGGGAATCTAAATTTTCTAAGTGATCTTGAATGCACCTTGGTAAAAGGGATCAGGTAATATAGAACAGTATGGCCCTGTCATGCCTTCGAATCCAAATAAGTTCCCATCACCATATCAGGGCTTTCTGACTCTGTGAAAACCAGACATATTCTATGATGCGGTGGGCCATTTGATTGACAGTTACATGCAAGAGCAACACAAGAAGGGGATAGAGTATTGGGTAAAGAGCCTGCTGTACAGATGTGAGGGCTTGAGTTTGAATCCCTAGCACCAATGCTAAAATGCCAGATTGGGCAGTGTGAATCTACAGTCCCATCACAGAGGCTGATACCTGGAGCTCTCTTAATTAGGCTAGTCTGATACACATATCAAGTTCCAGGCCAAGCCTACTTAGCGATACTCTGTCTCAAAATAACAACAACACATGAGGCAGAGAGCCCTGGAGGAAAATCCTTTGCTGACCTCTGGCCTCTATATGTGTAAGCAATGACGTATGTACCCATGCACACTTGTATCCACAAACAAACCGATGTACACACACAGCAAGAAGAAAACACCTAGGAAATGGCTGTTCATGAATATAGAGGTTACCCCAAAAGACAATAGTAATAATACTTCTTATTATTTTAGCTAATAGCATGAATAATTTATCTCTCTGTAGCTGAAGACATTTAAAAAAGAATGGGCTTCAGAGTCTTGGGCTCCATGTTTGAATATTGATTTCATCACCAATATTTTTGTGCCCTTAGACAAATTATACCTGTGTAAAGTTCACTGTCCTCATTTAGGAAGTATACATGGCACAGAGCTGTTGAAATGAATGAAACACACAGTAGCATATTATTCAATCTGGAAACTAAAGTGAAGCATTCTGAAGTAGCTTGTCCCCAGTGTCGCTGGCTCAGTCCTCGGCAGGATGTGACTTTCAATAACCAGATTTATTTGGTGACAAGTGTCCTGGAACGATTGTTAAATTTTGGCTGGTGCACTATGCTCTTTAGGTTCTGAAACTTGGGCATCCGGTCTTGAGCTCATAAAACGGAATTAATACAGCCGAGAAAGAGCTGGGTGCTAGGCACATAAAACCTTTGTTGCATCAGTATATGAGGCATTGCGCTCAGTCTGCAAGACTCTCCCATGAGCTTTTCCACTGGTATCCACATCCTTTTGTGAGTCCTTCTCTCTGCACTCGAGTTGATCTATCTCAGTGGTTTTCAGCCTGTGGGTCATGACCCCCTCAAGGGTCATATCTCAGATATTCACATTATGATTCATAACAGTAGCAAAATTACAGTTATGAAGAGGCAGTGAAAATAATTTTTGGTTGAGGGCTACCACAGCATGAGGAACTGTATGAAGCCATCTCAGCATTAGGAAGACTGAGAACCACTAGTCCATCTGGCCAATCAATTATGGTCAAAGTGATCAGCTGTCTCTTCTGAAACTAGGTTACAACAGATCTATGGCTTCTATCTTGGGTGTCTCTCTCCCTTTTCCCTCGGAAAAGATAACTACCATTCTGTGGGAGATTCTCTTGGAAAGGAGCTGAGAGTCATTGCCAGCAAAGACATGAGCAGCTTAGAAGGTAATCTTCAGCCCCAGTCAAACCTTCTGATAAACACAACCCAAGGAGAGGACAACTCAAGTGATTACAATCCCCTGCTGAGCCCGAAGCTAGAACCAAGCAGATAAGCTATTTGAATTCTGAATGTGAGATTATGAATGTGTGTTGTGTTAGCTTTTAATTTTCAAGACGATTTGCTATCCATAACAATCATAGAGAAGGTAACCTTTGCTTCTTTTTAAGTGAAAAAAATACAGTTCAGAGACACCAAGTCTTTTTTTTTTTTTTTTTTTTTAATTTCAGGGAACTGAAATCCTCGATTAAAGACAGGTAGTTCTTTCTTCAAAACAAGCATATACCTGAGAAGGGGGAAAACAATGTACTGTTTTCAGATATGATTTTTAGATTTATTTTAATGTATCCCAGAACCAATTATTGTAAGATGAATAATACAAACTGAATACAAAACAGGAGCCAAAGGAAAGATATTTTTCAATACAAGTTTCTGTCAGCTGAATGCTAGATTCTGGGGATAAAGCTGAATATAATAGGTATAGTTCTTGTTCTAACACATCATACAGTCTTCTGTGAAAATGGCTCATAGATGATACTGATATGACCATATCAAATGGTGGCTGAACTCCCTAGAATCGACCAGAACTCAGTAAAATCTAATACTTAATGTCCTAGTGATCTTGGGCAAATTAGCAATTGGTTGGTGGTATAAAACAAGACTATATGAGGACTTCACTAGGTTCTTCATGTTCATCTCTTCCGGTCTTTCCACATGCTAAGCTCTTTACCCTTATTATCCCATTTAATCCTCATAACAATCCTATGAGTAAGCACTGTTGCCTCAATTTTATGGATAAGTACCTATCTCATTGTGTTACTAAGAAAATCAAATAAAGAGCTTGGCCCAGCAGCCAACTCATAGTAAATGCTAACTCAATGACTCCAGTCCAGGGCAGGCGACTGCTCTGGGGTCAGACCCTCGGAGAAGGGACATCTGTGAGAGTCGTTTATCTGAGAAGAGCAGATGAAGCTGTAGGGGAGCTGAGAAGAGAAAGAGAGAAGGAGAGACGGTTCACTAAGGATGTGTTCATGTCGAGAGAATTCCCGTGGTCACAGAAGGCTCAAAGGCACTGGCACTTCAGGTCACATTGTCCAGTGCACCTCAAAACTGAGGTGCTGGGGTGAGGGAGAAGCACTATTTATTTACCTGCTCCTTTTGCTTTTTTGACTAAAGCCAGCTTTTCCCTGCTTTCAGCCTCCCCTAAGTCAAGTCAGATATGTCTGGACATCAAAGGACAATTCAAAGTCGAGGTGTAGAATCCTAAATTCAGGAAATATCTTCATATCACATTCACCAGGGGGTGCAGAGAGCTTCAATTAGAAGAAGTTATTAATATTGTTACTGTAGATAGCAAGCCAATAATACAAGATGCTTAGTACCGTGGTATAGGTAGGTTATGGTTGGATACTGAAATAGCCTCCATTGGATCATGTGTTTGAGAGGTTGTAGGATCACTAGGGGTTGGTTATTGCTACCTCCCGCTCCCTGTAGCTCTCCACTTCCTATCTACAGTTGTATGATGGTGCAGCGGCTACATGTTCCATTACCACACACAGAAGCATCTCTGCCATATTGAAACGGTGACAAAAACAAACCTTTCCTAACCTATCAGCTGTTTGTACCAGGTGTTTTGTCATAGCAATGAAAAGAGTAACTGTTATAGAACAGGAACCGCACTAACACAGAGCTCAAAAAAGGGGCCACCTCCCATCACGGGCAGGGAAGAGGAGAAAGGGTTTCTTACAGGTGTCGGGGGCAGAGGGAAATGAGTAATAGATTGAGGAAAAGAGACCAGAGGGGTGTTTTATTGAAGAAAGAAACCTGTATGAAAAGGCAAACCAAGACACAGGACAAATGAAAGAAATCTTGGTGACTGGTCACTACTTTGAGTTGAAAAAGCCACGAGAACCAAATTTAGAAAGGTCAGCAGAGGTCATATTGCTCAGGTCTGGATGGACCTTGGGCTCTGTCCTAACAATTGGAAATTTGGAAATTCATGATGGATTCTAAGCAGGCTTACTTTTTTTTTTTTTTTTTTTTTTTTGCTTCACTTGGGTCCCCATGAAGAAAGTGAGCTTGGAGAAAGGAAGACATGGGAAAGTCATTGCCCTGACTCAGGTGCGCAAGACTTGGCAAACTCCGAGATAAAAAGGCTTAACGACAAACATGGACCTTTGTGTTGGGGGTCAGGAATCCAGGACAGCTTATCTGGAGGCTGTGACTCAGGACTTCTCAGACAGTCAACAAGGGTTGCCTCTCTGAAGACTTGACCAGTGCTGGAGGAGACGCTTTCAACAGGAAGGACTTGCCTGGCTGTTGGCACGAGGTCTCAATTCTGCACCACGTGGAACTCTTCCCTACAACCCCTGATGATGCTCAGCTGAGAAGACATCTGGCTCTCTCCAGAGTGAACGTTCCCACAGAGGACCAGCAAGACAGAAGCCGATTTGTCTTTCATGACCTAGCCTCCAAAGTCATACTCCATCATATCCAAAATAGCTTGCTGGTGGTCCAGGCCTGCTATGTCCAAAATGGGAGGAGTCTAAACAAGGATGTGAAAACCACAGGCTGAGATCACTCCGAGCTGTCTTAAGGGCTGGCAATGGATCTGACCTCAGCCCTTGCTTTTTCCTATCCATTATACTGACAAAAAAAAAAAAAAAAAAAAACCACTCATGTTTCACTAAGTCTCCCAAAAGTCTTGCTCTAGACAGTCTAAGTGAGGGCAGAATCTTGTCATCAGTGTCAAATTTAGGTGCTTCTAAATTTTCCTGAGTTGAAGTCCTCAAGCCCGGCTAATTGAGTGTAGACTCACTCAGCCTTGATTCCTCTTAAGTGAATAGGCAAATGATTCCCACAACTCAACTCCCCACACAGTGCTAAGATAAACACAGGGCCACTGTTCCGGACATGCTTAGGCAAATAACTGTCACCAAAACCATTGTGAAACCTGAGGGGGACATTGGGATTTCTTTCATTAGTGTTCAGCCTTCTCATGTCTAAGGTTCTTAGATCTCACCTGCTATTCCCTTGTGCTGGACATGGAACACTAACAAATAAAAAGGAAATCCATGTTACTGAGATTGTAAGGGTTGTCTGTGTGTGCGACATGGCATAGCTCATTCAGGTCAGTAAAACTTCGATGGAAGCATGTAGGAACCCATAGGAAGACAAGTCTCCAGGGAAAACAGAAAGCTTGGAGAGACGAGAAATGCTAATAAACTCACCCTTTAAGGGAGTCTTCGGAGTCAAGAGGTTATTGACAGTGTCAAATACTTTTAAGAATCCAAATTTAAAATGTCTTGGGAGTGACTGGGTTTTAGTTTCCAAGATGGATCTGTGGGAACCAAAGAGTAATGGGAGTAGAACAGAGAGATCGGATGTCAGATTCTAACGAACTGATGGGTCAGCCGGACAGAGAAATAAGCCCAGTTTGGCTGTGAGGCGTTCCAGGAAACAATGAGAGGTTTTCTTAAAACGGGGAGCACGTCATTTGCATTTAAGAATGGAACAAGTGAGGCCCAACCGTCAAGATGGGTTAGTGGGTAAACGCACTTTTGCGTAAGACTGGCAGCCTGAGTTTGAACTCCAACCCATATAAAGGCAGAGAAGAATATTAACTCCACAAAATGATCCTCTGTCTTCCACGCAGGCATTGTGGCATAAGCCCTGTGACAGGCGTGGGTGACACTTGTGCTGCTGACATCTCCATTGTGTGTGCACACACTCACACACACACACACACACACACGCATGCATGGACACATATACACAATAATGATAACTTAAAAGGTGGAAAAAGAAATGAACAACTGAACAAAAAGTTAAGACAACAGAGAAAAGATATGGTCCCTGAGACCAGAGCAGGGTGAAACCCAGAGTCTGGACAAGGAGGGTACTTCAGATGACAGGAGAGAGGAAGATGGACATGTTCGCTGCAGGGCCTCGTGCAGAAGCAAACTGGGGTCAGCTTACTGTGCTCTCCACTGCTGCAGAGGTTCTGGGCTGCTGCCGAGCCCATGGGAGGAGAATGAAGGGCTAGAGAGGGAGTTAGGGATGATGTGTTTAGAACGTGGACAGTAGAGTCACTTAGAGATGTCAAACAGCCTGATGGAAATTCTCTTTCAGACAGGTTGGTGACCGGTTACACAGAAGGAAAAGGGAGGGCGATGGTGCGGTGCTGTCATTTTTTTTTTTCTAGCATGTTGGAAGGCTGTAGGATGCTGGAGCTACTGATCTAGCTAGAGACAAGTGGACCAATGGAATCCAGCACTTATTTTGTGAAGTTTGCAGTATATTTAGAAATGTTGCCATGCTGAGAAGAGTCAGGTTTGATGTGACTGATGTAAGGAGACCCCGTGAGTCTGGGATTTCCTAGATAGGGCTGATCATAGCCTCCAAGGCCATGTCTCACTCTGTGCAAGATGCTAAGATTATCGATAGCTTTTCAGGTCATCAAAAGAATTGGGGATCAGCTTGAAAGTGTGCTTTTCCTGCATCTAAGCTGGTACCGTGGGACAAATCCAGGCAGGAATGTCAGTCCATTGGGTGTGATTTCATAGCTGATGGAGCCCTGGGAGCAACTGGGTCTGGGGGCTAGGGATATGACCATACACATCACTTTCTGCTCCAACCTCGGATTTCTTAGGTGGAATTGATGTGAGCATGCTCAAATGGCAGGGCTGATATAAGTGATGTGTGTGTGTGTTTTCACATGATGCTTCTAATATTACAGGCACATCTTTTAAAGTGGGAAAGCTAAGTCTCTGTGAGGAGATGGAAATTGGCCAGATCTTCTTGACAGTTTAGAGGCAGAAGCAGAGCACCCAGGCCTCCCCACTTCCAGGCCTGTTTTCCCTGCTTGCATGGGAACACGCACAGGCATTTCCAGCTGCATCTTCATGTACCTGCGTGGGACTTGTTTCCAGGATGTGGTCTCTGACTGAGGAAATACTGGGAACATTGTGATGCTAAAAGGTCATGAGTATTTCTGTGAGCATTTCACAAACATCCCCTGGTGCGGCTAATGTTTTCAGCTCCACTCTGTACAGAGGGGAATAGAAAATCCATAGACCGGGCAGGTCCTCAGCAGAAAGATCAGAAGAACTAGGTAGGACTAAAGGACGCCACCTCCTAGAGAAACCAGCACCCAGAAGGTTAGGGTATACCTCCTCTACCTGTGTGCATTTTGGAAATATTGTGTCTGCAATGAATTTCCTTGATTGATTGATTGATTGATTCATTCGTTCATTCATTCATCTGGAGGTCACCAGCCAAGATCATGGACTTAGGACACAAACTGAAAGTAATTAATATCTTCATCCTATTATCTTCTTATTTATGCATAAGAGAAACAGATTCTCTGTTTAGGTCCTTTAGAAATACCAAAAGAAAGTTAGTGACCGACCCTGGCTTTTAGACATGAGCAGGAAAAATTATAGAATCATATGATTAGAAAAATAACAGGTATTCCATAGTCATAGTCAGCAAACACAAATGCCAGGATAATAAGCAAAGTCTATCATCTCTAATATATAATAGACAAAGTATACGTTCTCTTATGGGATTGGTTCTAGACATTTCTGGATGCTGGAAGCTCTTCACTATCCTGAGTCCAAAGATTTCTTTCTGCAACTTCTACCTACTGAGACTAATCCTCTTTACTAGAATGACTCCTTAGGGTCACCACATAACAGACAATGGAGTCTGGACTATGACAGTCTTAAAGACGTCTCCTCTCTTTGTTTAAACTGGAAGTGGTTTTTCCTTTTAACCATCAAAGTCCTTTCTCAACTTCAAATAAAATATTTTTCTAGTTTCAAAGCTTTTCATATTCTAAATGACCTAATTGCCTTACCCAAAGAGAAAAGAATAGAGCACCCAAACCCTTCCACATGCAGACATTTGGGGTAACACCTGGTACCTGGGAAGGATTAAAGCAGGTCCTGGTCACAGGAGGAAATGATTTGAGTAATCGCATGGGGTCCTGGACACCATCATTCTGCTGTTTGGTGTGGACCCAGGAACCAGCCATGTCTCAGATCAAAGAAACAGTCTGGGCCGCAGGGGAGTGGGCAGGAGAAGTATTGGGAGGGAGGCAGCTGGAGAGAGACAGTGAGAAGGGGAATGGCCAAAATGCCAGTTTCCTGAGAAGAACTGACTAGATAATCTGTGGAGCCTACGGCAAAGTGAGAACCCAGGGTCTTGTGTTAAAACTGCTGAGGATTTAAAGGCGGAAACAGTAGAATGCTAAGCTGCACATGGACTCCAAACAACTCTACAAGAGTAATATCAGGGTCCTAGTTGGCACTGCTGACCACATTGGTTCTGTTTGGGGGGAAACCCCAGACATGCAAAACACAGGAAGCAAAGAAGACACTCACCTTCTTCCCCAGTTCTGATGGAAAGATCCCAGGAAGTCTCCCGGCTTCTTATTTGGTCATTCCTTACTCTATTTACTCAATTTTCTTGTCTAGTGACAGGAGACATTGATCTATACAGAGTTGAGGAACATGCCTTGTTTTATACAACTCCTATGTCGGTAGTTTGTACAGTGGAAAGGACCAATTTATCATCTAACCCCAAGTTCTGAAATCCACCTGTATGTCACCAAAATTTTCTGAGTTGAAATTGCCAGGATTGGTGTTATAGCATAGGTAGTATTCTGTAAAAATAATCCATGCAAAATATTGAGATCAGACTGTGCCAAACATATTATTAGCATTTTATTTGCATAAAAAGTGACATCCTGCAGGAACTGTGCCAACTGTTTCTTCTGTCATAACATCTGGTTGTCCTGAGAGACTGTCTCCACGTCCCCAGACTCCAGACCAGGGTTTTCTTACTTTCTCTGTTCATTACTCACTGGAAGAAGGAAGGAAGGGGGAAAGAAGAAACAAGGAACTTGGTGACACCGGGTAGAAGAGACTTGCTAGTCTAAGGCAATTCATGGTGGAACCACTTCCCATGATGGGACCAGTCTTTAAAGGCTCAGGCATGACTCAGACGCCTCAAACATTTTCATTCTCTTGCCACAAGCCTTAACTTGCATATTTCTCTGCCCATAAAGCATTGCTAGCAAATATACAAATGCAGAAATGTAGCAATGACGAAGATTCAGAGAAGGAAAGAGGAGGATGTGATACCATCCTCTTCGTAGCCCACGGCTTCTCCATCCAGCACCCACTCAACTCCAATCACTGACTCTGAAAGAGCCAAAGATTCAAGAATGCTATCCAATGCAAACCCAGCAAAGCCCTGGGCAGGGCAAGTGGGAGGAAGGGGCCAGAGAGAAGGCTGAGGTGGTGGTGGGGTCTGAAAATGTTGAGGAAATTGCTACCCACAGTTAAGGGGAAATAGGAGGCTGAGACCTAAGGTTGGAGTACACAGTTGAGCAGTGAACTCCCATAATACCTGGGCAAAGTGGAAAAAGCTATGTCTACATGTAAGAACCCTATAATGGTTGTTACTGATTGGTCAGCTTAACAGGATCTGGAATCACCTAGGAGACCAGTCTCCAGGCATACACATGAGGGATGTTCTTGATTAAGTTAAGTAAGGCAGAAAGATCCATCCTAAAAAAGGATGGGGTAGTACCTTTACCAAGGCTTCCATCCTGGCCTGTGTAAAAGAGAAACTCAGCTAAGCACAAGCAAGCATCATTCCGGGCTTTCTGACTGTGCCTATAAACTGACCAGATGTCTCAGACTCCTGTTGCCATGACTTCTTGCTCCTGGATACTGAACCCTAGAACTGTGAACCGAAATAAATCCTCCTAAAGTTGCTGTGGCATTCTGAATGAGAGATGTCACCCAGAGACTCAGACATTTGAACATTTGGTACTCAGTGATGGGCCCTATTTGGGGAGGTTATGAGGAAGTACCCCCTTGCTGGAGTAAACATATAAGTTGGGGTGAGCATTGATAGTTTAAAGCCCCACAGCACTTCCAATTGCTCTCTGTTTCCTGTTTGTGGTTCCTGTTCCTGCCACCATGCCAGCCCACTACCACACCTCCCTGCCACGATGGACTCTTAGCCCTCTGGAATGGCAAGCCAAAATAAACACTTTGTTTCACCTGTCACTTTGGGTCATGGTATCCTGTCACCACAATGGGAGAAATAACGAAGACACACCCAAGGAGTCATTTTCTTGGGGTCGTCAGATTGCTCTGCAGAACTGGCAAAGCTGATGTACAACCCATGCCACCCAGCATGAAGGTAGTCTGCAGGGCTTATGATGCTGTACCTTCTTTATGGATCCTCCCCTTCGACCTTCCGAGATTGGTGTCTTCTCTTGCCCCCTTATCTCAGTGAGGACACCCTAAATCATCTTAGGTCAGAATGCAGAAGTCTTCTCCTCTCTTCTCAGCTGGGCCCTCTCCCCACACAGCACCTCAGTTTTCGTGACCATTCCCGTGTACAGCCCCATTCTGGCTGCTTTCATACCGTACTTGAAGTGTTGGGACAATACTCCTTCTTCTCCTTCCTCACCTTGAGGAAATACAGCAAATGGCTTTCTCTTCTGTAGCCCATGGCTCAGACTCCCTTTATTGAATCAGCTCCTTAGCTGATTTAGGCCAGACTTTCCTAATGTTAAAGGGTCTGCCTCAGGCCTGCATTTCTGGCCTCATCTTTCCCCCACTGCATCCACCAACCATGCAACCAATATCTTGTTGCTATTTAGCCTCCGTGCCTTTGTCCGGCTCTGTTTGCCTCTGTCAGCAGTGCATCCATGCTCCCCACAAGTCTGTGGATTTCCTATTAGTGTCTGGATATGCCCAGCTGGGCACCAAACCTCCAGCAGAATTCCAACCTCCCAACCACAAGCTGTCCCTTAAAACATGTTTATCTCCCTGCCCCTCAAATGAAGATGAAACATAGGTACATAGGGATAGTTTGGAATCTGGGAGGAGTTAGGAAAGGGTATAAAAAAATGATCAAAATATGTTCCACAAAGTTCTCTAAGAACTAATTTAAAAGTTTCAATGGGAAATTTTGAAAGACAAAATGTAATAGTTCCAAAACAATGATGAGGCCCGCTTTTGCAAAAGCAAAAAAAAAAAAAAAAAAAAAAAAAAAAAAAAAAAAAAAAAAAAAAAAAAAAAAAAAAAAAAAAAAAAAAAAAAAAAAAAAAAAAAAAAAAACCCACAGAGATTATCTTACATGCTAATTAGCAACTCCCTGCCTGTCACATTCCTCCTTGGAAGCTGAGGACCCATTGAACGTCAAGACTCCCTCGTTCCTGTCAGAATAGACACCAGCAGATGATTATTGGGTCTTAATGCCTCACAATAGATTTGGCACCTGGTGCTCACCATGACTGGGATGCCACCGGCTAATTAAACACACTACAAACACTCTGTCTCTCCCTGTGTCAAATCCATCCTGGCAGCTCCTCTGGGAGAAGAGACAATATTAGCATGAATAAGTCCATTACCGTAAGTGGCACATCAAGAGACTTATAATTAGTAGATAAACATCTGGAACGCACGCAATGTCGCAGTTGCCGTAGAACCTGCAAGCGAGTCACAGAAGATAGGTTTCAGGTCACACTGCCCAAGTCAGATAGCTAGTCATTGAGGCAGTTATATAACCTAGGCATGCGTGCTAGGGAACATGGTTGAACAGGCTTGCTGAAGCCTGAAATATAAGTCGAGTAACCTAGTCAAGATGTGATCTACATGCTAATTTGGCAAAACTTGTGGGAAACAGTGACCCTATTTTACAAAGTCTAGAGAGGGCAATTGATGAGGTCATGGCTGTTGGGTACTCACACTTGAATGCCAAGTAATAAACAGGTTCTATACTCATTTCTTCTATTTACATGA
The DNA here is from genome assembly GCF_014885135.2 of Alexandromys fortis. Taxonomy (NCBI): domain Eukaryota; kingdom Metazoa; phylum Chordata; class Mammalia; order Rodentia; family Cricetidae; genus Alexandromys; species Alexandromys fortis. Next base: position 16,260,785 of record NW_026067897.1, read on the forward strand.
TGTCCGTTTATTCCTGGAGATCTATCTGCAGTGGGATGAATATTAGTGGCCTGTCTTAAATTTATGTCCACCAGAACCCCAAACTGTAACCATTCGGGAGTTTCTGCAGATGGACTCTAAGGCAGGCAATAGTCCAAAGATGAGATGATCTTGGATTAGAGTAGACCTTAAATATAAGAACCATTATCACAGACACAGAGGGGAAAAAAAAAAGATGTGTAAAGACAGGCAAAAGTCAGAGCGGTGAAACTTCAAGTTAGAGAGGGCCAGAAAGGAAATGAGAACGGGAGAGGGGCAGAGAGCAGATTCTTTTCAGAGCCCCCAGAAAGAACCAAAGCCTACTTTCACCTTGACCTTGGACTTCTGGCCTGCAGAATTGTGACAAAACAAGTTTGGGTTGTCTCAAGACACCTTGCTCATGATAGTAATTTTGTTCACCTGCCTTAGGTAACCACGGTGACACTGTTTACAATCTAAGCTAATTACTGTCTAGCTGTTGATTACACATGGCATTTGAAAACCCCTAATAGAGCATGCCATTAACAACGACTATTGGACTCATCCTTACAAGGACAAAAAAAAAAGTTTTATCTTTCTTTAGCTCGTTATCCAGAATAGATTTTATTAAAAAGAAGGTGATGAACGGGAAAACGTTTGGATGGGTCACTAAGGACCACCAGTGAGAAAGGCTTTATCATCTTATTTCATTGTCAAATAATTTAGTACAATCGGTAGCATTTTTTTTACCTTATTTTTAAATGAAGCAAGTGAGGTTCCAGAGTGGCTGAGCAAGAAATCCAGTTAGACTCTAGGCTGTTTTGCCTCTTTCACTAGGGTCTTTCAGACAGAGGTTCACAATGATGCTCTGTTCTCGGGAGACTGAAGCCTGACTCCTCAGAGAGCCCAGTCAAGTCGACCTGGACCTTATTCTTCTCCCTTATTCTCCAGCGGCAGCTGCTAGGATCTGGGGCAAACGTCCCTATAGCAAGAGTACAAAAGAAAATCCAGACTCTTTCAAATGTGACTAAGGCTTCTGAGCGTCGAAATCAGCTTAGAGATGTGGTAGTCTGACTCAGGAAAAGCTCAGATGTATCCAGCACCCATCCTGTGCAGAGGGTTGGGCTGGAATACCTGCAAAGAGGAGGAGACATCTCACAGGCCCCCTCCTGGCCTGTGTCTCCCTTTATATAAAGTGGAAAGGAAGTAATGATACTTTATTTGGTCTAGGCTCAAATTCTGTTTCTGCTACCTATCATTAATGACATCTTCCTTTCCAAGTCTCATGCATCCCGCGTGGGATCTGAACAGTGTGAGAGGCTGAAAGAGCCCATGTGAAGGCTGTTCAGAAGCCACAAACATAATTATATTTGATTTGGACCATTTCTTTTGCTGCCAAAATGTTTTTAACAGCCCAATATAGCACATAAAAGTGTAACTCCAGAACCAGGTAGCCTGGGTTGAACCCTGGTTCTTCTACGTAATAGAAGCATGGTCCCAGACAATGATGGTCATTGGTCATCACTCTGCTCACCTGCTTCAAGCACTTCATGCTTAGTGCCTCGTGAGGCTACGGTGAGGTCTGCATGAATTGGTACGCACAAAATGCTGAAAACGGGAAATGGAAACAGGAAGCACTGAGTGGATCCTGGCTGCAAAAACAACAGCGAATATCTTCAAAAAGAATTTGTATTCTGGTGACTTTGCAGCCACAGGAAATGGTCTAGCCCAGGCTTGACTGTTGCATTGATATCACCAAGCATTGAGATCAGAAGTAAGAGTGTGCTTCTGTAATGGGTGGGTAAGAAACAACCTCCCGAGGGATTCTTATCACCAGAACAGAATGCAGAGGGATCTTGTTAGGAGGCAGTTTTCATACCCAATTTTGACTTTGCCACATGTGCTTGGAGCACGAATGAGAGGAGCCAGATGTTAGGAAAATCTCTTCTAACCTATGATATATGTTCATAGGTGTGTACCAACTGCTGCAGAGGAGGAGGGAGACATAATGGCGGCAGGGGTTGGATGGGCGATGGTCTAGGCACTGTCCCTCAGGCCCTTGAGGTAATGTCTGCCATATCAGATGACTCTCCACATCAGTGCATCATCTCCATTGTACAACCTTAGCCTGTGATGGGCATGACCAAAAGACTGCTCAGTTTAAGAAAATGTCAAGGCAGAGTTCAGGCAGTGGGTTCTGGAGTCAAGCAAGTCAGGGAGAAGACGGGTCTGCTAGAGTCTATAGAGCCGTGTCAGTTGCTGGCACACCTGGCTATGCAGGGGTCAATATGGAAGTCAGAAAGGGAGCTTCCAAGAGCAACAATCCCAAAATTGTTCTCTGGTCAGAAGCCTGACAACACCGACTCTGAGCCTCAGGAAGTCCAGACCTACTACCTCACGCTAACACAACCGTGCAAAACCCAAGGTGCTTGTCTTACCTTTATTTGTACTTCCGAACAGCCAGATTTTTGTGCCATAAACCCCAAGGAGTACTTCTTTGTGCAGACAAACTGTTTTTGCTCCCTGGTCTACCGGGATGGTGTTAAGAAGCATTACAAGTCTTTGATGGCCTTCAGCTGGAAGAAGCATTTGCTGCGAGGCCTTGTAACCAGCCCTCCACCGCCAGACCTGTTTCCTCACCTTCCACACCAGTGATGAATCAACCAGCCTCTCATGCTCTCGCCTCTCTGAGATTGCTGAAGTTAATTTTTCATGCATAGCCTACACTAAACATGATTTTCTGTCCCTCTTCAATGTCCCTCTTCAATCAGAAAGAAAAATTAAAGTGTTGCCTCACTGCGCCAAAGTACAGAGCTCTCTTTTCCTCATAAGGACATCTTTGGAAATTTGAATTTTAGGATGAGACCATTTGGGCTTGAAAAGCCTCCTGGCCTGGCCCTTAATTCTATTTACCCTCCTTTCCCTTACTTTTTTTGGATGCATGCATATTTATACATATTTATGAAGTATAAAGCGATATTTTGATTGGACAATGATAACATCAGGGTAATTACCATATCCATCACTTTAAACTGCCACCTTAGCCTTGTAGGGCCCTGTACACCTCATCTAGACAAGATGACAGACAAGAGACAGCATCAGTTTCTCAAATATTTCTTATGCTGCATTCCCAAAGATCTTTTATTTGGTTCTCTCTTATTTCAGTATCTATACCTACTTTCTGTCCTTCTTGTTTCAATGCCCCATCTCCTAGAGACATTCAGGACCACAACCTTGACTTTTGAGATTTGAGTCAAAATATTGAGGGCAGCTGGAGCCTGACTCCTCAGAGAGCCCAGGCAAGTCGACCTGGGCCTTATTCTCCTCCTTTATTCTCCAGCAGCAGCTGCTGGGATCTGGGGCAAACGTCCCTATAGCAAATCCAGATTTATATTTATTTATATTATAACTCCTATAAGGTCAGCCCCTCTGCATCAGAGGTACAGATCTCAGAGGCCCCCTCCACCCCATCATCTCTCCTCCTTTCCCTTCCTAGGCCTTTGTGGCAAAGGGCCTCATTTCTACATTGGCCATGATATTAATATCATCTTACTAAGCAAATGCAGAGGGTAGTGAGCATTGTAAATGAAAAACTGTCCACTGGATTTTTATCTGAACATCGGTCCAGTCTCTTGGAGAAGGGAGCTGACTTTTGACACACTGTAGGCCTGAGAACAGCAGCCATTCTCTGGCTGTGGTCCTCACTTTTAGAAGGGACAGATTTCACTTTGCATCTCTGCCTCGGTGGGGTCTCAATTCAGTTCCTCCGAATACAATGGGAATTTGAAACATACAGTCTTGCTTGAAGTATTGGCTCAGTCCAGCCTCTGAATATTGCTGTGTGTTAGAGGGGGAAGTGGCGGGAGGGGTATAATTTGAGCGGAGGAATGGCAGATGTGGCTGATCCATTTTGGATTTATCTACCCATCTGGATTTTCAAAAGAAAAGAAAGTAGTGTGGTAACAATTTCATAGCAAAGGCCGCAGGCTGGTTAATCTGCGGGGATTTTTTTGAGTTAACTTCTGAAAATGTCGATTTGGCCTATTGATTTCGTATGAATTACCTCTGACTAGCTGGAGCTCTGCCAGAGAAATCCCAGCTAGCTGTGGGTTGCAGTTGTCAATCTGTCTCCTTTGGAGCTCCCAGGGGTGCAATGCAGCTGGGTGGCTCCTGCCATGGCACGTGGGCCCGTTCCTAGGAAGTGCTTTTGGCAAGGCTCAGGGATTCTGAGATGGAAAGAAAGTCACTAGTGATGGGGGGGTGGGGTGGGGAGGATCGACCCTCAGTGTGCAAAATTAGCTGTCCTGCAAGCTGATCATATCTCATTTGAGACCTGGGCCAAGCTGTCGTCAGGCTTAAGAGAAACACCAAGATGGGGGTGGGGAGGGGACGTTGGTGGCGGGGTGTTGGGGGTGCAAACAGAGAAAGATAGAGAAATGAGAAGTTGTGATGCAAAGAGGAGAGAGAATCTTTCAGGGCACTGGGCATGGCTGTTGTGTATCTGTAACCCCAGTGCTGGGGAGACAGACAGGTGGAACCCTGCGGCTTACTGGTCAGCCTTCTAGCCAAATTGGTGAGCTACTGGTTCAGTGAGAGACCATGTCTCAAAATATAAGGTGAAGAATGATTGAAAAAAACACTCAATATTGATTTCTGGCTTCCACACACACGAGTACAAATATGCATGCATATAGACACACACAAGAACACATGAGCACACATTTAAACACATACATGCAATACATACCTATGCATGCAACACACAAATTAATTAAAGTAAAAAGAAACTTCCAAAAACAGCCTGACACACGGAGAGACACATCCTCAGGCATAAAGAGAAGCAGAAAGAAAAAGAAAGAAAAAGAGAAAGCAAAAGCAAAAGACTGGGAAAAATAGAGACAGAAAAAATGTCCCAGAGAAGCAGAGAGATTTAGAGGCGGCCTCAGAGGCATGTTCAGAGATTGACTCCCTCGGTGGATCCAGGATACACATTCTCTTACTACAATGAGAATTTCAAAATCTACAGTGTGACATAGAATTTGCATACTGGGGTTGACTGCTTGGACACTCTTCTTCCCAGGGTAGCAACAAACACCTAGAGCTGGCAAGGTTGCCAATGTAAGGGTGAAGTTAAACAGGGGCCCAACAAATTGAGAAAGAAACACAGTCGCTCCCAGAGAAACCAGGGTTCCTAACAGGGGTTTCCTAATGGGTTCCTAATGGGGCTATCCACGGAGCCTGAGCCCCTGTGCCTAACCCTGGCAGCCTGCATGGGGCCTTTGCTGAGAAGTACCCAGGAGCCCAGGCAGCCCCAGCCTCTTGGCCCTTCAGATCCCAGAGCCTGCAGAACCGGTTAGTGGATGTATGCCGGGGAACAATGACTGAATCACGAAAGACTGGAAACAAAACAGGAGAACAAAAGCGGGAGGAAAAAGCCCACAGGAATAGTTTGGAATCCCGCTTTCCTACGTGCAGTTGCTAAGCAGTTTCCCGCCTGTGCGTCCTGGTCTTGAGAAGAACAACAGGTGCCAGGGAGGTCTGCTGTGTGGTCCTGGGTTCTCAGGTGCAGGGGGCTGGTCTTCTTGGGAGGCTGGGAGACATGCAGCTCTCCTGAAACACAAAAGGATAGGGACTGATGTCTGAGCACCCCTCCCCCAACCCCAGGCTCACACTACAGAATAGGGGGGAGTGGCAGACTTACAATATCTCAGAGGATACTTGTGTCCTGAGGCAGGAAACCAGGCAGCCTGGCCTCTAGGTTCGTCAGTTCTCACTGGAGTCCCTGCCTCTGGGTCCATGGCTGTGTGGCCCAGTTATTCCAAACAGCCAGGGGAGGTTGTAAGCACCCAGGCACATTTTAACATGTAGCTTGGGACAAATGAGCCATGTGAGTATTCCACCTCATGCTTAGAGTTCTTGTGAGAGAAACTGAGTCATTTTAACTGGATCACTCTTAAAACACCTCCCTCAGGTCTCTCTTAAATAAACATCCCCACCAAGAGTGATGCAAAGCCCAGCAAAGGCAGCTCAATCGGTGGCGGATGCTGTGTGAACTCCCTGGCTGCAGCTGTAGCCTACTGGGTAGGAATAGAAAAGTCATCACAGCTTGCTCTGTCCTTTGGATGAGTTTGTGTCTCCTTTTCAAGCTGTCTGGTGGCGAGTGTGGCAAGTGGGGATGCAGGAGACCCTCAAGGGTGCCTAGAACAGAAAAGGGGAGATGATCTTGAGTCTTGGTCTGTGGAAAGCTCTCACTGGGTAACAAAGCACAAGTGTTCATCATCAAAGGAATCTGGGCAAAAGTAGGGGAGAAGGGATCATACTGTTTGCAGAGAGACCGTGCAGAGCCCAAGATCAGTACTGCCTCATACAGAAGAACGAAGAGGAACATATAATTGACATTGTGAGTTTTTTTTTTTTTCCTGATTGGAGATTCCAGTTTTATGCAGACCAATGCTTCTTCCCGTGTCGAATTGCAAAAGAATATATAAAGAGATTTTGGAAATGGGACAGTCCTAGCTACTCGATCAAATGAACTGTATTTGTAAACTTCCCAAAGTTGAGATGGGTCCGTGTGTTTCAAAGTCCCAGAGAACACATGCTACCCTCTAGGACCTTGGCCCCAACTCATACTCATAAAAGAATCCGCTGTGAATGGCTTGTGATTCTATTGTGTTTTCCTTTCACAATATTCCAAAGCCGGGTTTTAAAAAAAATTCAACAAAACATTTTGTTTTGAAACACAAACACTGCTCCCATTTGAAGCTTCAAGCTTGCGACTTGGCCGGTCTTCAGACTGAACACCTGGGCTACTCCGGCTGCTGCCAGTGGCTCAAGGAATGCTCATCTATTTCAGTACAGCCCACACAATAATTAAAAGGACAATTTGCTTCTACATAAAGAATCGCAGAATGTAGCCTCAAACCACATAAAAGCTTCTTCCGTGCTCCCTGGAGTTCAGCAACTCCAGGCTGGCAACAGTCCGCCTGGGCTGTTTTGTCTGGTGGTGTTTCCGTGCCTTTCAGAGGCAGCAAGATGGCAGGGGAGGGCCCTGCCTGGGTCCTACTCCTTCCCTGGCTCCATCTTCCCACAGAGCCACTCTGAACTGGCTCCCCACTCTACGAGCTGTACATTGGAGTAGCCTGTCTCAGTAACGTGAGCGAGAACAAAAGAATACGAGGCTTCTGCACAAAGCAGTGACCTGTTGGTTGCTCTCTGTCAACATAGCACGAGACTTTCTTCAGAAGCCCACACTCAACCCAGGGGAAGGGTAGGGTAGAACAGAAGCATTGGAAAGCACCTTGGGAGAGAAACGGAATAGAGCATGGTCCGGAAAATGCAAAACAAATCAAGGCTCCTGCACTCGAATGCATTGGATGCAATCTTAAATCAGCAGAGTGTGGTAAAGAAGCAGACACCTATCCCTATTAAAAAGGAGAGAATCTTATGACATTTATCAGTTCTGCTGGTGAAGGAACTGCCAGCCATGGCCAAATCCACTAGAGCAACAGGATGCCAAGTGGTAAGTAAAGTTTCTACCTAGGAGATTCACCTCCCTCCCTCCTTCTGCTCCTCCCTCTCTTCTTTCCCTTCTCCCTCCCTCCCTCCCTCCCTCCCTCCCTCCCTCCCCCCCCCCCCCCCTCCCCCCCTCCCTCCCTCCCCCCCCTCTCCATTCTGATTCCGATCTAACCCAAAGCCATCAATTGTCAGAGCTGGGTAACTAAGGCACTTTTCAGAGATAGCTACTCTTTTGAGTTACTTTGAAAAAAATCTGTGGTTTCAGGCTCTGGCTGAGGCTCCAGGAAGGAGACTTGATCTAATCCCTGCCATATAGGAACATCTTCCAAGAAAGCACTGGGCATCTCCAAATGGGGAGTAATTTACATCCACAAATCCAAGCCAGAAGAGAAGTAACTGTGGAGAAGAAATTCCTTCCGTCTGTCAGCCAACAAAAGAATGATGGTATCTCTTGGTTTTCCAGAAATTCTCTCAGCAAATCCCACACCTAGGACACATGTGCCATTGTTCCGTTTAGAGAGAGGGGAGTGGGCAGCCTGACTTCATTCACCTTCCAGCTACAAGAATCCGAGCTGTGGCACTGATCCCTTTGTCAAGAACAATAATGACAACTGTCCCGATTGAATCATTTAGTGACTGTGTGTGTGGCATAAACCAAATCTGCTCCCTAACAAACAAGGTATATTTCTGTGCTTTTGTTTGTTTTGATGAGAGAAAACTTAGTTTTGGAGTCTGACTCTGAGCTTCAGATTTTGTGTAGATGATTGTTGGCCTGCATATCTGTATGCATACAATGTGTGTACCAGTTGCTCTCAGAGGTCAGAGAGGTTGTCATATCCCCTGAAACTGGGGTGACTGACATTTGTGAGCCACCATTCTGTCCTCTGAAGGAGGAGCAAGTGCTCAAATATGCTGAGCCATCGGTCCAGCCCCAGAGGTCATTACTCTCGGGCACATCTGGAAGATTGTGATGATACCCACAGGTTACAGGGATTGGAGCTCAGATGTCTTTTGGGGAGAGCATGTTATTTATTCCGTGTCCTTCAATTGTTTTTGCTGTCCTTCAAGGCTCGTCCCAAATATTACTTTTCTTGAGCATTTTCTGGTTCCTCAGAAAGAGCAAAGGGCGATTTTCTTGGTCCTCTTTGTTATAAATTCACTCCACTTTTTGCTGGCTTGGTAACACTGTTTTGTAGTCATTGGCTTATGATGATGCCACAGAGGCCTTAAGCTGAGATTGAGTTTCATTCATTAAGAAAACCAAAAGAGAAAAAAAATCCTATTGTTTGGTAGGAGCCCCACTTTCCATATTAAATAAATAAAAGTCCATTCAAGTGATCCAGAGCAAGCCTCTGAGTTTAACCCCTAATCTCTCTCTCTCTCTCTCTCTCTCTCTCTCTCTCTCTCTCTCTCTCTCTCTCTCTCTCTCTCACACACACACACACACACACACACACGTGAGAGAGAAAGAGAGAAATGAAATACATCTCCAAACTTGAGGTACACAATCTACTTTAATATCCAGTAACAGCAGTGCGCAATGTCACTATATTTGCATCCAAGCCCCCCATGTTCCTACCCACTATTTTCATCTTTATCGCCGTCCTACAGTAAACGGGTCCCTGGTTAGCAATCGAGAAAGCAATTGAAAACTCACAGCAGCAAATGCCTTGTTCAGGGACACTATGTCAACATGAAAACCTTTATGCTTAAAATGGCATTAATTTGGAGGGATTACATATGTCGTTCAATTAGTATGTGAATTACGAACACTGTGCGGGGAGGAAATTCAAATGTACCCACGTGACTACAGCACAAGACTGTGTGACAGGCCAGCAAGAGGTGAGGTGTGGCACCATGGGCTTGGATCATGATAAATAGTTCCAAGTAACAAAACAGCCTTTTCAGAACCAGCCAAAATGGATGGTCATTTCGATATGGTTTCATTTAGCACCTTCCACTTTCTGTGACCCTTCTAAATCTATGTCCTCTTAAGCAGATCACAAACCCAGTGTCATCACGGTGTTTGTTCTCACTCATTTTCTTCTTGCAGACAAGCAAGATGAAAATCTTCAGTCACTGACTATGACATAACCCTCTAAGACAGTGGCCCTCAAATAAATGAAGTTTCACTAGCAACCACCTTTCCCTGACATAGAGAAACTCAGTGTTCACCTGGGAATGTCCTACAAAAAAAAAATCATAACTGGGCCCCAGACAGTCTAAAGAATTATGTGTTGTGACGGATACAACAGACTCATTAAAAGGATAGGAGTTGTAAGACACAAAGCTCCTAGGCATTGCCAGATGAGGGTGTGGTGAGATACAGGAAAGAGAGAAACACTGGCATCATCCTCTTGTTGCTCCCAGGGCCGGCCACAACAAGATGAATCCTGAAATAAAGGGCAATGCAGTGGGAAGCCCTAGCCTGTGACCCGCTGCCCCTCCCTCTCTGCGGGAGCCCGTCAATATGCTAGGCTATCTCTTCTACATCCTTATAAATAAGTTTCTGTTTGTTTTTAATCCACTGCTCCATGTAGCCTAAGCTGGCCTCCAACTAGATCTGCAGCTCAGGATGAACTTGAACTTCTTTTTTTTTTTTTTTTTTTTTTTTTTTTGGTTTTTCGAGACAGGGTTTCTCTGTAGCTTTGGTGCCTGTCCTGGACCTAGCTCCTGTAGACCAGGCTGGCCTCGAACTTGAACTTCTGATCGTCCTTTCTCTTTGTCCTGAGTGCTGGGATTATAGGCATGCATCACCATGCCAAGTTTTAGCCATGCTAGGGCTTGAACCTATGGCTTCATACGTACTAGGCAAGAACTCAACCAAGTGAGCAAAGGTCCCAAAAGACCTCTCTCAAGGGCTGCTTTCTCTGTGAAGCCTTCCTGGCACGCTCAGTGGCATGTTACTGTTCTTGTTTCTCTTAGTCTTGAACTTCCCTAACACAACTCTTTTGAACATGCCTTCCTCCAGTGGACAGAGCGGTTGGCAAAGGCAGAGAGATCTCCTTTTCATCCTTTATCCCCTGGTTTTAGCAATACAGCATAACAAAGAGCATTTAACACAGGCTTGCTGAATTAAAGTCCTTTCCAGCCTAACATCATCCTGCTCACGGTCTGCCCAGCATCCTGCTTGCTGTTAATGAGTGTCTATGTAAATACCAGTACTCTCTCATTCATCCAGTACTACATCATGAGATTTCAGGAGCTGAGAGTCATAATTAATGAGGCCGACAGACACAGACAGCTTTAACTATGAAGACAGGGAGCTAATTCACCCCTCTCCACCCCACCAAGACGAACCTACCCCTGTGATGCATTTAGGTCCTATCTAGTTTTTAACCAGTGTGCTTTATGTTTTATGATTCAATTATCTTAGTAATAAAAATGTATTCAATTACACAGTAACTTCGGCATCACTAAGGCAGGATTGGGCTGAATTCCAGGGGTTTGTTCCTGGTTCCTTTTTTTTTTTATTCATAACCATGTTCCCGAGGAGATATTTTTCTAAAGTTGTTCTTCCTACATTTTTCTATAAAAATAGGTTGAAGACTTTCTTTTTCACTACCAATGCTTTTAGGGACTCCAGTTCAATGGTGTTGAAGAGCTAATGAAATGATGCCTACTTACACAGACATAGTACTAGGCTCAAAAATGAGAGAGGCACAACTGGTCTGGTCTGTTTCTTACTCTTTCTAAATGTTTTTCTTTGGTGTATTTGCACCATCTATGGTACTAGGTGATTACCCTACAAGCATACATTGTATATTGAGTATATTCCCCATTTCCTAGCCTTCATTTCCTCCCTCCTCATTCCTCCTGTTGGGCCCCTTATTCCATAGACAGTTTCACCACCATATTCATGTCATTTAAACACATGCAATTTTATGAATTCAGGTACAAATATAGGAACCAGAAATGAGGTGAAACATACGAGATTTGTCATCTTAGTCTGCTTTCCGTGGCTGATAAACACCATGACCCAGAGTAACTTGGGAAGGAACGAACTTGACTTAGACATCCTGATCATAGCCCCTTGTTGAAGGGGAATTGTGGCAGGAATGTAAGCAGACTGTTCTTTTATTTTCTGGCTACCCAGACCCGAATAATCACACAGAAACTATATTAATTACAATACTGTTTGGCCAGTGGTCCAGGCATATTTCTAGCTAGATCTTACATCTTAAATTAATCCTTTCAATCATTTTATATTTTACCATAAGTTTTGTGGCTTCTTACCTCTCAATTCTTAGGCAGCTACATGGCATCTGCCTGATTGAACCTTCTTTTTCCCTGCATTCAGTTTAGTTTTCCTGTCTCCCTATATTCTGCCCTGCCATAGGCCAAAGCAGCTTCTTTATTAACCAATGGTAATAAAACATATTCACAGAGGGAAATCCCACATCACAGGAACTCAAGGCAGGGACATGAAGGCAAGAACTGAAACAGAAGGCATGGAGAAATGCTGCTTACTGGCTTGCTCCTCATAGCCTTGTTTGTTATACAACCCAGAACAGCCTGGTTCAGGGGTGGAATCATCCACAGTGAGCTAGACCCTTCTATATCAATCAGTAATAAAGAAGATGCCCCCACAAACTTGCCTTACAGGCCAATCTGATGGAGACATTTTCTCAATTGTGCTTTCCTCTTCACAGTTGACTCTAACTTGTTTCAAGTTGACAAAAAATAACAATAATAATAATCAGCTCATTTGTCTTTCTGAGATCAACTTAACCTACTTAATGTGATTATCTCCAGTCACATCTATTTTTTGAATAGATGACTTATGAAATGAAATTTTTCATTGTGTACATATACCACTTTTTATTTATTCATTTCTCTGTCAAGGGTGCACAGGTTAGCTCTGTAACTTAGCTGTTTTGAATAGTGCTGTAGTAAGAACAGATGTGACACTGTTGGTTACAGCCAATATATGAGTGCCACTATTACACATTTGGGAGTATCCTGCCATATCAGTTACTATTGAGCTGCCAATAAAAAATGATAAGCCCTGAAATTATGTACATACAAGCCACACTAAATGGATGTGTGTGTGTGTGTGTGTGTGTGTGTGTGTGTATAATGATCAGAGTAATAGAGGCCATCTGACAGTGTGTGTAGGAAAATCACAGGAGGAGTTGGAGGGAAGAACAGGAAGAGAAGAGTGATGTAAATATATTTTAATTAAAATCATTTAATACAAAAGAGTAAATGTGAGAATATTTCCAATAGCTTGACTTATTTCCTTTGGGTGAGTACCTAGTAGTGGTATGGGCTGGTCATAGAGTAAGTCTAATTTTCGATTTTTGAGAAGCCTTCGTGTTGGTTCTTATAGTGGCTGGGCTAGTTTATCCCTCCACCAGCACTGTATTATTGCCTTTTGGTCACATCCTCACCAGTATTTATCATTATTTGTTGACGACATGCATTCTGGCTGGGGTTCGGGTCTGCTCTGACTTGGTTAAAGTGTCGTTTCCTCTAGAAGCATCCCTCTTACTCCAACGCCTCTGATAGAGTGGAGACTTCACGGTTTCCATTAGTGTCAAGGATTTGATTTTTCTCGTGACTGTGGGATTCAGAGGTTCTGGATTTCTAGTATCAAGAGAGCCTGGCACACCTAAGGCAGTGAGTGAACTGTCTCTACCAGGCACCACGGACACCCAAGTCTTCCTGTACCAGTCGGCTTCCTTTGGTGAGAAGCTACGGAGAACACCTGTGGCATGTCTGTCGCAATGAAATTCTCATGACATTTTTAACCCAAGATGTTTGTTTTGTTGGTTAGCTTGTTCATTTGTTAGTTGGTTTGTCTTTTGTGGGTGTTTTGTTTGTTTTATTTTTGTTTGTTTGGTTTCTTTCTTTTTTTTTTTTTTTCTAGACAGGGTTTCTCTGTGTAGCTCTAGCTGTCCTGGAACTCACTCTGCAGACCAGGCTGGCCTAGAACTCATAGAGATCTGCCTGCCTCTACCTTCCGTGTGCTGGGATCAGAGGTGTGTGTCACCACTGCCTAGCTTAACCTAAGTTTTTAACAGATAATAATTTTCATGATAATCTTCATAGAGTTAATTTCTTCATTTTTCAAAATTAACAAGGCTATACTTTCTATCTCATTTTGTAAAACAATTAAAAAGTGAAGGTGAAAATGAAGACTTCATCACCTCCCAGTTTCACGCCCCTTTCCACATTAACCGCTGATGCTCACTCTTCCAGAAAGCACTGCCCCGTCTGTTCGTACAACTATACAATTTTTTTTCTTCAGTATGGAATATTAGTGGCACCAATCATCAGGTCACTGTTTGTATTTAAGTTCTACACCTTTTAGTAGCTGTATAAATTTATAGCGTACACACAGATAAATACACACATAGGTGCTATCCTTTATTAGACCATTTGTCACCCCCAATAGATGTGTGTTTAGGTGATTTTCCCTGTTTAGTACAGGCAGAAATATTCAAGAAAAATCCTGCCTGTAAGTGGAATTGCCAGGCCAAACAGCACATTTTGCATTGTAGAAAATCTCAGCAAATCATTGTTAAAAGAAAGTGTTGTCAATTGAGTTCATTCCCCCAAGATATGAGAGTTGTTTTTCTCGGCACCCAGCCATCATATGATATTACTATTCCATTTGCTGTCAACTGCGTAGCTCAAAGTGACACACTGTATCACACTTGGCTCATTATTTTTATGAAAAAGTCATGTTTGTATTTTATAGTTTATAAAACTGTATGTTTTCTTACATCGATTACCCATTATTTGACTGGTCCACTTTTTATTTATTGAATCATTGGAGCTCCTCGCACAGTATTCATAATAATCCTTTGAACTCTACACAACAAATGTTTTTGTTAGTGTGCCTCATCTTTCAATCTTATTTTGTTTATATTTATTCAAATAACATTTCTTAAACATTAAGTCATATGTATTAGTTTGTTTTTCTTTTAGTTTTTGTATGTGTATTATGGGATTACCTTTCTCAAGAATATATTCTCCTATAATATGTTATAATATATCTTTTAATATTATGTATTTTAATCTATCTAAAATGATTCTTAAATGTACCAAAGTTCTGTATTTAATGGATAGATAGTAGCTTATTTTAAATGCTCTTTTTTCTATATGCTAAATTCATACCAACTTAAAGACTCTTGTGTATTTATAGAGTCTATATTCTCTTCTACTGAACTATCCACACATTTTTGTACTAATACAAAACACTGCTTTAGTTGCTATACAATATGATATGTTATGTAATATTCCATATGAATTTCTTATTATGTATTTCAAGCATACTCTGCATGCACAACTTTGAAGGTACTGAGAAAAGCTATGAGATTTTAGCATCATAGGGTTCTTTTGTAATTTGGGAAATCAGAGACTTCACTGATGAGGAGATGTTGTTGAGCTGTAGTTTGAGGTCGAGTTTCTCACTGAGTGGACAAGTCAAGGGGTTTTCCAAGGAAACATGGCTGCTTTGGTAACTACCTTGGTGGTACTCTGTAGGAACATAAGGAATGATTGAAAATGAGCCTGTTCAATATTAAATTGGGAGCACCATGCTTGGGTGAAGATCACGAGAGACTTGAGAGTGATGAACCATCTCCATAGAGGAGGCAGTAAGGACTTCTGGGAAGTTTATCGGTGATGTGGTTTCAGCTGCACAGTCTGCTCTCTGTATATGAGTGTTCTAGATCCATACATTCAAATTAATACAGGTTGAAAATGTTCAGAGAAAAACAATAATCTATTCTGGATTAGTAAAAACATTATTTTGTTATTATTCCCTAAATAATACAGTATAGCAAGTACTTACTTAGAATTTACATGATATTTATACTGTATTTGTATCATAAGTGATCTGAAGATTAAAGAGTATGAGAAGAGAATAAGGAGATAGCTCAGCCAATAAAGTGTCAATTAAGTATGAGGAACTCAACTTGATCTCTAGCAATCACGTGAAGAGTCCAGGGTTATGGCAGATAACTATCATCCTAGCACTTGAGGGTCCCCAGTGCACATTGGCCAGTGAGTCTAGCTGAGCCAGTAAACTTCAAGTCAGTGAGAGAACTTTTCTCAAAATACAAGATGGAAAATGACAGGGAAAGATGTGTGGTATCAAGTTCCGAGCTGCACCCATGCTCATGCAGCATACAAAAGCACATGTAGACCACATTCAAACGTCATACATAGGATTTTATACAAGGAACTCGAGCTTCTGCAAATCTTGGTGTTGGAGTCATTCTGATGAATGACTCTATTTGGGGAAAGTGATGTGGACAGTGAACTTAAGAAAGCAAAAACAGGAAAACAGAGATAGAAAACAACCCAGTCACCATGGTGGCGGGGTTTTAGGTAGAAGAGAAACATGCCAAAAAATAAATAAAGCAATAAATAAAACAAAAGCTAAATCGTCATCACAGTCAGCATTTTTATTCTTCCTGATTTACTATATTAAAACAAACTGGCTGGAATTTACAAAGCCAAAATCTGTCTTCAGAAGACAAACAGAACAGAAAACCTGCCTCGCTTCCTTCTCCCGGGTTCCCTCTATGCCCTCAGCGTGTTAAAATGCCCTCCAGGGAGCTAGGGTAAGTATCCTTGTAGTTAAGAGTCTGAGCAGGCCTTTCATGACAAGCAAGATTTCTCAACGCAACATGATTACACTTCTGGGTCAGAAAGTTCCTGGTTATCATGGTTATCTTGTGCCTGGAAGCTCAGACGGATCCCTGGTACCCACCATCTAACTGCATCCCTCAGCCAGTTGTGACAACCGGAAACATCTCTAGGCATCGCTAAGGTTCCCGAGAGCATCCCATCAGGTTTTGTGAGCATCTGTGCCAAGTTCTTTGCCTTGGTGGGTTAGTAGTGAGCCACTAGGAGAACAGATACAATGGAAAACACTGGAAACTGAGCGCTAAGCTGTAGTAACCTCTAGTAGGTAAAGGTCTGTGAATAAATTAAATATAAACTCCTCAAACGCCAGTCTTTCTAAAAAGGCGACAGAAGTAATAACTACTTCTCAGAATTGTTTTGAAGAGCCGATGAGCAGGAGAGAGAGGAGGGTGGTATTAGGGCTGTGGTAGTTGCTCAATCAATATTTGTTGACCTTAATACATTTTTCTTTGGTGCCTTAGAAGTCCCAGTCTCTGACACAGCCTAAAGCCTAGACTTCAAGCTTTATTCCTTTTTCAGGCAAAGTACCTGCAAGGTGCTGACCTGAAAGCCAGTGACTCAGAATGCGAGACCATCACTCATCAACAGCTTGGCTTGTAAAACCCCTGGAATGATATTGTTCCTGGGAGTGCTCTTTCCATGAGGAATAAGCCTTTCCCCCGTGGGTTGGTTACAGCAGTCCGGCAAACCCCGGAGTCTCTGAAATGTGAAGTGTGAGTGAGAGGATTGGGAACCAGTGAGCCCATAAAGACTTTTTGAATGGCATTTCCCTCCTGTTACTTTTTCTATCTTACTCTTCCTTTTCTTTACTGAGACATAATTCATTTCTTTCCATCTTTCACGCATCCCGCCGCTGTCTTGGGAAGCGTATCAGTTTCTCTTTTTCGTCACTTCTCCAAGTTCTTTCATCCTCTGCTTCTCAACATCTTTATCTTAACTTCTTGCTACACGTTCAGTATTTACATACTTTAAAAATCATGCACTCCATGATTGGAAAACCTAAGACGCAAGCCTTGACTCTCTTCCTGTTTTAAAGATACAAAATTAGGAATGGCCTCAGGCCCCAGAGCGAGAAGATCTCCCGCACCCGTCCAGCACATTCCCCTCACTTCTTATCTTGGTGTCACTGCTCGAAAGGAAAACTGATTACAACTGCGCTAAGTGCGTCTTACCTTTTAAAGATTACCCTTGTTTGATGCATATGAGCATTTGCCTGCGTGGGTGGAGTACGCCATGTGTCTGGCACCTGCAATGGGCAGAAGACGTGCCCAATGTCCTGGAACTAAAGTTACAGACAGTTGTGAGCTGCCACGTGGATGAGGGAACCGAACCTGCATCCTCTGTAAGGTCAGTAAGCACTTGTAACTCATGAGCCATCTCTCCATCTCCTCTCTGGGTGTTTCTTGGCAGATGATTTAGGAAGAGCTGGTGGAGTAACATACAGACTGCGGATAAAACTATGGATGTATACTATTGCTGTTTCGGTACTTATTAGAGAGCCTAGCCATTCTTAAGAAGAAAGAAAATGGAATAATTGATGCCCATGATAGCTGGAACCCTGCTAAGAGACAGACAATTAGCCGGGCGCTGGTGGTGCACGCCTTTAATCCCAGCACTCGGGAGGCAGAGGCAGGCGGACCTCTGGGAGTTCAAGGCCAGCCTGGTCTACAAGAGCTAGTTCCAGGACGGGCACCAAAGCTACAGAGAAACCCTGTCTCGAAAAACCAAAGGAAAAAAAAAAAAAAGACAGACAATTAGTAGTCCCCCCTCCCGCCCCACCAGAATAATCCTTCCTTCCACTGCCTGGCTCACTCTGCTTCTGCTCCACCCAGCATCCTAAGAGGAATCACCCTCTCCTTGATGGTAATCCTGCAGCTACTAGGGAGGGTGGTGCTGGAAAGAGAAACCTGATAATCATCTTGGACAGGAGCCCAGGAAATCTGCCTTTTGCACACAGTAGGCATTCCTTGTGAGATTTAGGGGAGGCTTCTGCTGCTCCGCAGCCCAGAGCTGTGGGTGGAATTTGTATCTTGAAACAACTCCCCGAGATTTCATCTTTAGTGCCTTGTATGACATGTATGCACGCACCAAATAAACTCAACACATATAGGGACTTCAAAGAAGACCCGTGTTTGCTACTTTAACGCAGAGCTCCAACAAGGCTGCTAAGTAAGCCATGGCCATGATTTAGTAATGTCTGCTCTGGAAAGTGCCCACGAGTTTCTTGGGAAAGTTTACTGCTCTGTGTGAAGCCAAGATTTGGGAGTTTCCATGGAGACATGCCTAAGTCATTTGGGAGAAGCAGCATTATAGATGACAGGCACATATAGGGGAGGTCCTACTTAATTATGGGAACTTGGACTAGACCTCTACGTGGCTCCCCCCGCCCCATTATCCATTGGGCTTCAGCTGGCTTCCTTCTCTCTGATTCCCAGGACCCTGTGGGCATCTTATTCTCTTCTCTATAAAGGTAGTCTTCAGATCTCTCTCCGTTGATTGGGGAGACAGACAGAACTCCATCAGTAGCAATTGAGTCCAGATGAGAAGCTGTGAAAGCTTGTTCGGTTGGTGCCAATTGAACTTTACTGGAAAGGGGAGGTGTGTTGGTTTCCGTGTTATCTCCAGCTGATTTCGTTCTCCAAGGGCAGAGTTAAGAAGCTGCCACAGATACCACAATTCTGGCAAAACCTAAACAATGCAAAGCCGGGCCCTTTCCAGAAAAAGGCTTGACGGACCTGTAGGAGGAGTCACAGTGGGTCTAAAGGCACTCAGTGATGCCTTGAGAAAGCTGACTGGAACTAGGAAGGTGAGAGCATCATTGGCATGAGATAGCCCATATTGTCTTCTCCCACAGGAAATCCTCTTGTCTTAGTTCTTTTCTTCTGCATTTTTTTTTCCATTCTTGGCCCGCTTCCCTCCTATTTTTTCCTTTCATTTCCATACCAGGATGATTCCTTGACACCAAGCATTATTTTTAAAGAATAATTTATAGCATGCTATATAATGTCAGAGTAACATAAATAATATTATTTTAAGCAATTCTCTGAGAATACCATACATGTATCTAATGGATTCTGGTCTCAAGATGAACAAGAAAGTCAAGAGAGACACAACTGCATGGTTTAATTCTGGGCAGCAAGGACAAGAAGGAAGAGAAACACTGTATCCCTACGGACAGCAGCTTCTAGAGTGAGCCAGGCTTCCTTCTTTACTCTTCTCTTTTTGCCCTCTTACACAACCGTAATGAATCCGTCCTCTCTGCCAAGCGTCTGTGATTTAAGCGGGCTGGCTTCAGCGCTTCTGTCATTACAGAGACACTGTCTGTAATCGGGCCTCCCACACTGCGGCATGTCGGACACACTCGTAAATCATACCTGTGATTCATGACCATCGGATCCGTGAAACTGCTCGAGAGAAGAGTCACTGACTGTGTGGAAAATATTATTGCCGTCTTTTTTTTTTTTTGTAATCTTGTAAAAACAAAAAGTCAGGCCACCCCCAAAGTCTAATTTGTGAGCATAATTCTTCCTACCAGGTTTATGCGTGAAGACTGATTTGACTTTTACAGCTGTTTTTTTTTTTGTTTTGTTTTTTTGATAGAAGCTTATTTCTGATTTTTTCTGATTGGGAGTCTTACCTTCTAAAGAAGGTCTACATGGCCAGCATGATCGAAAGAAGGAATCGATGCCTTTAAAGATGGACTCTAGAGCTCTCCTGGCTCCCAGCCATGTTACTACAGTGCCTCAGTTTCCTCCTCTCCTGCATGACCTTATGCATAAAGCACTATGTCAAGAAGGATTGAAGAGAGTGGTTTTCAATGCAAGAGACTACATCAGTCTCGGGGAGAGCAGGTGCTTGGAAAAAAATAGGCCTTTTATGAAAGATGTGAAAGCAGCGAGAGTCCCTGCTCTGGAAGGGCATGCGAGGCGCGTCCACGGAAGAGTCCATGAGGAAGCTAAGCTTCCTGTCTCTGACTCAGCCACAAGCTCTGCTAGAGCGGAGAGTCATCCATTTCATTTGAAAGCACGGAAGGATGAGTCAGGGGACCTGGGACCTGCTTGACTGTGAATTTGCTCAGTGATTCTCGCATAAGCCGTGGCTGAATTTCGGATACATCTCTAACACGAAGGCTGGCTTTTCGAGAGGAGTGTCTCTGAGTGTTATAGTACTTTCTCTGAGTTTTATAGTACTTGATGCAAAGATGGTATGGAATTGAGGCAGTGGGAAAGCGTGTCTATTGATGAAAGAAACCAGCGGTGTTTATGTTTTATTAAAAAATGAATAGACAGGGAAAGACCATTCTTGCTCAAGCACAGCAAGCACTCTGAACACGCCCTCCTATAATCAGTCGCTGCCCCTTCGCTGCTTCCCGTCTCACATCAGCTCCCAGACCCTTCGCGTCTACTTCCGTGCTGTATGTACATGCACATACATGCTTTTACATGTCTACAAACTCTAGGACTGCACGTGACAGAACACACGCATGGCTTTTCTCTCGGAGGCCGAGATTCTCTAATGATTACCTCCACTCTTTTCCCTTTTCACACAAACAACGTAACTACATTCTCCTGTGCGGCTGAAGGAAAGTGGACTGTGCGTATACACCGTAGTTTCTTTACTCTCCCTCCTGTTAGCGGCCACCTAGGTGGGCTCTGCTAACTTACGTATTGTGAGTCATACTGCAATAAGCACTCATGGTACAGCCAATGCTATTTTTTTTTAAATATCACCTTGAAAAATAAAAACATATAGTGCAATGGTAGTATTTTCTGGGCCACCGCACATCTTTGTATACTGAGTTTTCAAGCAGTCCTAGGATTTGAAAAAGATAAATGTGCTGTGGGAAGGCGGACTTGGGACTGCATAGCTTAGAACTGAATGTACCTGAGCCCTACTCAAGCCTAGCTGAGACTAACTTTTGCAAACTTTCTCCTTTCAAGAGAATCCTATTCAAAGCTTTGACTGGTTACCTTGACAACGTCAGGTGCCAGCGATTCACATTTCTTGCTCGTGTGTTTTCTGTCTGATTGGAGGTCTGCTTGCTTTGCTCTGGGACTTCTCGGCATGAGGAATGCATTTGCCCAGAGCTGTCTTTGTAACGTTCACTCTGTATTTTATTGAAGGAGAGTCCTCAATCAAGAAAAGTTCCCACAGAGGGCAGGCACTCTGAGCTCTGAGTTTCCTGAGATGCCCTGAGTGGCGGCCAGAGCCTTCTGTCTGATGGTCACTGGAGAACGCTGCGTACGAACTGGATTCGCCACACACATGTTTGCTACCCAGCAGAGATACCATTCGAGCAGGAAGGAGACTGTGACATTGCTACCAGTCAGCTCAAGACAAATTCCCATCCTTGAAGTCTCGGTGTCCCCATGGGCAAATCTGTCAAACAGTGCCTGTTGAATGTGCCCTTCACCTTAACCCACAGGCCTAAAGACTTCCTATCTGGAACCTTCCTTGTTTCCCTCAACAGGATGATCTGTCCTTTTCTGTTTCCCCAAGACACAGTCTTTGTCTATGGCATCAACGGCTTGTCACGGGGCCATTCTGATTATGTATTTTTATCCATCTCTCCCACTGGGCTGTGAGATTCATCAAGACAAGAACTGCATGAACACACACACACACACACACACATACACGTATGCATTTGAGTGTGTATTTTCAGGGCAGTTCAAGTCGCCTTGAGATTTCAGACTCAACGATTGCCACATTTGACTCTGGTGCTGTCGTAATGTCTCAAAGCTCTCCTCACAATCCTGACATTTCTGCCCTTGGTTCCCATTAATCCTTTTCCCATGGCATCACTGGCTTTCTCACTATTTTCACTCGTGGGGTACACATTAGGAGGGGTACTGTCCCTCTTTCTGGAATGCTCTTCTTCTAGAAACACCTAGGTTGATAGCATCCTCTTCTTTCTTGGTTTATTTTGTTAACTTCAGTTTTATTCAGTCTTTTCTGGGATGCCATCATCTCAATAAACTAATTTTGTCCTGTGTTAAACTCTCCTGGTTCCTCCCTAAGTATTCTGGGAATTCCCAACTGGGACACTGTCAATCTTTAGCTTGCAGTTTAGTGACGATATTTTCACTTAAGATCTGACTCCCACTTCTAGAATGCAATTTTTATGACAGAATAGACCTTTGGTTCACTGGTTAGATTGTTACTATACCTTTCCCATAATAAGAGACCAAGCAACTTAAGGAAGGAAGGGTTTATTTTGTCTCAGACTCTGAGGGGACACAGCCCATTGGAAGTGAACTAACTGGTCTTACCACGTTGATGGTGATAAAGGAGCAATATGGATGCTCACCAGGCTTTCCTTCACCTTCCTCTCTTTCCTTCAACCCAGGACCCTAGCTCATGGGATCTGGAAATCTGGGATCTGCACACAACCTCAAAGATTCACCCAGAAGTACTGATTCAAATCTAGTCAAAGCCCATCTAATCATCATGATAAGTGTGTGCCATCAAGATGGTTCAGCAGATGAGAAGCTCTTGTGGAAAAAGCCTGATAACCCAAGTTTGATCCCCAGAAAGTTGTCACCACGGTCCTCACCTGTCCTTACATGCATACATCCCAGACGCAAATATAATAATAAATAAACTAATAATAATGGGTCAAGTTGACAATGAATGCCAGCCATCATAAACAACATTCCATGTTCCCAGGAGAGTAGCAGGCATGTAGCGAATGCTCACACACTCTTAGTGGGTTGTCTTAGGTCTATTGACTACTTTTTATTGCCTGAGATATTAAGCCCCTCTAAAAGAGTCAGGCTGGAAGTTTCCAGCATTTTAGCTACACATTCTGGGGTTCTTTGTGTAGACAGGTCTCTAAGGAGGCAGAGTCCTAACAGAGTTTGTCCCGGGAAAGCGACGACCCCTTCTACACAAGGATTTTGTTGCCTGAGTAAAATCTTGCTTATCTTTATCAAACATCTTCAAAACTGAATTTGCATTGAGTACCTCCAGGTCCTTGGAAGATGGGATGGATTAGCCTGCCTCGGAGATTTGGGGTCGCAGCAGGAGCCCTTTCCTTTGTCTTGCCCTCCTCATTTCTACTCCCCCAAGTCCTTGAGTCATTGACTATCCTAATCAGAATGAAGACAAAGCTACCAGTTGCTTCTTGGATTATTATGTAACCATGCTGAACACAGCCACGGCCCTCTGAAACTCGGCCCCTGAATCTGCTTGGGAGTGATAGCTCGGGGATTTTAACTCAGCCAGTCTTTGAGCAGAAATGTTTATCATTTTTCTTTTTATTGTTTCTGGTTCCTCCCCTGCCTTTGAAGTCTCTGAAATCTTGAAGCATTTGGCGGGTCTCTGCACACTGCAGGTCTTCTGCCTGGAAGAGGGCCCCTGGCCAAGAGAAAGGAATTGGAGCCCCCCTCTCAGCTGGGCCCATAAAACAATCAGATTTCTCCACACGCCTGTCATCTGAAACGTGAAGCAGTGCTAAAAGTACAGATAATGCAGCGGGTGCCAAGGAGGCTTTCAAGAGAATGGCAAGTAACTCTCTCTTCTCCAGAATGAAGAGCTGTCTCCAAGGGATCGCAAGGGGAAGGGCTACATACAGCTGGTTGTTCTCCACGAAATGCCTCATGCTCTCCGCTGGGCCAGTTGACGCCCATTAGTAGTTTTCCTCTTTCAATCTCCACAGTCTCAGCTCCCATGGCTTCCTCACAGAGTACGCAGACTCCTGTCTCTGTTCATCTCCTCATAGGGAAGGCAGACCCTCCTCTCACAGGGAAGGTACACTCTTGTGCCCTTGCTTTTCTAGTCACAGAGGAGGTGGACCCTCATGTACTTTTTCCTCTCCACACAGAAGACAGACCCTCATGCCTGTTTCTCCCCTGAAAGGTGAGGTCGACCTTCATATCCCTGCTTTTTTTCCCCCACAGGAAAGACAGATTCTCTTATTCCTCTTTTTCCTTCTCTCCTAAAGCCTGAAGGGACTCTTTTTCCCACTTCTCATTCCTTCCCAGAAGTCTTTTGATAATTTTCAAGAGAAGTGACTTGCTCCTTCTTCCCCACATCAGGGGAGAGGCCCAGTCCATGGATGTCCCTTCTCAAAGCCAAGAGTAAATATTTGTGTTAAAGAGAAGTCATATCACAGGGTTGACTTTGAGTCCATATGAATGGAATCTGTGCTTAAACCGGTTTTATGTGCCCAGAGATGAGGTGGAAATCAAGACATTAAAACACTGAGCTGGTTGGGCTTATCCAACTCTAGTGTCAATTCTGGATCTTTTTTTTACTTTCTCTCTGTTTGCTGCCTTTCCCACACAGTCCTCAGAGCTCACTCGCAGCCTCCTTGCAGCTGACAGGGACAAGAGGAGGCACGCCTGCCTGCTGAAGTCAGCCAGGTTAGGTGAGTGTTAGCAGAGCTCAACGTGGCATCATGAAGTGCCATTGTAAGGAGTGGAGGGGCAGACAGGGTGACAGATGGCTGCCTGGTGTGAACACATGGTAGAACCAAGCCCACCCATCACGTGGCCCAAACCTCCAAGGACACTCAGCCCTATGCAATAAGAGCTGGTGTAGAAGCTGGGTGGGTCGGGTAACTGAGGAAACTCCAGCCGCTGACTGATGAAATAGGGAGTCACTTTCCTGCTGGCCTGGTGAGTCGGAGAATTCTGGACCTGCATCTGGTTTGACTTTTTAATTCCTGCCGTTCTGCAGAGGGACTCCACGGAGTAGTTAGAAGGGCTATTCTGAAGAATGATAAATGTCCCCAGAGTCAAAAGGGTCACCCAGGGGATTCCTTGTCAGTTCCCAGTGGAAATGCAGAAACCAGGTACTGAGTCACGCCCCTTCTATCTCTGTAGGCAAGTTTGTAGCGCTGCTGCGCCTCCAGTCCCCAGAGGAACCTAGTCTAGAAGCCTTCCTCGTGCTCTTAGACTACTGCTCGGATTAATAGAATTGTGCAACAGGAAGTTCTGAATGCCCATTGCATTGAAAGCCTCCTCTTGAAATAACTGAGTACCCATGGTACTATTATAGTCAGATCCTCCTTACGAATAGATTTCATACCTATGCATTTAACAGCTGTGGATCAGTCATATTTGGGAAATAATGCATCTGCGCTGGGCATGGACAGCCCTTCTTCTCTTTGGCCGACAGCACAGTGCATGACTGTGGATACGCCTCCACACTGTGGCAGGCATCGTAAGCAACCCAGAGTGTGTGTGGATAGGACAAGAGAATACCGATGGAGCATGCTCAGATGCCATGACCCTTTATGTAAGAGACTGAGCATCTGTGCACTTTGTTATCTGCATGGGATTAGCCTCCCACAGAATTTGAGGGTCCACTGGATTTCTCAAGAATCCCCAGGCAAGAAAAAATTCTTTTTTCTATATATTTGAGAAGGGGGCTAGCTCTCCTTACACCTAGTAGCCAGAGCTCAGAGCAATGGCTACTGCACAGAACCCTGGCCATTTTGCACTACCTCAACCCTGAGTGATATTGGATAAGTAACTTGAGCAGCCACTCCTGAATTCCTGACACTGTAGGTACACGCAGTCCCTTTAAGGCACTGGCAGAGCTAAGGAGAAGCTTGATATCCAGTCTGTAGCCCATGCCAGGACCCCTGCCTTGATCCTTCTGCAGAGAGAAAGGGTTACTTTATTCTTCAAGCAGGGCTACAAAGTCCCCCTTTTGGACTGGCTGGCTCCCTCCACACTATTAGAATAAGATCAAAAGCGTGAAAACTGCACGCGTGTGTGCGCACGCACACACATAGAAACAATTTCATATAAAACATTTGAAATAATTTGTTGACTTGGGTCACTTTCTTAAAAGCAGACTTGAAAGTGACAATTCAAGAGCAAGTGATGTATTAGGAGATGTTCCCAGGAGAAGAGAAGGATAAGGGATCCAGAACAGGAAAGCTGAAGAAGCCAAGCCAGGGAGTGGCTTCAGGCAGTATGCAGCTTCAGCACGATCCCAAAGGGAGGCTTTGGAGAAGAAATTACATCCTAGAATTGATCCAGACTTGAGTATAGAGAGCCAAGGGCTCTGTTTTTCACTTTTGCCAATCACTAGGGGGAGGGAAAAACAAAACAAACAAACAAACAAAACCTTTTAGATTCTAGAGTTGTCTGACTGCTGGGTAAAGTGTCCCTAATAGCTTCATAGTGATCACCTGTAGCCAGAGAAGAGGTACGCAGTAACGCAAGTGGGACTAAGAGAATCTGTTCAGCGTCTCAATGTGGCAATTTATTCTACCATGCCCCTCTCAAATAATGACTTTATGTCCTTCCACTCTGTGACTTTGTCTCTCTCTATGCTAAGAAATAACCTACCATCTTTCAAGAATATTTAAATAACCCCTGAGGTGGGTTTGGTCAGGAAAGTCCTGCCGCATCTCAGGTTCTGCTGAGCTGGTGGAGCCACAAGGCTCTTTGTTGTACATTCATATTTTGATGAGTATTATTCAAAGAAATCTTTTAAATGAATTCTACAGAAGTCGCTGCCAAGTCCTGTTTGGTGGTTTTCCTTATGCATATGAATTTGGTCACGTCCCTTCTTTAACTAGTCTTTTTTTGTATAGCTAACCATTGATTCAGTCAAATCCCCTCCCAAGAGAGGACAGAGATTTCAGTGGGCAAGCCTAGAGCCCAGCAGTCAGACGCTGGTCCTGCCTCTCAGAAGGTAGATTTATGTAAGCAAAATCTCCCACAGGCAGCTCCCCCATGAAGAGAAAAATTTGAATAAAACTGTTCCCACCTTCTTTACAGTAAACAATCCAAAATTCAGCAGATGGCTAAATCAGGCCTTTATCATTATCTATTTAATTTTCAATAATAACTTCTAGAGTTCCATCATTTTATGCACAGGAACCCATGATAAAGAAAACCAATGTGAGGTGGTTTTCCTTTTTTCTCTCTGTCTTTCTTCTCTCTTTTGTCTTCTCTCTCTCTCTCTCCCTCTTTCTCTCTTTTTGTTTCTTTTTCTCTGTCTCTTTCTCTGTCTCTGTTTCTCTCTTAACTAAAAGCATATGTTCCTTTCTTCTCCTCAACTCACAAACAAAACAAAAACAAACAAAACAAAACAAAGAACTATATAATCCGATGGGTGTGATGGCTCACGTCTGTAATCTCAACACTAAGGAGGCTGAGGCAGGGGGATTGAGAGNTCTCTCTCTCTCTCTCTCTCCCTCTTTCTCTCTTTTTGTTTCTTTTTCTGTCTCTTTCTCTGTCTCTGTTTCTCTCTTAACTAAAAGCATATGTTCCTTTCTTCTCCTCAACTCACAAACAAAACAAAAACAAAAACAAACAAACAAGGACAAGAGAGAGCTGGGGACATGGTCCAACCAGTAAAGTGTTTGCCTGGAAGCTCCAGGACCAAAACTTCATCCTTAGAACTCATAAACAAAGCTGGGCACGGTAGCCCACACTTTCAATCTCAGCCCTGGGGAAGTGGAGACGGGCAGATGCCTGAGGCTTGATGTCCAGACACTCTTTCTTTGTGAGCCCCAGGCCAATAAGTAACCCTGTATCAAGCAAAATGGTGGACATTACCTGAGGAATGGCATCTCAAGTTGTCATCTAACCTCCACATGCATACATGTGTATGTGTACATATGCATACGGAAACACATAGCAGTGTACACACAGAGACATACATGCACACACACGAGATAAAACTCTAGAAAACAGGACTCTTCAGCTTCAATCAGCACGCTGGCCTCGTATAACTAGTTATAAGGGTCATTCCTGTCTCCCTTGTCACTCACACTGACCTTAGGTGGAAGGAGACCTTTAGTGAGAGTGGGCTTGCTGCTGCTTCTGCCCTTCTTTCAGCGGCCCTCATTCTGTCAAATGTGTTCCTCTACACTATTATTCGAGGCTGCTTCTCCGTTTGTTCCACTGTTCATCTGGTTGTACACTGTTCCCGTGGTTAAACAGGCACACCTACCCACAAAGACTAAAGACATAGTTTTCTGTTTTCCCAGTGCACCAAGCGCTTTCTATGTGCCATCTTATTTGACTCTGCAGAAAGTGCCCTGGGAATAGTATCATTCCCCAGGAAAACTGAGGTGCGGAGTTAGTCCCTGTCGCTTCCAGATGCCATGGCCGTGAGGACAGTGCAAGGCAGCACAGAGTCCACAGTGAGTCGGAGCTAAGTCTGACGACATCTGCCCCAGTCTCTATTTCCAAGAATAAACTCTGGGTCTTCAGCTCTCACAGAAACGCATAGGATGTCAAACAGTTTTGAGTGCACCTATATGGTGGCTAACAACCCTCTGTAACTCCATTTTCCTCTGAGGATACCAGGAACACATATGATTCATACACATACATGTAAGTAGGCAAAACACTCATACGCATAAAATAAAAACAAATCTAAAAATTTTTAAAGTCATTTTAAGCCTCTAAATTGGTGATCCAAAGACGAGGGTGGAAACTCTTGATTTACATAACTCTTCAAAGAATCTGCTAGAAAATGCTTAGGGATGCCTCCTCCTATGTTTGAAAATATCTGTAAGAAACCAGCTGGCATTGTTGTCAGTCATGGGTTAGACTGAAAGAACTCTTGTTTGTGATTTCTAAAGGATTATTTAGTCATCTAAGGTCACGGAAGCCTGTTTAATGCATTGTTCAACCAAATGACAGTCCCTAGAGCTTGCAACTCAAAATGTCCCGGTGGCGAAATCATCGTTAGTCACCTGCTATAACTTCACTGGAATGGGCTGTGACACAGAGTCTATAAAGCAAACATAGCCTTGTTAAGCTATTTGGTCACATAATGTAGGGCCTCATGTGTGGATACCGCCGTGAAGAGAAAAGCTTAAACTGGATGCTTTAAGCAGATTGTGAAACTCGTTTCTAGAAACCCAACTTTTCATTGAACGCTCTTTAAAGTCAAGCTAATGTACTTCCGACAGTTGTAACAACCACATGTGAGTCACACGTATGGTTTCGAGATTCCTCAACTAGCTGTGAGGCTGCTGATGCAATCAGAAATCACCTCTGGGTCTCTGAAACTAGAAGACTGAGTCAAGAAGCTGCTTGGCCAATGGGATTGCCGCTTTCCATTACGGCAAGTACCAGCAATCCAGTCTTCTCAGACTTGCGATCTCTGTGAGAAATCAAACATCGAAATCCTCTTTCCATTTGAAATGTGTCTCTATCACCAAGGAAAAGATATTTCTGGGATCCAGCCTACAAGGTTACCTTGATTACAAGGCACTCTGCACATAAGTCTAAATCAGGAGAAAGAACTTGTGGGAGTGAGCATCTGGCAGATTTTTGCTTGAACTCCAGCTCCACGGTTTCCTAGCTGAGTGATTTCAGAAAGGTTGCTTCATCTCCTTGAGCTCTTGGTCCCCAACCTGCCAAAGCAGGAAATGATCCCAACCTCACTGGACTGTGAAAGTATAAAATTTGTCACTGAAGGGCATCCTACCAAACAGTGGCCGGGTCAGGGGATGCGGTAGGGAGGTCCAATGTGAACCTCTAGGAAGCCTGGTGACTAGTCTTCTTGGTTTTAAACATAAAGTGGTCAAAACAAGAATCAGTTCTGGCTCTGGGTGCTCTTCTTTTTGCTTTGTCTCCAACTTCTAACCGGGGGTTCATTCAAACTCCCCAGGAACACACAGAAAGCAAGGGGAAAGTGACAGAGAGATGGGAATGCAGAGACAGGGCATCCGGTTCACCCTGTCCTCGGGGATGCCAGTTGTCAGCCCCAAGATTGTGAGGAAGGAGGGTGTGACTAAAACAGAACTTTGAAAATCGTAATGAGGCCCATTGCCATGACTCAAGGGGAGCACAGAAATACTACAGTTTCAGATGGACAGAGAAAAACTAGATGAAGACATTGTGAGATCTCCTAAGCACAAAAGGATCACTGGGTCAGAAAGAATAAGACCCTTTAGAGCAGAAGAGACCAGCAAAGGTTTGTTCTGAGGGGCACTTTGTAATATCAGTGTTAGCAGCCTTCTTTGGCTTCTCACTGACACCGTGACACTCCCACCCCGCTTCCTAGATCTATTCCCTGTGCAGGCCAAAGACAGTTTTTTTTTAATATTATTATTAACCAATGATATTTACAGCATACAGAGAAGAATCCCACATCAGTAGAAGGAGAATTTTTTAAAACTGGCATATTTGTCTTACTGAAGGATGGTATTCAAATGAGAAAAGGCTTTCTCATGTCAGTACGAATAAATGCTTGCCACACTCTCAAAAGCAGTGTAAGTAATTTGTATTAATCTTCCTCTCAGCTGAAGAAAATGGATATTGTTAGTATCTTCTCAAACTTTATTCATTTTCTTAAATTATCATATGAACTATTAGATATCATAATGGCATTTTCAATAACAGTGCGTTTTGACTGATTCTTCCCCCTTCCTCTCTCTCCCCTGTGTCTTCTCCCTAAACCCCCAAGTCTACTTTCTGATTTCTCCTCACATGTGTCCTTTGTTCTCCCCTACTCTTTCCTCAGCAACTCTTTTACCCTCCATCAATTTCCTTTCCAGCTTTTGGGGGGCTTTGTTTACACTTGCACCCATTTATAAACACACATATATACACCACACATTAGGATCTACTACATAGGAGAGAGAACAGGTAGCTGTTGACTTTTTTAACTTGGGTCACTTTGTTAAATTTACTACACTCCAGCTCCATCCATTTTCCTGTGAATCTTTCTAAATGAGGGCTAGGAGCCCATGAGGCACTGAAAGTCTAGCCCAGGACACTCAACATCTAAGTGGCAGCATCAGGACCCAACACATCCTGATGCATCCCAGAGCAAACACATTGGCGGATTTCAATTTTTGCATTGAATTATGGAAAAAAAGTCACCTGTGGTATGGGGCAGAGATTCTGAGGGAAGGAAACAGTTGCTCAAGATCCTTGTGTGACTTCTCCAAGGCCATACAAACAGAAAAGGAATGGTGAGATTCAAAACTTGTTCACAGCTGGCCAAGAGCTGGACGACAAACCATCGCACCAAGAATAGGATGGGACAATTTCTGTCTATCTGAGATCATAAATTCTGAGGACAAAAAAAAAAAAAAAAGAAAGAAAAGGAGGTTAGTACAAATCTTAATTTCCAGCAAGTGAGTCACTGTCATCATACAGAAAAGCTCACAGCAAGTTGAGCTGTTTTGCTTACTGCCAAACTCATCCACTTGTTATCCACCAATGCATGGTGAGTGTGTGAGCGTGCATGAGTATGCCAGAGAGCCATGCACACAGAATGAGCAGAGACTTACAGAGAAGTCTCTGATCTTGTATTCTTTGCAGAACCCTCCAAACACCTTCTTCCCCAGGCACACTTCCCCAACAATGACAGAAACAGAATCCATCTTTGAATATCCATGGTTTCCTATTACCTTCTACCGGAAAACTCTATTGTATTAGACGTAGTCCACTGTTTGTGTGCTTGTTTGTTTTTAAGGTTCTAGAGAGTTGTGAGTCCAATAAGGCTGACCTGAAGTGACAGTTTGACTAGCTTGGGTTCTTAACATTTGTCCTGAGCTACTGTGACTGCAGACAATACCATTGTGTGTCCTCAGAGCAACGGCAGGTGCCTGATGACTTCTCAAGCACAGAAACCTCCACAAGTCTCTTTGGAATAACCTTAGAATGACATGATCTCCATTGTACCCATGATGGCCATCATAACACCTCCATGGTCTGAAAGAGCCAACGCATTGAAAATCCTCAAAGCGTTGACTGAAGCATATCTCACTTGGCTTCGCTCAAATGTACAGAAAGACTGGAAAGAAGCAATTATTGGGTACGATGACTGGCCTTTAGCCGTTGCCAGTTGACACTGCCAGGTCCTGAAGAACTATGATCTAATTTCCACTTCAAGAAGACTGCAAACAAAAGTAAACAATCAGTTTCCAAGGCCACTGTCCAAGTCCTGCTGTCCTAGTCCCCGCTGCGCTGCAATGTATGTCTCCGTATCCTGGTAACTGCTGGAGGGATGCTCTCTGTTGAGATGACCAGTACAGATCGCAATCTCAAGAGCGGGGTGGGAATATAAGTACATCTTTTCACAGTTAACAAGATCTTACTATTTCCAGAACCTCACTCAGTACCCGTGATAATGTCAGAAGGCAAATTAATATTAAAATGTAAACTCTCATGCCACAGACAAACACACTAAAGTATACAGTTTCAAGACTGGAGTGAGACAGTCTACCAACTACAGTTTTCCTTCTCTGCTTTATCACAAAATGAGGTTATTAATCTAATAAGAAGTTCTTACTTGGAAGTTCTTTGTAAGGGTTGACTTCCACACATAAACACAATATCTTTTTAGACCTATAGGCATGCACATACATATGTACATGCACACACATATATGCATATGGCATCTAGTCCTAGGTATGACATAAAGTAGTCCCTCAGTAAGAAATATTTTTCTACGTAAAGTAACATTGTATAATGGTTCAGCTATGGATTCTAAAACCAGGTCAAATAACTTGAGGTAGTATCCTAGCCTTGGGCTGCGGACTTACCTTCTCTGTGTATCAGTTTCCTCATGTGGAAATTGGAACATTGTTTAAAAGTTCTATAGAGATACTAGAAGTGTTCTACCAATATAAGATAGACGTTGTTGAAGGAGTGATATAAAGGAAATTATAAGTAATATATAAATAAATATAAATATAAATAAATAATAAACAATAAATAAACCACCACCTTTGCAAGGTGGGAACTCCTCCCCCTCTCCAGACTTCATACAAGGACTTCTCAGACACATGAGAAGTAGAAGATTCAACCGAATTCTGAAACTCAGAGTTACTGACAAAAATACGACATGAAAATGTTCTACTCAGAGAATCGCTGCCATCATGTTGAGCATGAATATTGGGCTATTTGGCAAGCATATCGAGGCTCTGAAACTCAATGTTCAGTTCCGTGCCACCCTGTGCCACCACATCAAAAATCTTGGCACCTTTCAGGATATTGTATGGGACATGCCACAGCATGCTCCTGCGCCCTAGGCTCTAGGACAGAATGACAGCTGTCTCTTATCTTGCAGGGCCAGTTTTGCCTCCTTCTCCACCCTAAGACCAGTCTCCTGTGAGAAGTTCCTCGAACAGAGGCTCTGGGATGGGAGTAGCAATGGGGTATTTTCTAGTTGCCTTTTCTTTTCAGGGAGGTCACATAAAAGATATTATTAGTCCTTTTAGGAAGGAAACAAATGCTCCAGATGTGGTTCTTCAAGCTCCTGGCATATGGGAAATACAATTACTGTCCTGATGCATTTCCCTGCCAAGAATAAAAAATGGGAGGAAAATAAGTTTATATATATATGCATATATATACACATATATTTATATATGTGTACATACTTGTGTGTGTGTGTGTGTACATATCATGTCAGGGCAAAATGTTATTTCCATAAACCCCAAGTGCTATACAAATCACTGTCTTTGTAGTCCAAATGGTATGTGAAGACACTGTCTTTGTATGATATTAGGACCATCACAGAATGCTTTGGTACTTCTTTCCTATGCTTTGTTAAAACAAGGCCTCAGACTATGAAACACTGATACAAATACTTAGTCATATAGACCATGACAGGCTGTATAAAATGAATAGAAATACCTTTCCTTAATATAGTTTTAGAATTTGGCATCTATTGTGTGTCAATATAAATACAGTTAATAGCCTAAAACTAGCAGGACTACAATAGAGCAACACACTCTGACTACATAGGCTTCATGCCAGAAAGAAAAAAAGTCAAAACTGAGAGACTGTGGGTAAACCAAATGTCACGTCACTGAGCCGTGTTACATGTGGTCATCAATGTCAGACCTCCTAGATGTGCGAGCAAAGCTGAGATACACGGTAGAGCCAGACCCTAGCAATATCGCTGTGGCTGCCATGTCAGAGGACAGAGAATGTCTGAAGGGGAGAAAATCTGGGGCTACTGAGTTAGGCTGTAACTTGGGGCAGGGAGAGTCAACCAAGTGGAGAAAACTAGTATAAAGTCATCCTTTGGAGACAATTAAGAAAAACCCAATCTCTCCATACAGTCACAGACTAAGCGTGTAGTCTGTTATTGGGACACACCAAACAGAGTAGCTGAGAAATCTAGAATATTCTCAGTACCCTCTTAAAACAGAAATCTAGACTATTTTCACCATCCTCTTGTATCTTCACCTCCAGGTCCTGCTTCATTGACTTTTGCTACAATAAGTAGGTAAAAGTTACATGAAAATGTAATTTACGAACCCAAAAGAGTCCTGGGTGATGTGCTACAGTAGATGGTATGTTTAGGATGTAGAAAGTATTAGCGCCATGATCTGGACAAGTTACTTCACAAGCCTGAGTATCAGTTTCTATTCCCCAAAGAAGAGGGAGGAGACTCTACCCTCCAGGACTACATACAGCAGGACTGGGGAGAGCCTGGCACAGGCTGCAGTCAGCCAACATGGCTCTTCTCCCATCCTCCCCTCATTGCTACCTCAATCCAGCCTGCAGAGTTCAAGCAGTCCTCCATGTGAGCCTATATAGGAACCCATCAAGAATTAGCTTTCTTGTTGGGCACGTACCTAGCCATCTGTGTAGTCCAGCCTTGGCAAGTGACCATATCATACAAAGCGGTCCCCTGTTTGTTCTGAGATCCAATGCTAAGAAGCAGAAGAAATAACTTGGATTTTATTTTTCATGATCTGTTGGTCTTTCTTCCTGGTTCATCAAATCCCTTCATTTATTTAACACCATACTTTTCATCTATCTCTTAAAAAGAAACAAATCTCATTTCTCGTGGGCTTAGTCTTGGCTTTAATTGCTTTCCCAATAACTCACTCCACCTCTTTATTTATCTTGCCGGATCCAGTTCTCCTGGAGGGTCTGACTTGATTTGTTCATAACAAGCATCACTTAGGCTGACCTGCAAGCCAGGTCCTGAGCAGAGATCTGGAAAGCATTTCTTGCCTGCCTGTCAATACCATTATCATCACCAGCATCACTGGCAGCTCCTTAGCATCTACTTGGGCAGCTGCTTAGCATCTACTTGGGGCAGAAACCAGGACCTGTATCTTCTAAATCTGCATAATCCCAACAATCACCCAGAGACAGAATCACCCATGATGTCCCCATTTACACTTGAGGAAAATCAGCCTCAGCTGGGAGAAGTTAAGAAGTCAAGGAAAGAGAGCACGACCAAGGAACTCAGGACCGCAAGGGGTGCACCCACACACTGAGACAAGGGGGATGTTCTATCGGGAACTCACCAAGGCCAGCTGGCCTGGATCTGAAAAAGCCTGGGATAAAACCGGACTCGCTGAACGTAGTGGACAATGAGGACGACTGAGAACTCAAGAACAATGGCAATGGGTTTTTGATCCTACTGCACGAACTGGCTTTGTGGGAGCCTAGGCAGTTTGAATGCTCACCTTACTAGACCTGGATGGAGGTGGGTGGTCCTTGGACTTCCCACAGGGCAGGGAAACTTGATTGCTCTTTGGGCTGACAAGGGAGGGGGACTTCATTGGGGGAGGGGAAGGGAAATGGGAGGCGGTGGCGGGGAAGAGTCAGAAATCTTTAATAAATAAATAAATAAATTTAAAAAAAGGGCAAAGATACCAAAAAACTAAAAGAAGAAGAAGAAGAAGAAGAAGAAGAAGAAGAAGAAGAAGAAGAAGAAGAAGAAGAAGAAGAAGAAGAAGAAGAAGAAGAAGAAGTAGTAGTAGTAGTCAAGGTCAACTTGAGCCTTTCGGAATTGCCAGGTGACCCACAGAGCAAGAATGGCAGACTGCCTCCTGGCTTGAAATGGCTCGTTGATACTGAAGATGCTCTGAACGTGTTCCTATGCCAAACCCTAGTTAGAATCTTAACAGAACTCCTTTGTAAAGAAAAGGGAGATGCTCCTCCACCCCGTCACTCAGAAAGTAGAGCCCACTGAGGCCAAACCAAGCTAAACAAGCAAAATGGTCACTTCCAATGTGGATTTCATAAATTTGTGTAGATATTTCATATTCGCTTGGAGCTTCTTAGTGTGCCTCTCTCTCTCACACACACACACACTATGTGTCTTTTTCATAGTAACTCTTCAAGGTCATTAAAGATAGGTATCACCAGGCTCATGCATTAATGCAAAGGTTTATGCTGTTCCGTAGCTCTATGCTAATCCACAGAGAATGCAATGTGAATAGCACCTGCATGACTCTCAGGAAGCCTGGTCCAAGGTGTGTACAATTGTCCTGAATGGCAATGAGCATATTCTACAGGAAAATGAATCCACTCACCATTGAGGTGGAGCCATCAAGACAAGGAGCTCTTACCCGCACACCCAGGGCGGTTTCAGGCAGCATGGGGAACCAGAAGGGTCAAGATCCACATAAAAAGAGCTTGACGCCAGACTAAATGACTAAGGTCATGAGGGTTAGGCTCAAAACAGTTAAAAGTGATTCCAGAGAGGGTTGGGTTTCTACGCTATTCCCGTCCTAAGGGGGGACATAGTGATTTAGGGACCCTCAAGAAAGCACTGTCCAGGTGAACTATGAGAAAGAAACAGCATGGTGGGATGGGAAGAGATCAGACCAGACAGGAGGAGGAAGATTTGTATATGCTAGTGTTCAAGTTTGTAACTTTAGGGCAAGGGTTAGGTCAAGGGCCAGACATCAATCCCATATTAGAAGTGAGCATTAATCCAGGATCCTGATTTGGGGGGATACAGGTTCACTTTCACTGGTCACAAGATCTTGGGCAAATGACATTTAATCCAGAAGAGAAGAGACGAAGATTGGGGCTTAAGGAATTTTAGCACACCCCCTGAGCAAGGTCATTGGACATTCAGCAGCAGTGCGTTGTGACTATTTGTCCATTTGGACAGAAGATGATGACAAGATCCCCTAGACATCTTTAAGACAAGGGATCTGGTGGCAAACAAAAAATGGGTGCAGAAGAGAGGCGGAGGATTGAGAATTGGGTATGGGTGGCAGTCAAGATTCACATTACAATTAATGACATGTTTCCATAGGTCCATCAGTTTATCCTTAGGTCCATTACTTCATCCTCAGGCCCATTACTTTATCCTCACAAGTCCATCACCTCATTATTAAGTCCTTGAAGGTATCCTCAGAGATCTGTAGCTTCATCCTTTCATCCGTTCATCTTTATATGTATATCACTTTGTTGAAATCACCTTGTTTGTTTGTCTCGCACCAAGGATCGTATTTCCCTAAGCTACAAAGCCAGAAAGAATATCTGTGGGGCTCATGGAAGAGAGAATAATAATCACAAGTCTCCTGCACATAGCACCCTCCTCGCCCCAGTCCTGTTTGTGTGACTTTGGTACCTCTTCAGGTTTTCTATACTGAATTTTGCCTTTAGGAAAGCTGAGAACTCATTTGCATCCACGTGCAAAAGAAATATAGTAGGTCTTTTCTTTGTGCTGCCAGCTCATAGAAAAATGACCTGGAGACATATTAATTTTGAAAGTTTGCCCTTAACTTAGGCTTGCTTCTAATTAGCTCTTATGATTTAAATTAATCCATTTCTATTAATTCACTTTCTGCCTGGTGGATCTATTTCATCATCTCTGTACTGACCATCCTGCTTGCCCTGTGTCTCCTGATGTCTCCACCTTCTTCTTTCCAGGGTCCTCTCTGCCTGAACAGAATCCTGCCTAGTTATTGACCATCTAACTTATTAAACCAATCAGAGTGACACATCCTCACAGTGTACAAAAAGTTTATTCCACAAAAAAGGAAAAATATCTCTATTCAAGTCAAAGGAAAAACAAAATCCCCAACACCTTCTGAAGTCCCTGTTTGGTAGATCTAGCTGGTGCAGTTGGGAACTCATTCCAGTCATTATCTCTGCCCTGGCAATAATTTCCCAAGCCTGTTGATTGCTTTCTCTTAGCTACCCTCCAAAATAGAGGCAAATTTGCTTGGGAAAAATCTGAAAATGAAGGAAAGCAGAGAGTTTTCTAGAGGAATGGAGAGAAGAGAATGACTATATATAAGGGGAGAGAATGTGTTAGGTTAGCTGACTTGAAAGGAGCTGGGTAGTTCAACAATGACTATCTGCACAGTGGAGAGGCCAGGAGCCTGCTAGCTGCTTCACCTAGGAAGCTAGATGCTGTGGGAGTTCCAATCAGGCACTGACTGGGATGCTGGGAAGCTGATTTCCTTTCATCTGAACTGAGAGGTAGATTTGGATTTGGGTACCCATGTCAGGCAATAATAGTAGAAACAGCAGTAAAATGGGTAGGCAAAGCGGCATCGCTTTTCCCGCCAAGCTCTTTATACCTGAGATGTTACCAGAAGGCGCTGTGCGTGCTGAAGATGGGTCTTCTCTCCTCAGCTGAGTTCCTTCCTGGGAATTTCCCCACAGACCCTCCCAGTGGCCAGTCTTAATTGACTCCAGATGCAATCAAGCCGACCATCAACATTAACTGTCACCAACCATTTTGAAGAGCTCTTTAGAGTGCCCTCAGAAGGTTCCAGGAGCACACAACCTCCGCTGCTACTGTTCACGGTTTCCGTGGGGATGTGACCAAGTACCCACTCCCTTCAACCATAGACCCGAGAAACAGTTCCCAAGGCCAGTTTGGTGAGCCAACAAGGTTCTGGGTTTTCTTAAAGGAATACGTGTAAGAGCCACTGGGGTGGCAAGCCAGCTGCCTCACTGAAAAGTCCCTTCCCAGCTTGAGTGACGACCTCCCCAATGCTCAGGGATGGGGGCGTTCCTTCAGTTAACCCCCATCTTCTATGTAGTCTAGCAAGTGCACAGACATAGGCAGCTGAGGGGTGGAGCAAATGACAATAATCTCAGAAGATGAGGGTCTAAATAATTTTCACCCCAATTCCTTGTACGAGAAAATGTTCATAGGAGCCCCTCTTCCTAGTGCTTACTGTGGCTAGCCAAAGCTACCCCGATTTCAGGTGTTAGCTTGTTATGCCTGGAGGACAAGATTCTACAGCAAGTGATGATCAGCCACCTATGTCACCCACCTTTTATATAGATCTTTGACCTTTGTCCTTTCCTCCTAGCCCTCTGGCTCTTATTCACGGAGACTGTATCCCCAGAAGAAGGGTTCGCCTACAACATCATCTCAGGCTGGAGGATCTGGTTTTAAAACTCCCTCACTGTTTTTTTTTTTGAAAGGAAAAGCTCACCTTGGTCTGTTCTTTATACTGGCACCTCTGTTTGATGTTGCTTTCAAACAAATGGGCTCACTATCCAAAGGAAGGAGACAGAAAGACAGGAGAAAGCAAAGGAAAAGAGGAAACAAGGGAGGTGAGTTCTAGCCTTCTAAACAAAATCTGTAGCCCTCATACTGGCATTAAGGGTCCTTCAAGCCCGTGAAGTATATTTTTGGAATATCACCTGGAGGCGTTTTCGAGCAACTCAACCCGCACACAGACATACCTCAGACTGACATTGCTTTTGAAGCAAGACCATCCTGTGCCTCCTTTTAAATGCCTGCTCACACTGGTCTTAGTGCCTGCTGGCCTCTTACTCATTGACTGTATCCCAACATGAGTGCCACCTTCCCTATGGTACCCCATGAGTTCTCTCCTCACCACACCTCAGCTGCCCCGCCATTTTAGCTTCTTATGGCCATATTGTCAGTTCTCACTGTTGTCATCATCCTGACATTTGCTGAGGTCTTGCAGAAGGCCAGAGCGCTGCTAGCTGCTCACAAGGCCTATTTCATCAGCTCTGGAAGACCATGTGTGGTATGATATCAGTGATACAGCTTCAGAAAGGAAGAGTGAGGCTGTGGAAGGTTCAGGAGCCCATGCAAGAGTAACACAGTGATAGAATTCTGCATGTCTCCTAACTCGAGGAAGACCCTGGGGCACTTGGAGCCAATGGTTGAGTCCTACACATCTCAGTAACTTCCTTAGAACATTATTGAGGATGAATTCTAGCACAGAATAGGGGGAGGAAAATTCTGGCATGCGTAATGGGGCTCTACCAGCCTATAGGGGAAAAGGCCCATCTCAGTCTACACCTTTCCTGACTCCACAACTACTGTCTCAGACACTAAACCTGAACTTGGAGAGTCCTTCCTGCTTTGAAAGCCCCAGTGTTTTCTCTTTCAGAAAAAAAAAAACGAACTTTTCATGGGTACTTTATACAATGAATTGAGTCCCAAGTGAGCTTGTAATTGTTGTCGTCATGATTTGATGGCATTGTTTATTTATCACAGCCCCTGTGGCCTCAAGGACAGACGGCCTCGCTAGCCTCAGTGCCAGAACGAGGCTAGAAGCAGTAACGTTATAACAGTACAAGGACAGGGCAGGGCAGGGTAGTGGAAAGAGGCCCGTTTGGGGTGGCAGCCTGGTGTTTTCCCCAGCTGGACCAAAGCCCCATGGTCCTGTGGTCAGCATCGGAGCAGACCTTCGCGTCTCAGACCTACATTTGGAAGTGGCTTCTCCCAGGAGTTCGGTTTTATAAACAAAAAACAATCAGAGCAAATAAACACATTATCTCATTGGTGCTTGACTCAGATGCTCCAGGGGTCTGGGGCAGAACGAGCCAAAGAAAGGAGAGGAGGATGAAGTTGGAGTGGCCCAGTGCCAACGGAAGCTCCACCCAGTCTGGGCCGGGGTTATAATAGTGTACGCGCTCTTGGGGAAAAGGGCTGGTTGCCTTTGGATGCCGGCGGTTAACGAGGCCACCTTCACTGGTATCCTGATCCTAGCCCATCCATGGCAGCAACTCTCACAGAGGCTCACGTGCTACCTGGGGCACCAGGTGGCAGCTCTGTATTCTCAAGGCTAGCACAGGATAGCTTCTCCCTTTTGGATATGGAGCCGTGGAATCTTCTAGCCAATATTTCTTTTACCTCCCGCTACAAGGTCAGGATCGTAAGCGCCATCCCACAGGCACGAAAGAGAAGTTGGAAACTTAAGCAATGGGGCCTTTAGCCAGAGAGGACCAAAGCAGGAATCAGGACGGTTGTGGAATATTCCTTTACACTGTGTGAAGATGTG
The DNA here is from genome assembly GCF_014885135.2 of Alexandromys fortis. Taxonomy (NCBI): domain Eukaryota; kingdom Metazoa; phylum Chordata; class Mammalia; order Rodentia; family Cricetidae; genus Alexandromys; species Alexandromys fortis. The sequence continues at coordinate 16,301,895 of NW_026067897.1, forward strand.
CCACTGTGATTGGCTTAACAAAGAGTTGAATGGCCAATAGGTAGGCAGGAAGAGGTTATGGGTCAAGGTAAGTTTTAAGAACTAGTTAGGAATAAAACTAAGCCAAAGCCAAGCTTTCATAATTAATAATAAGTTTCTGTGTCATTAATTGTGAGCTGGAGGGACTTGACTCCAGGTCAGCTGTCTTTAGCATCTATGTCTCTCTTACCCCACCAAGAATGGAGACCTCAGAGCCCATCACCAAGTTCTCTGCCCTCCCCTTTCTCCACAAGCATTTGGAAGGACAGAATGAGGAACAGTGGAGGAAAAAATGATCACTCTTATTTCTGCCATCTCTGCTTCCCTATTGATGAGCTATAGCAGAGCCCTGGCTTGAAAGTCAGGGAGTCTGCATAAGGGTAACAGTCCATGACAACAATAAGGTCTTTTGTGCTCAGAAAGCCACTGGCCCCTCTGGACATAATGTCTCAGACTATGAGTGAATTATTACAGGAGGATTTGACTCAAGCAACTCACTTGGCTGTAGTTTCCTGTCTGGCCATTGGTCCCCTACGTTTTGGACCTATCTGTCTTCAACCCTTTTGCCTCTTCAGACTTTCTATGGATAACAAACTTCAAGCAACACAACACACCCATTGAGTATCTAGAAGGATTAACCCGAAGCAAGGGGGAGGCTCAGCAAGGCATCCAGGGTTGCCCATCCAAGGGGCCTCTCTAGAGCATCATGCTTTCCCAAAGATGCAGAAACTCCAAGGAGAACTGTACTCCATTCTCCTCTTCTCCTCATGTGTTTCGAGACTTGGCTCTCCACAGCATTTCATTTTTCCAGACGTGATTCAGAGATGTTTCATTACACTTTGACATTTTCCACCCAGTCTGAGAGTCCTGCATGAGGCCTATCCCGAGGCTCTCTTGCTGTTTATTCAATAGCTAATTAGTGTTGGTAGAACAAGTGTAGCCTGGAGGTCTCTGCCAAGACCAGCAGCATCCAATTACCTAAGAGAGTAGGAGGGGATGGGATAGCATCCAAAGTCTGCCAGAGTCCGGTGCCATGAGGCCACACCGCAGGAGGGTTGGCAAGAGGAGAGAGAGGAGAGTTGGGGTATCAAATGGTTGCAGAACCTTTGAAGGAAGAAGAGACCTGAATTAAGAAGAGAATTCAGATTTAAGTCATGACTGATAAGTCCTCCCATCTCTCTCCCCTTTAATTCTAAGTAAAAACACATCTGAGATGTTGGGGATGGGGCTGTCTTGTGGGTCAGGCCAGGTGTGGAGGCTTTGAGGCAGTCATTCAATCTGAATTTGTTAAACGAGCATCCTTTAATGGAATGAATTGAATACACGAATGAGTGTTGGGGGAAATGGCAAAGCAGACACAAGTGGCAATATTGTGTGGCGACTCTGGCTGACATGGTGGGGAAGGAATCTATCTCTGGCAGGGGCCAAAAGGTCCCTGGTCGACAAGGCAATAAGACAGGGTTTTCTAAACAGCCCAATAGAATGTCACCAAGGACGAGCACCGTTTGGCATGCCCTGGACTTGCAACTTTATTTTTCTCCTGCTAGCTGGCGATACATACAAAAACTAGGAACTGTGATGTAGAAAAGCTGGATCATAGGCAACACACAGCTGCGGATTTGGGTGCAAAAGCACAATTAGCACATTGTTGGCTGGATAAGATAAGTGTCATCATCAAGAGTTATGTCCATCAGATTTCCACATCCAGCTCTGTAGCGGCTGACCACAGGAGGCATTTAAGTAATTCAAGTCAAGTTCTCCAACAGCACAAGTGAGAGTTTGAACACGTAACGCTGTACTTGTATGTTGTCGTCATTTCATACATTCCTGAGATGCTACTCAACCTTGAAGGTCTGCACCAAGGAAAGTGAGAGATCCAGGCTTCTTCTTCGAGGGGCAGTGAGAGGTACAGCCTATAGGGAGGCAGAAACCACCGACAAGGAGTCATTTGAAAATCTGACCTGTGAGTCTTGAATGACCTTGCAGAGAACAAAGAAGAGGAGGGAGGTGGGCGCTTCCTTCTGTTACTCCAGGCAAGCTTTGCCAAGGCTGGAGGAGGAAGTAGGGTAAGTATAGTCTCCTTTTTATTGCAGGTGACCCTCGGTGAGGATTGAGAAGGGGATGCAAATGATGAGTTCTGTCAATCACTCCAGAAGAGGCCTGATGAGGTTGAACATTAGGATAGGAAGGGAACAATCATCCCATGACTCCAGGGTGAGACCTGATAAAGATGAACAGCCCAATGGGATGGATGCTGTCCTCCTGTTACTTTAGTTGGGCTTTTATAAGGTTACAGGAGTAATGGAACAGGTGCAGGTCCTCTCTTACTCCAGATGAGCCTTGATAAGGTTGGAGACGGGAATAGAGATGACGGTCCTTGTGCTACTCTCGTGAGCCTTGGCGAGGAATGGAAAAGGGTGTGCGTAGGTACCGTCCTCTTGTTATTTCAGTTGAGCTTTGGTGGGTGTGGGAATTGGGTAAGGATAAATTCTATTGACAAACTGGTCCCAAGTGTTTTCTGGAGCTGCTACCTTCTGGTGACAATGGGGAAGGGTGCTCTTCATTCTTTCATTAGAACCCAATGGCTACCTCATAAATACTTCCACACAGAATTCTGAGGGTCAGCATCACAAGCAGGTGTTCAGACCCAGGCTTCCTGGGATCAAATCCTGGCTTGTACTGACCAGCTATATGGATTTGTAAAAACCTCTAGAATGCTTTTACTGTTTCTCAATGTGAAAATATGGAAAACAATAGTATTAGACTCTGGGTTCTTTCTGGGTTTATTAATCGAAATAAGATATCTGGTTTTGTTTAGAGGTGCTGAGGATGTAACCAGCCAAGCCAGTACTTTCCCCACTGCGGTCCATTCCCCTACTTAGCCCTTATTTATAATGCATATTAAATGAGACCTGACTCATTTTACTCTTCAGTGGGTGAAAGCTCTTACTGTGACCAAGAAGCAATTGGTCTTGATTCTTAAATCATGGATTCTAGGCCATGTTTCATGTACCAGGCATCCGTCTTCGTCACTTGCTTTGATCAAGCTGAGGAGCGATTGACAGTTGGTAGCTGCTGGAGGAGAGAAAGTCGGTTTTCTTCAGGGATCTGGGACATGAGAGGCTACCATGCTCAAATAGATGGACCGAACCTCTATTTATACAGAGAGCACTAAGTGGACTCGGGTTTTAAAAAAGGACAAACAGCATGTAATATAGTGATGGCTCCTGGGGGAGGACTTATAGAGCGGAGCATGATGGGAGAATCTGATCAAAACATTACACGCATGGAAGAAATTCTCAAACAATAAGAGAAGGGTGGAAAGAAAGAAAGCCTTGTTCCTTCCTTGTTCACATTTGGCTTCTGATGCTTTTGAGTCGCTGTGTCCAGGCAGAGACGTCAAAGCTTGGACACGAAGGCGGGTTTCCTAAGTGATTTTTAAAAATTCTTTCCCAGAGAAATGGAGACTCTCGGCCACATTGTAGAAGAAGGGTCTCTACAAAGCAATGTGAACAGGGAGCGGGATGAGACATTTCACAGGCATGTGGCTCCATGACCTATGAGTCTACCGAGTGTGTGCTCAGGGCCCAGGGTTACAGGCCCGCAGTCTGGAGCTTCATCACTTCAGCCCCTTTGCTCCTAGTAGGTTTGCAGCAGGTCACGCTTTACAATGGGCTTTTCAGGGATCAGAATTTCTCCCTGGACCTTTTCTAAAAAGAGCCCCAAAGAGCTGCCAAGTGTATGTCAGAATCGCGTGGCAGATGGTCCACTTGCCTGGAAACTGCTGAGTGACAGAAAAGACTCCCGTGTTTTAAAACTACTTACTGGCTTCACTAAGTCCTCCACGTTCTTCCATGCATGGCCATGTGCATAAATCAGCTATGATGGTACCACTCACCCTCTGCTTCTCTTTGTCCCTTGACTCCGATGCCAGAATGCCTATCTGCTAGTTTGCTCCTGCTAGGAGATCCTAGGGGGATCTGTTTAAGTTGAGCAAATGAGTTATCAATATTAAGTTACTGATTTGAATACACACTTTTTTGTTGTTGCTGTTTTTCTGAGACAGGGTTTCTCTGGGTAGCCCTGGTTGTCCTGGAACTAGCTCTGTAGACCGGGCTGGTCTCAAACTCAGAGATCTACCTGCTTCTGCCTCCCAAGTGCTGAGATTAAAGGCGTGCAATCTTAAATATTCATCAGAGTATTTGTGAAAGGAAACTGGACTGGCCATTGGCGTCTGCCTACCAGACGCTGGCACTTTGCCTAGATGGACTCTACTGCTTACTTCTGGCCCTGGCTCAGGGATGCGAGCACATGGTTCTTGATTTGTAGGGGAGGGATCAAAGCCTGGAGAACTGGCTGTTGGACAGTTTGTCAGAGATGAAACCCCTACCTTTCCCCGAAATGTAAAGTGAGCATATAGTTTATTGTAAAGAATGGAATCTACCTCTAGGGGGAGGCATGCCTTTGTCTCATCCCTTAGGGGTTAACCCAGGAGTGGGGGCAGGTTCCACATCTGGTTAGGAGACCACCCCGCCCTAACTAGGTTTCTGTTACTATGATGAGAAAACAACATGGGGGACATGGAAGGATCAGTGGGTTCCATTAGTAGGCACCTACTGCTGCACCTGCACTTCCTCAGCTGGGAAGGGGGTTCCCGGTCTGCAACACTGCTGGGTGGGATTGCAGGACGATGAACTGCTGCATGGTAGGTTAAGTAGAGGCATTATGTGCAGGAAAGACAAGCCCATAACAAGAATAAGTATCAATCCCAGTAAACACAAAAATGCTGTCCCTTCCATGATGGCAGCGGCCCCATACCTCCAGGTCTACCTTAAGACAACTTACTTCTTCCCAGAATTCCTAACGACTGAGCCTCCATGGTCCCCTGGGACTGCCCATCTTTTTGAAACCTGGCTACTTCTTTTTCTTTCTTTTTTTTTTTTTCTTTCAGATGCTGGCACAACCCAAGTATGTTTTTCAACTCCCTAACAGTGAATTTCCTTCCTCTCTAACCCTTCTCTCGCTGGCCTTGTGGCTGCCTGTTGCCAGGTGGCTGGCCTCCATGCTGTCTTATCTCAAGTAGCAAGCTTTTGTTCCTTCTCTCCCGCATTCCTCTCTTCCCTTCCAGGAATCTGAGAGATTTACAGCTTGCCTGCCGCGAGGTTTCCCTTTAAGCTGTAATAAATTGTCAAGGAGCTTCTGTCTGAGTCTGTTCGCTTTCCTCCAGCTTGGGGCAGCATCCAGACTTAAGTTCTTTTATTCCTAAGACTAAGGACCCCAAGAGGGACCCCAGTTTTCCAGGTGTCATGTAAGGCCCCTAGTAGGACTCCCCAAGAGTTCCAGCCTTCTAATTCTTGAATTGGCAGAGAAAGTGAACCTGCTTCCGCACTTCTTCCATGGCGTCATTGCCACTTCTAGCAGCGGTTCGTGAAAGGGACCAAATGAGTATTAACAACCAGGCCTAGACAGTGGGAGAAAGACTGTGGCATATGTCACCCTATGACTCGGAACCTGGAAGGCAAGTGACCTTTGTCAGCCTTGCAGCGTTGTTCATCGTCCAAATCTTGTGTTGAGCAAAGGCTTAGGTAGACTTGGGAGTGTGTGTGTGTGTGTGTGTGTGTGTGTGTGTGTGTGTGTGTGTGTGAAGGGGCAGTTGCACTCAAGGAAGCAAAGGTCTGGCAAGAATGAGGCTTTTTCCAATGCTTCCGTCTATAAAGTCTTCTCGTGGAAGAGGGAAAGAATGAAGGAATGAGAAAGAAAACTTTGATAATCCTGACATAGTTCCTTATGCTTTTACTTTTACACAGCATGCACTGTTTAGTAGAATTCTGCTGCTTGTATTCTGATTTGTCTCATTTAAAGGCTGGCATTGCCTGCTGTAAAATGTAGCAGCAGGCCCGTTTGCGGTCCCTTCCATCAGGCGCTTGCGTTCTGCTTCCATCGTTCAATGCATGGCACTATTGAGGTCAGGTGCATATTGATCTCATTCAAGGTTTTATTTGTTTTTTTTTTTAGGGGAATTGTTTCTAATAAAACGGGCACATATTGGTTAGGACACCCCTCCCCCATGATGTTTGTCCTAATAAAGAAAAAAAAAAAAGAGAATAAAAGCCAGAACAGGGCCATGGCAGCCTTATTTTGCTCATGAGTTATCAAGCACGAGTAAAAGGCTTAACGAATTGTGTGATCCCGGGTCATGAGCTTTCCTTTCCTGTCTGAGTAATGGCCACACCGAAGCCAACCTGTGTCTATGCCAAGGGAGCCTTACGATCAATTGTGTGCTAATCTGCCTAACTTTCCATCCATGCAGGGAAGCGATAGGTAGTATCAGAGCCTGTGGTGGGGCGAGTCTGTGGAAAGCTACACTGATTTAGACTTAACTCGGTGAAAGGAAAAATGCCAGGTAAATTTCCCTCTAGTTTTTCTTGGGTGGGTCTTGTTTTGGTGATTTTTATTTCCCAGTAACAGATGACTGGCCCACAGGAAAGCAATTAGAAGTTCATTGAACTGAGCAAAAGATGATACATGCTCATCTTATGAATCAAGCAGTATGGAAGATGCTTAACTCTTTCCTGACTCTAAGGAACCGGCTCCGGAGGCTACCCCACTTTGCTCTGTATGCAATCTTACAGCCAGATCTTCCATTCAGATACATTTACTCAGGAACATCGTGAACTACCAAGTCTGGCATAAAGCACTGAATTGTTCCCTGTGTGCTAACAGATAAGTCCTATCTGTTCCTATGTGTTCACACATGAATTGAAATGTAGGCACATAGGTTTGTTGGGAGGATTAGAGTACAGTCATCTAGGACTGGTGAGTTGGCTCAGTGGAGAAAAAGCTTGCCACTCTGTCGGACAACCTGGACACGGATGGTAGGAAGAGAAAGTGGAGTCCCTATTTATCCTTTGTCATTCTCACCTTTGCAATGGTACATGGTACCCCCGCACATGGCGTAAATAAATGCAATAAAAATATAATAACATAAAGAAAGTCCTTAGCCAGGAAGTGGTGGCACATGCCTTTAATCCCAGCACCTGGGAGGCAAAGGCTGGCGAATCTCTTAGTTTGAACCCAGTCTGCCTGGTCTACAGTGAGTTCCAAGACATCAACAACTACACAGAAATCCTGTCTCAAAAACAAATAAGTAAATAGTAAACAAAACAAAATACTAGAAAGAAAAACAAAATCCTTAGCGCTGGCTGTTAATATCACAAGTGCCATAAGAATATTTGCCATGATCATTGTATTTACTCAGCTACTGTAAGTATGTATGTGTGTATGTGTATATATATATACATATATATTTGTGTATGTATATACATATATATGTGTGTGCGTGTATGTGTGTTTGTGTGTGTACAGACTGGGCAATATTGCCCAGAGTAAAGAAGTAAAGAAACAGAACTGAGCGTGTGTGGAAACTCGACTGTGGGCCGTTCACCTCCAGTAACATACGTTCAGAGAAAGCAGCAGCATGACTTCTCTTGACAAACAATGAACTTTCAGCCCCTACTGACAGAGAAACCGAAACCTCCCCTGAAAAGGCATCAGCTGATGACCCGTCTGAGTCAAGCCTCTGGTGGCTATAGATGATAACAGAGCGATGAAAGGGGCCAGGTGATCGATGGAGAATAGTGGCCCAGTGCCCGTCTGGTCCACGCCCCATCATAGTTTACAGTGATGAACGGATGACAAGACAGAGCCTTGCTATGAGAGGCTGCACACAGAGGCAGAAAGGCCGCAGGGGGAAAATAAAGCCAAGCAGAGATCACAGCGTCACCAACACTAGATGCCTCCATGTATGTCACATGTTCAGAGCAGAGCCGGGAACTGACATACTAGATAGAGCATGTCACCCCTCAGCGGGGCTTCCCTTTAATGAACCGCCTGGGCTTCCTAGCGTATTCTTTCATTTGTTTGGCCTGAAGAACGATGTAAGACATCCCATAAGGTTGCTTACAAAAAGCAGGCTTAATTGTTTTGAAAGGAGTCTTCCCACTGTTCTAGAAAGGCAGTAAGGATAATGTTTGCCTGCAAAGAAGAGAATCAACAGGGGCTGTTTGTGCTTCGGGAGAGACGGGAGGGCAGGAGTTAGGTGGGAATGACTGTTGCTGAATGCTTACTCTATCATGTAGGAGTTCTACGACTGGGGAGAAAGTTCTTTTCTAAGCCTCGGTTTCTTCCGTCATAGTATGGAAAGAACATGCACATCCATATCACAGTGCTGTGACAAGGACGATAAGAGATGATGTCATACAGCATCCACCCGAGCAGGCAGCAGACTGGCCTATGTCAGCGCCTTCTACCCAGTGATTTGCTCCAAGGAACTCGGTCCTTCTGAGCCCCTCTACACCTCCATGATCCCCTGTCTATTACTAGACCCAGGCAAGGAGCCACAAATCACTTCTCAGGAGGGTGGTCTCAGAGAGACTCATCCTTGCCTCTTGTCTCATCCTCAGCTCAGAATTCTCCCTTTTCCCTGCCCACTGCGTTGCAAGGTTTCTTAGTAGTTGCTCCAGTTGCTCCTGAGCCTCCACTGCAGGAAGAAACTTTCTATTCACGATCATTTCAATGTCATGCAGCTGGAGTGGCGCCGACTTTGCTATGACACACAGAGCCCGGGTCTCGATGCCAACTTCCAGTTTCGACGCAGCATGTCCCATCAGGCCCCGTTGTGAGCAGCGAGCTTATGTCCTTGAGTGAGCCCTGCCCAGTATTGTTCTAAGTCACTGGGGCCACTGTGGCGTTAGAGCATGAGATCTGGTCTGCCTGCAGCCCAGAGTCCCCAGGTCAAGTCCTAACACATGAGCTGCTTCCTGTCCCTCTTATTTGGTGAAGTCAGTTTGCCCTTGAAAGCTTGAGTTTCCTCACCTTTATTACGCAAATGAACTGGGCTTGGGAGATAGGTAGGTTAGTCAATAAAATGCTAGTCTTGCAAGCTTGAGGACCCAGGTTCAATCCCCAGCATCCATGTAGAAAGCCAAGCATGGTAGTGCCCACTGGTGATTCCATTGCCTCAGAGGCATACACATAGGTTATGGGGCCTGTGAGCCATCTTGTCTAGCTTAGTCAGTGAGAGCATCTAGTCCCAGAGAAAACCCATTCTGAAAAAATCCTGAGGGGCAACACCCAAGATTGACCTCTGGTCTTCACAGACCCATGTATACATATATAAAAGCATATGAATATGAACTCACATATGAACATGCAACCCCTCCTCCCATATACATATAAAAACCCCATTGTTAGCCCAATATTGTGAGGCTCTAACCAGATCCTGTATCTGAAAATGGTTTATGGATTACTGATATTTTACATTCAGAGATTGTTAGTCACATATTGAAAGCCTAGAAGTCACCAACCATATTTGCAGAATGCGGTGTGGTACTGAGGAACTGTTTCCTGCTCATGTGTGCACATGTACTCCTCACCAAGTACATGTTATTGTCCTGAACAGTTAACATGACCAAATCATGACGGCATGAGCTTGGACACTGGAAAGGTACAGAACTCAATTTTCTTCCCCGTTGTGAAACCACTTGGTGCCCTTGAAACGGAGCTGAACGCGGAAGCAGGCAAACAAACAAACCAGAGTGAAACCAAAACACCTGAGTAAATCAATCAGTTTTGTCCACTCCAGTTAGGTTTGGGAGGACATCCATTGAGAGCAACACACCCGCCAAAGCAAATCCTGGGAGCCTGGGGAGTGGCTTCTTGGACTTGACATCTGTGTTATCTACCGTCCACTCATTGGCAAACTGGTCTCCATGAAGGTAACAGTTTGTGGTAATGGGAACAGTATGGGCTGGTGGCTGCTGTCAGTAAAAACAGCCCACATGGCTTTTGTAGCCAGGCACAAGGCAGAGCTAAGAGCAGGACATGGAAGGAGGGGCTGTGAGTCTGTCTGGCTGTGGGGAGGGATTCAGGGACTTGAGACGTGTAACCAAGGTCTCCTCGACAGTATGGATGTTTTCTTTAAGCCAGGCCTCGGCAGCATAGCTTCCCACAAGCTCTTGTGCCAGTTGGGGTGGGGGAAGTACTAAGAAGGACTGTGAGATAACACATAACATAGAATGCTCAACTTGCCCATGCCTGTGGAGGGCAGGAGCTCAAAGAACTGTGAAACGAGGTAAGGCTTGAAATTTAATTTTTAAAATTAGACATCTGTTTTATGCTTTTGTGCATGTGTCATGTTTTACTATAAAATATGAAGAGTCTAGATTTGAAAATTATACAGTATTCCAGACTCACAATAAATATGACCGAATAAATATGAGGAGAAGCAAATATTCAGTTTTTACAGAGTGTTTATTAGTTCACAAAATTAAAATAATATACCCAAGCATTATTGTGAAGAGTGTTGGTATTGATGACGTTTCTTCCATATAGTAGAATGTTAATTTATTCTTTCCTTTATTCATTTATATCATATTCAATTTATATCTTATTCAATGAATATTTACTAAGTGCCTATTAGAAAGCACTAGAATTAAAGTCTTTTAAATTTTTTTAAAAAATACCTATCTTTCCTCATTTTACATGCCAAATCCATTTTTTAGTGCATCCCTGCCTCCTGCTCCCTCCACCTCCCTGTCCTCCCCCACCCCCTACTGGCAGTGAGACAAGGGATACCTACTGTTTGTTCTGGCCTTTTGGAACCCATTCTCTTTGGATGGATACCTTGCTCAGCCTAGATATAGTGGGGAGGGCCTTGGTCCTGTCTCAAAGCAATGTGCTAGACTTTGTTGACTCTCCATGGGAAGCCTTACCCTGAGATGTGGATGGGGAGTGGGATGGGGGTAGAGTGAAAGTCTTAATCAGGAAAGAGGAAGTGAAAATGAGGGAGGCTCAGGGACAGCAAAGAGACTTGAGAGACCTGAGGGCAAGAAGCTGGGGACAGGCAGGCTACAAGGCTCTGACTCTCTAACTAGGAAGTCTTCAGAAGGTCCTGACGCATGAATGACAGGATCGGATGGATTGGGCTGCCATGAGGAGAGGTTTCCACAGGGACCTCTACAGAAACAATGGGTGGTTGAGAAGCTGTTGTGAGAATCCAGATGAGGGAAGTGTTCTGTGTACCAGGAGAAATGCTGGGTCCTTGTGGAGTTCCAGGTTATATCAGGAAAGGAGAGCAGGCCCTTTGCCGATGGGTTTGGATGTGCATTTCAGAAAGATAAGGCGAGAGACAGTCTAAACTTTTAAGTCAAAGCAACCGAAAGAAGTTGCCATTCAGCAATGGACTAATTGTAGATGGCGTGGAAAGGAACTTGGGGATCAAGTGCCTTGCATGCTAAGTCCAGGATATGAAGGAAAGGAACTTGGGGATCCAGCAGCATTCTAAGTCTGGAATATGTAGGAAAGGAACTTGGGGGTCCAGCATCATGCATCCTAAGTCTGGGATATGCAGCTGTCATCCAAATCGAGATGCAGAGGGTTCAGTAGTTGACAATCATAAATATATGAGTGACATTTAAGGCTACGAAACTTTGTGAAGTAGGTGGAGATAAGAGAGGCAGACATATCTTCTACTAGACACCAAATAAGATTCACAGAATATAAGGAATCTTCCATGAGGCACTTTTCAAATACAAGAGCTATGTCAAGAGCAAGCTAATAAGAATTAGTCATGGTTTGTATAATGTGAACAAAAAAATTAAGAACTAAAGTCAATGACGCGATTATTTTACATGTAAGAAAATTGGAAATCAGAGAAGGTAATTTGTTTGCATCATGCAAATAGCCAATAAAGAAGAGAACAGATATCCCAACCCAGGCACCCTGGCCCCCATCATCTGGTTTCCACCATACTGAGCTGCCAGGTCTGAGACAGTAGTCAATTAAGAAGGGCCTCTTTAGTCTGCAGGCTGTTAAGTTTTTCCAAGTTGGAAATAGAAGCCAGCCGTCATAGCAGGCAAGGATCCTCCAAGCTGAAGATATTAGCAATCATAGAAAATAAATACCATTATTAAAACCTGCTTTGGGCAAAGTTAAAGCTTGAAAACAATAATGAGAACAGGAGAGAGGAGGGAAGAATGTTGCTATGATCATAATAAAATTTGTTGTCATCCTGCTTTCTCTTCCCACACATACTCTCTGTCCCCGGAGCTCTAAATCATTCTTGTCATCTCTGGAGGAGGTAGACGTAAGACAGAACATAATCTTTTCTGTCTTCTGAATCAGGAAGAAGGGATAGAAACATGTTAGATCACCAAGTGACATGTGATGAGAATCACAGAAGGCTCAAGTTGGTTTGCAAACCCTTTTCCCCCTTCAGACTGTTTAATATTTTATGCAATAAAATAAAAATCAGATCTGTTCAATCCACTGTGGATGAAAACACATAGCTAGTATGTGTGCTAGCATGTATTTCAAAGATGAATAAGTTGTTTAGAGAGATTAAGTAATTTGAGTAAAGTTGATATAAAACAAAGCTGCCATTGCATAAAATGTGGCTATCACTGCAGGAAAATCAATTCCAATTCATCCATCCATCCACCCACCCATCTATCCATCCATCCATACACCCATTCATTATTTGGTGTGTATGTGATGTATACATGTGCAGTGTGCAAGTATATTTGTAAGTGTGCATGTGTTTCCCCCTACCCTACCCCCATCAGGGCTGGAGCTAAAGACTCACAGTCACATCTGGTTTTTCTGTGGGTGCTGGGGATCTGAATTCGGGTCTTACACTTACACAGAAAGTACTTCACCTACCGAGCCATCACCTCAGCCTCACGTTTATTTTAAAGGCACATTTCGCTTTGCTCTTCTGTGCCCTACAAAAATCAAGGCCCATTCTGCTTGATCTGTCACTGTTTTCTGGACTGTGATTTAACCTCAACTCTGCTAGCCTTTTCTTCTCCCTGCTTGGACAATATCTCTTCTAAAGAACCATCAAAAGTGGTCCTTCTTGAGAGAATGCCTCCAGTCTTTGCTCATCTGGTATTATCCAAAGCCTTTCCAAGGGCAATATGCATGGTAGAGCCTGGCAAAAGCTGGCTGGGTTGCATTGGGCCAAGGGCTGTGAGTGGAAGAAGGGGAGAAAGGTTATAATAGCAGTAAAGAACTTGAATAGTGAGTGAAGCTATGTGTAATAAGGATGCTACTTAGTCCAGCGCTGGGTTCTGCATCCCCACTCTGGGTGGTATTAACGAAGAAGTTTAGTGACTGTGTTACTTACATTGGCTTTGCTGTGATAAAATGCCTCATAGGAAGAACTAAGGGAATAAGGTTTATTCTGATTCCTGACTTTGGAGGGATTTGAACCTGTCATGGTGAGGAAGCATGGCAGGAAAGGTACGGGGTGGGCAGAGCAGCTCAGTTGTGGCAGCAGGAAGATGCACCAACAGCTGTTCATGAGGCATAGACCAGAAAGCCAAGAGCTAGACCAGAAGCGGGGGGAGGGGGGGGGGGAATTGTGATGCTGAATCTTGCTGACTTGACAGGATTTAGCATTGCCTAAAAGGCAGACCTCTGGTCACATCTGGGAGGCAGTTCTATGTGGGTTATTTGAGGTGTGAAGACTCAGAGTAAATATGGGCAGAACCAAAGTTGACCTTTCATTATGGTGGTTTTTTTTTTTTTTTCCAGGTACTTTTCACAACAACAAGAAAAGAAACGAATAGGCAAGACTTTCAAAGGTCTATTCCTAGTCACCCGCTTCCACTAGCCAGACCACTGTTTTTAAAAACAGCCCCATGAGGTGGGGACTGAGTGTTCAAAACATGAGAGCCCTTGAGGGACCATTCAGAGTCAAGCCATAGCAACATCTAACTAAAATGAGGGCAAACATGTCTTTATTACAAACCTCAGAAAAACCCGCACCAACAATTCCTATTGTATTTCAGATCTGAAAACTCAGCTTTGTTTTCGTATTCCTAACCACACCTTAAGTCTTGTCATGGTTTCAGCCAAAGAAAACCATTTCAGAATGGCTCATGTTAAGCTTGTTCTCAGTCTCAAGGAGGAAGACAGGAAGTAGGAAATGACATTTAACTTTTTTTTTTTGAGGTTTCCTGCTTCAAGTTGTGACCCAGAAATTTGGTGTGGGTGGTTTGAGTCAAATGAACTAGGGAGAAGTGTTCGACGCCATTCAGTTCATCCCGCATTTGTTCCGGAAAAAGAGAAAGTCACAGCCGTTACCTCCCACTCTTGGGTTCCGATGGCTGGTGTTCTGCCTAATGAAAATGGAAAATAAAATGTAGGGATAGGGATACAGTAAGGCAGAACATTGTGCTATGAGTTGATAGCAATAGATTAAGGGAAACTTGGGGTCACACTTAATTGGGAAAGGAATAGTAAAGGGGGAAAGGGCTTGTTTGGCAGGGACATTTGAAACAGCCCTTCAGAATGTGTAAGACTGTGACATGCAGGGTGGAAAAGAGGACACTTGAACCAGAAGAAAGAAAATCAGAAAAATGAAGGAGACAGAGAATCTCAACCTGAGACAGTAGGATCTAGGGGGCAGAGGATTTTTATGTTTGCTAAGAGATGTTTGGATAGTCCAATGAAATTTCATGAACTCTGTATTGAAGGAGAGAAACCCTGATTGATCCAGAAGACACTGGACCAAAACCTATATTCAGAAACATGCCAAGAGAAATAGAGATGAGTCAAGCAGAGATGTGGTGTTCAACATATAGCCCATAGACGCAGATAAAGCAGAATAGTGGGGGAATTAATAATTAAATTGCCATTATTTAATAGACAACCAACATGAGCAACAGGAGATGGCAGGTGCAGTGCTATGGTTGCTTCAGGGACAGGAAGATCGCCATGCAGAGGAAAAAAAAAAAAAACAAAATAAGTGTCCCCTGGAAGTGACATTTAGAGACGAAAATTTGGACCTGTGAAAAGAGGACCTGGAAATCATTCCATATGGAGAAAATAATACAATCAGGGCAAGAATGTATCAGGAATATTTAGAAAACTACCATAATGGCATGATTCTTTTTTTTTCTTTTCTTCTTTCTTTTTTTTTTTTTTTGGTTTTTATTTATTTTTTATTTTATTTTTTTATTTGTTTTTCAAGACAGAGTTTCTCTGTAGCTTTGGGGCCTGTCCTGGAACTAGGCTTTTTGTAGACCAGGCTGGCCTTGAACTCACAGAGATCCACCTGTCTCTGCCTCCTCAGTGCTG
>NW_026067897.1:16318093-16345811 GCF_014885135.2 Alexandromys fortis
TCTCTCTCTCTCTCTCTCTCTCTCTCTCTCTCTCTCTCTCTCTCTCTCTCTCTCCCAGGAACCCCAAATCTGATTTAAACTTTACATTTTTCAGATGTAGAATCTGAGATACAGAAGCCCAGAAGTCAATGTTTCCTGAAGTAAGGTGGGTAAATGGAATCTTAGGCTATAATTATATTAATTTTGCTTACCACAAAGCCCTAACATTTGGCCTTGATTCGAGCATTGTGACCTACTTCACTGTCCTGGGATCCGAATCTCACTTGGAGTGCCAGTCTAGTGGTGTCTCTGATTCATACCCCAAGTATTCTAGGACTGGGTGCTTTCCTAAGCTTTACATTCCTCTCACACACAGATCATATGTACACAAGGCAAAAAAAGTGTCTTTTTTTTTTTTTTTCAGAAAAGGCAGTCTTCACAAAACTGAAACCTGGCCCTAAATCCTGGTCCGTGTCTCTAGCTATCTGTTTTTAATGTCCTTTAATTTTCTTGGAGAGCAAGAGTATGCACCAATTTTTAATACCAACGTATACTCAAGTCCTGTCCTCATCATTCTACATATATGAGCTCATCCATGATTCACAGGCTGTGTGAGATTACAGCAGCTGATCCATTTTCTCAACACCAAGGCGCCGCAGCTGGGAAGTAGCAGTTTAAGTGAAGCTTCTACGAGGTGCCAGGTTATCCCATGCCCATAGTCTATGCTCTCCAGTACGTGGCATATACAAAGGGAGTATTGCCCGGAAGACACAATCCATAACAATCTCCACCTCCATCCAAAGATGCCATCCCTCTGCCACAGCTCCATCTCCACAGTGATTCACAAAATGTCTCATTAAATCACCTCCAAGACATTTCATAAAACATCCCATTACATGTGATCTGCAGGTTGAGTATAATCTCACCACAGGCTCTTGGTATTAGAGTCCGTGGCCCTTTAATTTGCACATTTGATACAAGTTAGATTGGAGATCTGGTGGTGGTTTCCCTGCTCTCCACGATGGCCGAGGGCCAAACCAGGCACCCTCTCCTCCTAGCAGGCAATAGATTGTGCGCAAGGAAATACAGAGCCTCCAAAAGACCCCTGCTGCACTTCATCTCCCAGGATTTGGCTCGCGATTCCAGCCAACTGAGATCATTTAGAAGTTTGATTTTTGTCATCCATCACTTTCCATCCCTCCCAGCTGTGTGTCAGCCACAGATGTGATAAGCAGGCTTTATCTGTCTTTGTCTAAATTGCTGATACCAAATATTAAACAGGACTCAGGAACATACCTCTGCTCTGATCCCGAGGACTTAGAAACGAACCTTCATCTCAGCGTTTGCCCTTTGATCGTTTTGATGTTCTTTATCATCCAGAGAAGGCTTCAAGGGTAGAGCCTTGATAGTGTGTTCCTTGCCACCCCTATTGGGTGTGACGCTGAGGATGGAAGGCACGCACAGTGTTTGCTGAATGGCACAATGGACAAAGTTGTTGGCTTGAAGTTCAAAGATGTGGGTCTCGGTCATAAACCCCTGACCACCGAAGCAGCAGTGAATAATCTCAGTGTCTCAGCATATAGGAACAATGATCTCAGCAAGCCATTTCATTTGGTCATTGCTGAGTACAAATGACATCATAGAGACAAGCACGCTTGGTCCTTCAGGGCCCCTTGGATGTTTATATGTAATTCTTCTTTCAGAAATACATTTTCCCTTTTTCTCTTCCATAAGTTCCACCCTCACACCATTCTTTGTCTTCTTATGAAAAGTTCCCCATAGACTCATCATGTGTTTGTGCACTTGGTCCCTGGTGGATGGGAGTGTTTTGAGAGGCTATGAAAACCTTAGGAGGTGGAGCCTCAGAGGAAGGAGTGGTCCTCTGGGGGAGGTCAGTGTTCCGTGATTGGTGCAACAGACCAAATCATTGGCTTAGAGCCAGAAGTCAGATGGCCAAAGGCAGCTCCGAGCCCCTGCATGAACAGGTATCACATCTGCTGGCTTCTCATCGTTATAGATCAGATTCCGTAAAACTCAGACGAGGTGAAAATTTGCATGCAAAATGGTTATTGTGGAGGACCTTCAGAATGGACCCCACTGGAATTGAACAGAAGAAGGGCTGGGCAGGCAGGGAAGCTGATCTTCAATGAAGTGGGTAAAAAGCCTCTGCTAGTCTTGTGGAGAACTTGGCATGTGGAGGGCTCTTCAGAGTTATCCCAAATAGAAGCAAGAAAGCTGAGCCTCTCATCACCTGTCTTCAATGAAGGCTGCTTCCAAGAAGAGGTCAGAACTTTGATCTTGGAATCTGTCTCCCACTGAGAACATTCCCAAACAGAAACAGCTGAGAACCGCCAAGACACACACTGTGGGCTGCAGAAACTGCTCTTGGTGGAACTGGAGAGTCTGCTATCGCATCTATTCCTAATGGTACATGATTCACTAACGCTCTTGAAAAGGATGTTCGTTTGTGTGAAGAAAGGCTTGGCCAAGCTCAAGTGGAATCCAGTTGGATTCTGTGGGATTATCAGCACCTGTCCGTTTCTGCACCTTTCAGCCCCCTGTGGAGGGCTGTGCTGGTGTTCACTATGGAGGATGAGGAAAATTGGTCCTCTTTCCTTAATAATGGAGGGCCATCCTTTCCTGAGGATGGTTGGGGGTGGGGCAAGTTGGTGACGTTGAAGCCAAAGGACAAGAAACTTTCACAACAAGTAATAGAAGCCAATGATGCTGGGGAGAGAACACAGCATACCTATGCTATCAGTAGAGCAGGCCAGCTCCTCATGGACTCCAGTGCCAGATGTCAGACTTTTGACCAGGTACCCAAATCAGCAAAAGGACTGTAGCGTTTCAATAAGGGATGAAGGTCAGGCTCTCATTATAGAAAGAGTGCAGGGTATAATTATTTGGACCATTTTCCATGCAGGGTTACAGTGGGAGGAACCAGCCACCCAAATTCAATCATAGCTGAGATTCCCTATGTAGAATACAGCATGAACTGTACCCGCTACAGGTCCCCTGTGACCCGAGGAAGTGTTGTCTTTTATAGGTATAGTCTAGCCTTAAAAGTGAGATGATGTGAGTCCAACCCCTATGGAAAGGATAAAAGAACAAGCTCGCTTAAAGTTGTTCCATCCAGAGAAATCTGTCATCTCTTGGCACACTATACACTCAACAGATTATCAGCCAAGGAGTACTCCTGCCTGAACCAACTCAATGTCCACTATCGAATACTTACTGCATCTACGGAGTAAATATGTTCCTAGTCTACAGCTATAAAGTTTTTTTCATCCATGAAATAATTAGAATGGGAACCTCACGCACTCCACTGATAGGGAAATAAAGCTTAATATAATGGTATTGATTTCCTTCCTTCCTTCCTTCCTTCCTTCCTTCCTTCCTTCCTTCCTTCCTTCCTTCCTTTCTTCTTGCTTTTCTTGAGGCAGGGTTTCTCTGTGTAACAGCCCTGGCTGTCCTGAAACTAGCTCTTGTAGACCAGGCTAGCCTTGAACTCACAGAGATCCGCCTGTCTCTGTCTCCTGAGTGTTGGGATGAAAGGCGTGCGCCGCCACCACCACCTGGCCATCCATTTTATTCCTATCATACTGACAAAGATGTTTTGAAAGGATGGAGTGCAATGCTGACGAAGACTTTCTTGCTTTCTTGCTCACCGTGCGTGGGTATGCTGAGCTGAAATAAGCAACTGTAGGAGGCAAACGGTGAAATTCCTTTGCACATCGTGCCCTAAGCAACCAAATCTTCCATTATTCCTGTTGGAATCATCACTCTGAGTACCAAGCAGTTCTATTTGCCACTCTTTTTAAATTTATTTCAAACATTGTATTATTTCTGCAGTACTTTATAATGAGAATATCACTGGCTTAAATAATTAATAATAACAACAAATAATATGTGCTGCTTAACTCCTATAATGATAAAGTATGCGCAGAAAGGCACCCTGTAAGCTCTAGTCCTTGCATTTAACCTAAGGCCATTGACATTCATGCTAAGGTGTGGTCCCCTGCCAAGGTCTTTGCTAGACCATAAGTGGCTTCCCTGCAGGGCCACATTATAGCAGTCCATGAAGATGACCTCTTAACCATTTTGCTATCTCTTTATCCACAGTCCCTTTCTGTCCTGACCTCTATGACCTTGATCTTCTAAGACCTTCCAATGCCAGGTCAATCTCGGGTCCGTTGCCTGCACTGAACAGCATGACCCTCAAGGAAATATGCTATGCTCTCAGGAAACCTTGCCACACAGCATGTGTCCCATTCAGTCCATGGATTTGAGAATGTTTTCTTTAATGATTTTTTTACCCCAGAACTATACCCCATGGCATAAAACAAAGCAACCTAGAATTTTCTCTGGCTGCTTCATAATGCTGACTTCACAGAGTCCCCAGGCACCCGTAGGATCTCTCAAAAGTTGTCATCTGGAGGATAGGGGAGCTTTTGGGGGAAAAAATCAGAGCCCCTCAATTACCAACTCTGACAACTCTTATTTTAGTTCAGATCTCCCCATGCAAATAGACAGTTGACACGTGATTGGAGAAGAAATAGAAGTACGTTTCTATTAAAACCATGTTCCTTAAGTTGTCGCTCTGAATTTATATCCCTCTGGCCTTTGCCAAGTTGGCTCTGGGCTATATGCTGTCCTGAAATTAGAGCATTCTTCTTGTAGCCCCAGGAGATGCCTACGATTCTTGAAGATGAAAACCAGATCCCGAAACATAGCTTTGGGAATTTGCAGAGTCCAAAGTGTAACTTCCCCATACAACATACTTGGGATAACCCAGCTTTCCACTGCACATCTGATTAGAGCTTTAGAGATGGAAGAGGTCACAGCTGAAAGGATCGCACCCTAAGAAGATAAGGTACCACCAAGAAGGGTGGTAAGAATCAGTTACATTGGGGTAAAGGAAAAATGCTTTTCAAAATATCAGGGACCCTTGACCTTTAAAGAAGGCAACTGTGTGTGTGGGGGGGTGCATGAAAATGTTGAATTTCTTGTAATTAGCAATTATTTGGTATCTGTTGCTTTTGTGGCATTTGTTGAGTCTGATGAAGGAGGAAAACAAGAGCAAGAAGGTTGCTGCCCCTGAACTGCCCATTGGTGTTCTTTTTTTTTTTAATTCCAGGGATTGAGCTTTATTGAAAGATTCTCTAATTGATATCTTTATGAATAAAGTATAAACATTCCTTCATTTATCACTATATGTATGACTTTTGCTAAATTATTTGGATACATTTCTCTTTTTTTCGTTTTTTTTAAATTTATTTATTTCTTTATTAATTAATTAAAGATTTCTGTCTCTTCCCCACCGCCGCCTCCCCTTTCCCTCCCCCTCCCCCAACCAAGTCCCCCTCCCTCGTCAGCCCAAAGAGCAATCAAAGTTCCCTGCCCTGTGGGAAGTCCAAGGACCACCCACCTCCATCCAGGTCTAGTAAGGTGAGCATCCAAACTGCCTAGGCTCCCACAAAACCAATAGGTGCAGTCTTGAACAAGGGTTTGGCTCTACACAGCTATGATTATCAGATTAGGGCAGTGTGAGCCTCAGGAAAGATTAAACTTTCATATCTGTGCGTGCTGTAGAATGAGGATGATAGAACAGGGTAGGAGTTCTGTTATTCAGGCTCCAAATCAGTTGTCTTCAGGGGACAAAATACGGTGCCACTCAGAGCCTCGGTTTCCTCAGCTGGATATACAGCCACTTCCAAAGGAGTTGGATGGAGATTAAATGAGACACAGTGTGGGAATGCCTGACCTGAAGTAGTACTAGCTTGTTTCCCTTTTGCTGTCCATCAAAGCCGAGACCCAGTGACCTCACAGCAAACCCTGGGGAGACACAGTTTCCAAGAGAAAGTACGGGGAAGAGAGCCTCAAGTACAGAGAGGAGCCCTTTGCCTTGCTCGTCCAGTTTTTCAAAGAACGTCTTCCTGCCTAGTGATCTTGAGGTCTCCCTGTCTTTGGCCTTAGAAGATGCTCTGACTCGAAGGTAAAATGTGTTTAGTTCATTTGTATTAAATTTCTATCTGCCTTAGAGATGAAGCTAGGCTCACTACTCAGTCCAAAACCAAGGAAGACGGCTGCTATATAAGCTTCTCCATTGAGAACCCCAGAGCCCTAGAAGACCACAGAATGCATAAGATGATGAAAATAAACAAAAAAAAAGAGCCCAGAAAACAAGGTCTTCCTCACACAGGCTTGGCCTGTGGTCTAGAACAGCACACTCCAGCTTGAGGAATCTCAGCTTGGTTTGGGATGGCTGATTACTGGAAAACTCAGAACTCTGTCAGAAGCACACGGGTGGCTGGCTCATGTCTCTGTGACTTCTTTCATTTTATACATAGAAAAGCACATTTCCAAATCTATCCATAAACAGAAGAGATGACCCACGTTTCCTGCTGTGGTTCTTCTTCCAAAATGTAACTCAGCAGAAATGCAGCTATTCCCTTACGGTCGGGCTTGAGGAGCTAAAACCCAACACAACAGACCAGCAGTCAGACAGCGAAGGTTGGTGGTGACTTAGACCCCCAACTTCTGGGCAGCTCGGAGGCAGTTGCTTCTAGCTCTGGTGGAACAGTGTTGTCATCTTTCAAATGGGCACAGAGGCATCACAG
The DNA here is from genome assembly GCF_014885135.2 of Alexandromys fortis. Taxonomy (NCBI): domain Eukaryota; kingdom Metazoa; phylum Chordata; class Mammalia; order Rodentia; family Cricetidae; genus Alexandromys; species Alexandromys fortis. The sequence goes on from NW_026067897.1 coordinate 16,324,693, forward strand.
ATAGGCCGATGGATTAACTAAGTCCATTTAGAGAAGAGTTATAAATCTAAATCTCAATACGTGTTCACTTCTGTATCTGCTACCCATGAGACCAGGAGTAAATCTGGCAATCAGTCTTAGAAATTCTCTTTTGCAAAATTTAGCTCTTTTCCTCACTCTTGCTGCTATGTGGGGCTAATTTGAGAGGTTAAGGATAAGATGGAGTAAAAGTACTTTGCACATGAAAAGTACCAGAACAAAATAAAGTCTGTTTGACGGTTATTTTACCTACCTGAAAGCAATATCCAAGAGAGAAGCATTTATTTTTAAAGACCCACCTAAACAAGGACTTCAGCTCAGTGGCAGAGCCCATCGTAGTGTGTCCCAGTTCCTGGTCTCCATTCTCAGCACTTCTGGGCTGGAATGTGTCCGATCCCATCAATAATTTCTTAGACCCGAGGGCCACTTTAGAAAGACTCCCTTTTACTTAAACTCCTAGAATGATGAATTATCGTAAGAGAGATGAAGACACTAGTTGCTGTTGAAGGCAAGCCATATTGCTTACAGGGCCAAGCCCAAACTCTTTGAATATTGCACAGCCTCAAAGAAATCAAAGCTGACAAAGTCTTATGCCAGATACATGATTAAATGGACAAAACCTATACACTCTAATCTGAGATCAAAGAAGTGCTCTTTCCAACAAGTAAAAAACCTCTTAAAAATTAAAACATGATTCATGCAAACAAGACACTTAGGAGTCAAGTAAGCCAGACAGTCACAGCCTGAAGAATTGGAGGTAGTTCTAAGGAAGGAAGTACAGATTGTCCTCAAGAAACTTTATGTTTATAAGCAGGATGTCCATGACCCAAGGCTATCTAAGGTCAAATGGTTTGGCCCCCTAGAAGAGTCTCCCACCCCAGGGCTACAATTTTCTGGGGTCTAAGGTCCACAAGGAGAGGGGATCTTCCCCCTTCTCTGCTTTTCCCAAATTCTTGCACAGGTAAATCTTCAGAAGCCTTATTTTCTACATTTGCAGTAGGAAGTCTTCATTATTAATTCACAGACTAGCTCGAACCCTCCTATGACGTCATGTCCTCTTCTGTCTCCCTCTACAAGATAAAGAATCCCGATGCAGAGTCAGCCATGCCAACTCCTTCTGTAGCTCTGAGAAACTGCATTTCAGCTGTTGAAGTCTATTGTGCTTCATTAAGGCAGGTGCAGTCTAAGTCAGCGGGTAGAAAAAGTGTGTTTCCCTATCATTTCAACTCTGCCGTCTACCCAGGTGTCCAAGTCAGAAGTCTGCAGGACAGCCTTGACTCTCCTTATGTTCTCTGTCTGCCTAACCTGATTGTCACAGTGTCTCTAACGAAGTCCCTCTCATCAGCTTTGCTTGGGCTCAGGATTTCTCTGGAGAACTCAACAGTAGGAATCCCCGAGAATCCTGTTCTAGTCCAGACCCCATTGTTTCTTCCCTATGTGTATTTCTTTCTTTGGACAGTTTACCTCCCGTGTGGCTAACACAGCATCCTTCACCAGCCCTTGTACCATCAGCCCCTACACCATAGTGCACAGTTCTTATTGGACATGCAGGGATTCTAGAGACTCTGCCCATGTCCCAATCTCGTGTCTCCCACAGGCGCAACAGCCCATACTGTCCAACACTTCTGCCCCTTCAAATCCCCCACATATTTTTTCCTGATTGATTATTTTGGGTTTCGATGATTTAAGTATTGACTTGTTTTGTTTGTTTATTTGTTTGCATTCCCTGTTTTACCAAGAAAACACATCGTTTTTCCCGCTAAAACTCAGCATAAACATTGCTTCCTAATAAAGACTTCTGCGATCTCCCAACTCCTCCCTCTACAACCAGGAGGCTCTAATGGATTCTCTGAGCAACCCCAGCTCGTGGCTATCCTGATTGTCATAAAAGGGGCATCTTAATTAACTGCTTCCTTCTAGTCTGCTCCCTTCCTGGAATAACCGTGAGCTTCCGGAGTGAATGCTGCATCTCAGAAGGGCCTAGCCTAGGCCTGGGTAGTGGCAAATAGCACGAGACCTGTCTGGGAAATAAAGATGTTCACTGAAGTTCTGAGCCAAGCAGAGAGCAGCCTGACATTTCTTGTTTTATAAAGGTCAACCCATAGGATGTGTTCCTCTATTCGTTGCTTTTCTCATTGTTGTGTTAAAAACATCTGATGGAAGCAGTTGAAGGGAGGAAGGGTTTATCTGAACTCAGTTTAAGATAGACGCCATCCATCGTGGTGGAAAGCCAAGGGTAGGTGCACAAAGCAATTGGTCGCATTGTGGCAGCAATCAGGAAACAGTGTAAGATCAGTGCTGTCTCTGCTTGCTTCCTCTCTTTCTCTCTCTGTATTTAATCCAGTATCCCATGGGATGTTATTGCCAAGGGTAGGTCTTCCTCCATCAGGTAAACATCTCTAAAGATGCTCTCATAGAGGTGTGTCTCCTAGGTAACTCCAGATCCCGTTAAACTGACAGTTGAAGATGAACCGTTACACTCCTCCAGTTTCATTTATTTTTTGTACTAGACAAGAGAAAGCCCAGACAGTACCAGGACTTGGAATAACCATCTTGGTCTCTGTTGCAGTTAGGTTTTGCTTTTGTTTGTTTGTTTGTGGTCAACTTGACACAAGCTAGAGTTTTCTGAGAAGAAGAAACTCAAACGAGGAAATGCCTCCATCAGACTGCCTGTAGCAAACTCTGTAGGGAATGTTTTTAAATTAATGATTGATATGGGAGGCCCCAATCCACTGTAGCCGATGCCATCTGGGCAAGTAGGTAATCCTGGGTGGTATAAGAAAGCAGGCTGAGCAAGCCAGTATATGAACCCTTCTTGCCTCTTGCTTCAGTTCCTGTCTCCAGGTTCCTGCCTTGAGTTCCTGTCCTGATTTCCCATCCTGATGGATTACTATAGCTGTAGGCTGACATAAACCATTCCTTCCCCAAGCTGCTTTTGGTCATGGTGTTTATTCAGGGACAGAAAGCAAATGAAGGCAGACTCTGAACCAGGTTCTGTCTAGCTGACTTCCTAGAACAATTTGCTTCACCTCTCTGAGCTTCAGCCTCTTCAAATGAGAAGCAAGGATGTCAGAAACAAGCCAGCATTTTCATTCCTAGCCTTCCTTTAGAACCGTTGAGTTAGGCCCAGGCACTGATGCTTTTAATGCCCTCCAGGTGACTTAACAGCCAGGACAGAGTACTGCTGAGAGGGTTCAAACGACTCAGCTGATATAAAGGACACCCAGTAGGACTGGTACTGATGCTGCTGTTATAATAGCAACAGTGGCAAAAGATCCCCATCACTGTACTACTTGAGTATATAGCACGCAGACCTGAGGCTGACGTGGTAGATAGAAGTAAATACGCAAAAGAGAATTGTGCTATTGAGTCTGTTATGTGTTCTCCCTGTGCTCCTGGCAGTGCGTGGGGCCTCAGAGAAGATAAGCGACTCAGCTGCCAGGATTCAAAGCTGTCAAGAAGTGGACCCGGAGGTAGAGCTTGGAGTTGCCTGTTCACAGAGTAACAGAGTAATAGCCATCTGGGAACTGGACCTGCGACCTCAGCATCTAGTTGGTGCTCAGCAAAACAGTTATTTTAAGAAGGGTGTGAACCACCGTGCGCTGTGGACTGAGTGTGCGGAGTGTTGTGCTGTCTGGGGACATGGCTCTGCAGTAACGTAACCCAGCTGTGCAGGACTGGGGTGGTTGGCAAAGAGTCATTTTGCATTTGTTTCAGCATTTTTAACTTAAAGGGCTCATTACTTCAACAGATTATCAAGTTGTCTGACAACTAGAGACTGACTCTTAAGATTGCTCTATTATAGGTCTGGGGTCCCAAGCCAAACTCTCTTGACTCCAAAGCTGATGCTCTAGCCTTGGGGCTTTGCTGGCTCTCTTCCTGGAAAGCGCTGTGCCACGCTAAGGAGAGCTTCCTCGTTTTCCCATGTGTCTGCATCACTATTGGAACAAGCAGCTGATGGTTTCCATAGACTGAAGCCACCCATCGTGGCTTACCCTGCAAGCCTATACCCAGAGAGGCTGCATGTATGTGTAAGCAGACACCCCAGGCAAGCCATCCTTCTGACCACCATGGAGTGGCATCTGTGCTCAAGAAGACACGTGGCCTGGTACAGTTTCCCAAACCAGGCAAATACCCAGAGGTAGACATCCCCTTTGGAGAGCAACTGGACAGCTGCATAGGTTGGGGAACATGGATGGAGTGATAGCAGCTGATAAGCTCAGACCTGGGAGAACTGGGGGTCAGAAGCTAGCCCTAAGCAAAGTCACTAAGAGGCCGAGTGTCTATCTAGTGCAGTGATTCTCAACCTTGGCTTATTGACAGGTGATGGCTGTTAGGTGGATCCACCCACATCAACTCTATCAGCAGAGGGAAACCTCCCAGTGTCTCTGGATCCTACTCCTCTCACTTGTAAGACAAGGAATTTGAACTTGACAGCCCTAGCTTCAAATATACAGTCCCAGTCTCCACCTATAGTTTGAAAACTGTCCCCGTGTTACTTCACACATACAGGTGAAAGGCATGTCTATATGTGGCACATATACTTGGACATGTCCCAGAGTTTATGAAACCATAAAATTTCTAGGCAAATATAAACAATGGAAGATGCTATAAGAATATTTGAATGTCATAACCTTCTATGAGCCATTCAAGTAAGAACAAGCCATTGCTAGCACAGGATGGGAAATGCCACTGTTTAGTAGACAAGACATTTGGAGCTTAGCCACTGGAGGGGCTCTTGTTTTAGATGATCTGGGAGCTCGGTAAAGGTCTAAATAGTAATCATCAAGATAGAGCACATTTGGAAGGCCCAGTGGGAAGCTGTGGTTGGCATAGCTCCAATTAGCCATCCGATCCACTCTCTAGTCTCACATACACCAGATACCTCTTCCCATATATGGCTCAAGAATCCCTTTAGCTGCTTACCAACTAGTTCAATGTTTTGGATATTTGCTTGTGTCTATGCTTTTGTTGTTTTCATTCTGAGAATGTCTACACTTTATACACATCAGAGTCTGATAATCTAAAATATCAATTAAAGATATTCGATTGGTTTTCAATGGAAATCTATCTGAATAATAACTCTATATTTACCAATAAAGAAGGAACAACTGTGCTATGATTTAGGTGTGATGTATCCCCTACCAAAACAAACAAACAAAACCCTTGCATTCATAGCTTGGTCTACAGTTGGATCTGATATTTTGGGAAGTTCTAGAACCCAAAAGAGGTAGGGTCTTGGGGGTTGATATTATTCCAGATCACTCCTGGAATTTCTGCTTCCATAAGTGGATAAAGATGCTCCTTCAACCCATACATGTGGGGTCATGATGTTCACGATGTCTTCTGATTGGCATGACAAAGACAAGCTTGAACAAGCCTTGGGAAGAGAAATGTCAAATGAAACTTTGTCTTGAGAGACAAATCAAAAATGTTCTGGAGAAATTTTTTACCCAGAAGTATGGATTTCGTTGTCAGAAAGAAGTGACCACAGCTAATGTCTGGGTTTAGAGAAACTTTTCTGGAGATACTCAGACATGACCTTGGTGTAGCAGGGAATAAGCTGTACCTAATGGTGAGCCAGTAATCTAATGTCATGACTAAGAATCAGTGTGTTGAAATCTGCAGGGTGGTAAGAAGTGTCTTTGCTAAATGTCACCGATGTCCCAGCTCTGAGTGAGACATATAGTATGCCTGCCAAAAAGCTCTTTCTTCCCCCTGTCTCAGAGATAGTAGACAAGAAAATAATAGAAAAAAAAAATAGTTGAAATAAATTCAATAACGAGAAAAATGTGGCTTTAAATCTCTCCTTTGGTGATTTAGAAATGAATAAACCAGATAGCATCTGAAATAAAAGTGGAGACAAAACAAGTAAGAAAGCTTTACAGGGAGCAATCAAATGGACAAATTGCGGATTAACGTTCTCCAGAGAAACGCGACTTTAGCATCGATAAAAAGTGAAAGCAAATATTATTGGAGCATGATATGCCATGTTTGGTTGATGTCCCTGGGAGACCTGCTCTCTTATGAGGGGGGACTGAGAGGGAACGGATCTGGGGAAGAAGGGAAACGGGGAGCTAGCGTCTGGGGAGCGGAGAAGAGGGGAAAGTGTGATCTGGATGTTATATGAGAGAAGAATAAAATATGATTTCTAAAAAAAGTGAATACAAATAGAACAAATGACTCATATGATGGTGGAGGCTTGATTTTTTTTTTTTTAAGACTTACAAGGCAGGCCAGCAGACTGAGGCCCAGAGATGAGTTCAGACCTGAAAGCGTTGCCTGGAAGAGCTCTTTCTTGCTTAGGAGAGGGCAGTCAATTCTGTCAGTCGTTAACCCACTGAATAAAGTCCACCTACATTCTGGTTGAGAATCTACTTTATTTTGATTGCAGATATTTCAATATTACACTCATTAAAATTAAAACCACCATGGGGTCTGAGAAATGACTCAGTTGGCAAGCATAAGGGCCTGAGTTCAGATCCTATGGGCTCAAGCAAAATTTGCTAGGTGCGACAGCACACATGTGTAATTTTAGCATTGCACAGGTCAAGCCAGCTACACTGTTGGCCATCCAGTCTAGCTCCAAGTTCTGGGAGAGACCATGTCTCAGAAAAGTAAGGAGGAAAGAGATGAGGAATGGAGATTGACATTAGTATCCCGTCCTCTTGTATGTACATATGCTCATACACAGAAGTATACATGTACACACACACACAAACACATATACACATACACATACACACACACACACACACACACACACAAACACACAGATCATCCTTTGTGGAAGCATCCAAAACAATGTCCGACTAAACACTTCAACACCTTGGCCCAACCAAGGTGACACAATAAAGTTCACCATCAACAGCTAGCTTCTAGGACCAATCTTTAAAACTTCACAGTGTTCTTAAGTGTCCGCATGGTAATCTCCTTTAATCTACTCAAGACACTGATTATGGACTGTCCTGTTCACTCTGCAATGCTGAGGAACTCCTGGAGCACATGTAGCTAGCATGGCTGTTGAGCAGCATACCTGAAACCAAGGTGCCACATGGATGGAAACACAGATGCCCCAGACCTCAGTAGACATCTGAACGCATCCCTTCTATGTTTTGTTTGAAGATAGTTATCTGAAAAGAGAGAAGAGTGTGAAACCATCCATGTAAACAGTTAAGTTCCTTATTTATGACGGCAAAGAGGAAGGGAATAGTCTGAATGACATTTGTCGTGTTCATCTATTTTTAAAAGATGACCTATGACAATGTTTATTTTCTGGGGCCTTACACTTCTCACAAGGGAAGATCCCATTCTGTCGTTAATGAATATTGTTAACCAGGTTGTTTTAAAAGCCGCTTCAAAAATGGAGTTTGTATATTTTTATATGTTCACTTCATTACCTGTTCAGTGTCTAATTTATGGGACAATGGTCTTGTATCCTGTCAAGATTTGTCACTCATATTGGTTTAATAAAATGCTGATTGTCCAGTAGCCAGGCTGAATGTCTAGGCAGGGCGTGGATGGGAGCTGGGAGTGCTTCTCTCAAACCCGTTATTGTGGACTCCACTGTATGTGTACTGCATCTCAGTCAAGAAAAGAAATGTGATATACTAGAAGAAAAAAGGAAGAAGAAACACGTAAAAATGAGACATGTTTCGTTCTTACCATGGGACTCAAAGTGTAAGCACAAACTAAGTAATGAGAATGACGGTAGGCTTTTGCCTTAGAGGCAAGAACTGATCAGTATCAGTTTCTTGAGGTGAAGCCCAGCTCCAGGGTAGGTCTGGGATGGAAAAGGAGTTGGAAAGTTTGCTTGTCATTAGAAAACCACAAGTCCATTCTTCCTGAACATCCTGAAGAAAGGGAAATGCGCACCTCCCATGTTTCCTCTGGAAATTGGGTTAAATAAACAAGTGAAGCCCAGCCTAGTGTGGTAAGAAGCCTTGTCACGAGCAGACTGGGGGGGCATCCAAAGCTAGGGTTAAGATTGCTGGAGCCATCGTGGATGGATTGGTGGCTAGGGTCTTCTTAAGGACGTGGTATCTTGTCTACAGGGGGATCCGAAGCTGTTTCCTAAACCTTTAAGAAGATTCTGACGTGATGCAACTTCTCAGGAGAATATGCCATGTGCTTACCCTTAGGGCCCTTTCCAGGAAAGATGTGGATTTCTGTTTACATCCAGAGATGGAAAAACAAAGGAAGACATAGTTCCTGTCCCTCCTTTGTCCCCCAGAGATGGTTTTAACACAAAAGGAAGAAACACTGCCGTAGGCATGGGCTTTGAGTTTCTAAGAACTTCTTGGTTTGAGTTGAGAGCAAAAAGAGAATTTTCCCAAATAGGATCTTGTTGGATTTTTCAATTATGTGCTTTAATTGCAGAAGTGAGCCTGGCCTCTTGTTCTGCAAGTGCATTTGATGCTGGAAGGCAAGGGAACCCACCAAGTCTTCCATGGCCCGCAGCCCAGTGACTGCTTTTAATTGGGCTCTGCGGCTACCATCAGGTACACAAGGGCCAGCCTATGGCCCCTGAGATTTTTTAGAGGGATAGTTATGATGGGGAATGACATACTTTGGTTTCTGGAATGGCATGCACAAGGCCAATGGCTCTACCAATTGAAGTGTTAATAGGGCCTTTCTGAACAAGGCTGTGAAGTTAGGCCCATCCTCGATGACTCCTGAATATCAAGAGTTCCTAGCAAAGTTAAGTTTTGCCACCACTAATCTAGGGCAGTGTCCCTGTCTCAAATGCAGACATTCAGATGTCTATGCAAAGCTGATATGACTGTAGCATTGGGACTTTCTGCTCCCTGTCTTTTCCTATTAGTCAGTCCTCTCCTAAGAGCTCCGCGGTATCTCAGTTCTTTCCTCTCTCCCCCTTCTCCCTTCTGTGTCCTTACTTTGCTTGTCTAAGCTGGCTAATCTTGACCCTTTAGCTAGATTTTTCCTTTTCAATATGAAAATTAGATTCAAGGAAACATTGAGGACGGCTTAGAAACTATACAACTCTGGAACATCCTACCTTTACATGACAAGCTGTAACAGATCACCATTTCAGTTGGAAATACTTAGGGCCTCTGCCAGTTCTGTGTATGGTAGGTAACTTGGAAGAGCAGGGTAGGAGACAGGGAAAGGAAACCAAATGCAGAAAGGAGAAAAGTCAACGTTTATTGTGCGTTTAGTTTGGGTCAAACTTCAGACTGGGGTCTTCATCTCATTTTGCTCATTTTATACTCCTTGTACATTACAAGGACTTATTTGTTCTATATTATAATCTACCTCCCAGTTATCTATATTTATACCCTTAGACAGATTCTACTCTCAGCCTAATCAAAGATGCTTCTCTTTGCAGTGAATGGCAGAGGCTGCTCAAGATGCTGAGAATCAGAGACAGCTGAATGCTCATCCCTAAACTACTCTTTTACATCCGCCTCCTGGAGGCTCAGGGAGTAGTATCACAGAAGGTGATGCGGAAGAAACACAAATGTGAGATTTATGAAGAAGGGCTGTGAAATGCCATAGGCTATCAAAACAAATGTCACCATGATTGCCTGGCACCAGCCTGCAAGGGAGCTACACAAGACTGGGCCTGACAACTGTCAATCACAGACAACGGAGGGGGTTGCAGGGCCCTAAGCCCCCCCTCCCCCAATGAGCTATTGGTTACTGATGGACTTGGAGGGAGAAGAAGACACCATCTTCACTTAAGCACCACTAATAAACCTACCAAGCTCCAAAGTGTAGTTCTAAACCTATTGCCACACTGATGGCCTTGGTTAAACATAATCTCAAAGCAAAACAAAATCATATGAGTCAGGGAGAGGGACTTTTGAGGAAGAGGGGGCATGGTGGGGAGTTCAGAGACTGTGAGAAGGACAATAATCATCAATGGTCAAAGAACAAATGTAATGCAAGTTTTTCTTTAAAAAGTTCAAATACCACAGTTTGAATGAGCAACTAGTGAGTCGGAAAGACCATACAGTCTAAACCAGTGAGCCTATGCGACTCTTGATTCAGGCTATCACGGTGGTGCCTTGTACAGGTGGCTGAATTATCCATGTGCTGCTGATGGTGAAATCAATGAAGAAAGACTGAGTAACTTGTCTAACATCACACAGCTAGTCAATGGAAGAAAAATTTGCCTATATTCAAGCATATTTTCTCAGACATGTGTTCTTTGCATTCAATCGTGCATCCTTGGTATCTAAAACTAAAGAAGCCCTCATTTTCTGAAGCACTGTAAGGCATATGAACAGCTCTGATAAGGTCTTTCGAACAAGATGTGGAGTAGAAGGGCTTGTTTTGGTGAGAGGCCAGGACAGGTCTCCCATGGAAGGATGCCCTGTGATTTATTGAGGGTCAGGGTCTGCCCACTGTACCACTTTTCAGGATGAGAAGAATACCTCACACCACTCCAGACTGAGTTGGTGGGGGGCGGGGGGAGTTATAGTTTTTATTGATTGAGCCCTTTCTCTCTGTAGACATCTTTAAGGGATTATCAAGGAGGAAAGCTGAAGGAAATAAATCACAATAGGAAGGGCTTTCAAAAAGTTCAAAACAATTTTTCTGCCTTTAAAAAGCAAAACAAAAAATCAGTAATGCCAATCCTGATAGAGTAAAGATGACTTTGCCCTATGAGAGTATCTTTCTCCCAAACGCCTACTGCTGTCTCTTCAGCCTCATTATCAGGAATGGCATTGCCTTCTCTGGCCAGACTATGATATTCAGATGGAGAACCGCTTCCATAGCTCCCCCACCGGACTTTTGCAAGTGGGCCATCCAGTGTTGTAGAGAATAAGAGAAACACTCTTAGGGTCTTGTAGCTCTTAGATTTGTTCCTCTTGTTCTGAAAACATTGGGGAGACTCTTGCTATAAAGCCAGACCTTGACTGTCTGGGGTTTGGGGAGGTGTGCCGGACTTAATACTGTCACACCAGAACAAGTGTGACATTCTCCAAATCTGCTTGCAGTGAGGTCCTCCTGCCCATTGCACCAAGCCAAGGTTACATAACTCTCATTTGAGCAATCTGAAGTCTTGCCTCAAATCAAAGATTTCACAACCGCAGAGCTGATTTCCAGGCTCATGCGTTGCACTGGGTCTATTTGTCAGAGGCTAAGGAAAGAAACCAGGTCAGTTCCAGAACTGGAGAAAACAAGACTCAGTTATGGAGAACTAACTCACTGCATGGGGGCAGATCTTGAGATGCGAAGCCAGGTGGGTCAGTGGGGGAGAGAGAGGGTGGGAAGCAGGCATGGCTTCACCCAGGAAGTCCTGAGCGGAAGCTCTAAGGGGTGAATGGGGAATCTTCATGCAGGTAGAGAGAGTAGAAGAGTTTCCCCAAGAAGAGGTAAAGCAAGGGTAGAGATATGTGTGAGACCATAGGATGGGCTCTTGATGCTATGGACTCAACGTTGCTATGACTAAGCTCTGAGAAGTTCTGGAGTAACTTTGCAGCACAGAAGAATTCTTGACAACTCACTTCCCAACTCTGGGGCATCTGAGATGCTCCCCCAAGGACCTAGGTACAGAACATGCTGTGACCTCTTGGAAGAAATACAGAAGCCAACCCTTTAGAGTGACTAAATTTTCGACAGCCATCAGGATTAAATAAAACTGCAAGCGTGCAGAAATCAGGGAGATTCCCCAAGTTCTGTGATAGCCCCTCAGATAAGATTGGAATTCATCTTGGGTCCTAAGATTCAAAAGCCATCGGTTTCATAGGAGGCTGCAACTGGTCACTGCCAAGGAGGGCATGTTCTGAGAATGATAGACAGTTGGGCTCCTTAAACATCCTGTAATTCCCTGAAATATGAGGGATTAGGTCACCCGAGAGAGCCATCAAGCAGAACCGTCCTGCCTAAGATGCCTGTGCTAACACTGCTCGTGGGAATTCGATGCAGTTCCTCTCCAGGCTTCCCCTGCGCCATGGTCGCTGCTGCTATCATGTAGAAGAAAGTCCATATCCTTGGATCTGCTCTTAATTAGGTCAGAGACTTATTTACAAAGCCTTCCAGCGATCGGATGTCACTTTGGAGCCTGCGATGTGCTAACGTAGCTGCTGCAATCCCTCAGCCCAGAACAGCAGCCCCACAGGCACGACAAGACAATCCCTGCTGTTGCTCACGATTACTCAATAATAATGAAAATAATCAATAATAACTAACATGTGGCTATTGCTTTGCCTTTTGACGAACGTTTTTCACATACGATATTTCCTTTATTGTTTATAAGATCAGTTTCAGATAGATATCTCTAATAATACCTCTGTTTCACAAATAGGAAAATTTAGCCTCAAAAAGATTAGGTAAATTGCAACCCATCATATAGTTTGTGGGACAAGGCAAAGATGCCCAGGCAGCTCTCTCTGACTCCAAAGCCCATTGACTTCTTCAATGTGTTTGCTATTAAAGTCTTCTGAAGTTCTGCAAAGTAATACTCTTTGGTCCTAGGTCTTGTGTTCCTCAGTCCTGTTGTTAGACTATCCTTTTGCTCAAATTCATATGCTTGAAGAAAGACTGAGGCTTTATTTATTTAATATATTTTTTGTTCAGCAGCTAGGCAGCAAGCCACACATATAGTCAATAGTCTGGAATTCTCTGTGTAACTTCCCTGAAAGCATACTTGTCTGTCAATGGGACCACCATGCTTTCCTTGCTCAACACTGTCTCCTGAAGGGAGTACCTGACAGGCGAGAGGCACTGAGTAAATGCTATGACAGTTGGAAAGAGCATCATCATCCCCAGTTCTTCACAAAAGAGACTTCAGACTCAGGGAAACAGGCAGCACACATGAGGTCACAGAGCTTGGAGGAGCAGGAGCCCTGATAGCGGCTTCCTGGGCTCCCAGTTCTCACGCTGCCTTTTCCTGCTGCCTGGCAGTCTTGAATAGTTTCTCTTTTTTCTAATTTAAAGAAAACTGACAAAATCACCCTTGGATTGCCAGATTAGAGATATTCATACTGATTCATTCTCTGTCTGTCTGTCTGTCTGTCTGTCTGTCTGTCTGTCTGTCTCTCTCTCCTCCCATATGTATGTGTGTGTCTCTCTGTGTGTCTATTTCTATTTGTGTCTCTGTTCTTCTGTCTCTCTCTCTCTCTGTGTCTCTCTGTCTCTGTCTCTCTGTCTCTCTCTCTCTCCCTGTATGTATGTGTGTGTCTCCATCTCTCTCTGTGTGTCTGGTTCTATTTGTATCTCTGTTCATCTGTCTCTCAGTCTCTGTCTGTCTGTGTACGTGCGTGTGTGATACACACTTGCAAGATTGGTGGGGTGAGGAGGGATCTCTAATGACAAAGCTGTTGATTCCCAGTTTCATCTGCACATCTACAAGAAACTTCACACTTCGGACAATCTCATGAAGAAGACAGGTATGATCCTGCTCACTATATCCACTTCTAGGTGATTCTAGGGATCCTTTGAACCCACTATGGTATTTACTCTGAGGTCATTAAGAATATCTTACTTTGGGGACCAAGAAATGTCTTTTTCCCGACAAACCAGATAAGCTTTGGAGGCCTGGCAATGTGAATATCTTACTGTACCTAAGACTCCACTCTATAGGCCGGTCGTGGGGGAGACATGAATTTCACCATGTTGACGCTCTTTCATCTTTGGGGTAGGAGTGGGGATTCCTTCTGCATCTATAGTCAGCAGACATCTATGATTAACTATGCAAAAATGCCAGTTTGATGATAAAAGCTGTACTTAGCAGTGGCTCCTCCACTAAAGCAGAAGTCTGGGGGGGGGGGATACAGTATCTGAGGACTCTTTCTAAATGGAAGCTTTTGTTAACATCAGATATCTAATTAACTTAGGCTTTAAAATGACGGAGGTGCCGTGTCCTCAAGAAAGATGTTTATCGAAATAGTTTCATCTAACATAATTACCCGAGATCTGCCACGGGAGACAGAATTTAAAAGTTTCTTTTTTAAGAGCAGCCAATGTATTGAACGACACGGAGGCACTTTGTTGTGGGCTCCCGGTCTATGCAGTTGAGGCTAGATCAACTTACCGACCAGCGTAATTATCGTATCCAGAGTTTGTCTCAGGAAATGCCTTCCAGAATCAGGGAAAACACAGTGTCTGTGCCCACAGGACGAGGTGGCTCCCCACACCCCCCTGAGGGTGAGTCTCCAGCTGCTCTGCAGTTATAATCAGATTGGCTCCCATGTGCCCCCCCCCCCAACCTCCTCCAGCTCATCCTTTACACAGTAATAACAGAGTTGCCGGCCGCTGATCTCCAGAATGGTATTTAGGACATCAAATACTTCAACCACCACCTAGGTACATAATGACTCCCAAGTGGGTATCTCTAAACCCACTCTCCCTCCCCCACCCCCAAGACTCCAAATCAGGTTCTGCAGTGGCCTAATGGATTTTGGGACCTTTCTCCGGAATCTCCAAGGTTTTTGGGGCTAAGCGACTGGGAATTAGCCCTGGAATAATCACACAGAAACTGTATTAATTAAAACACTGTTTGGCCCATTAGCTCTAGCTTCTTATTGGCTAACTCTTACATAAGGTGATCTTCCTAATACCGCAGCTACCCACTTCCCCTTTGCCTCCAATAGCAAAAGAATCCTTTGCTTAGATTCCCCAATGTCACCCCCATTGTCGTCTTGCTCATTGGCAGCTCCTATTTTAGAGATGTGTACTGCTATTTTAGAGCCTATTCCGACAGGTTTAGATGTAAACTTCACAACAGTTAATGAAGATGGGAGCTGGAGAAAGAGCTCTATTGATGACATATTTGTTATACAAGCCTGAGAAACCAAGTTTAATTCTCCCATCCTCCTCCAGAATCAATCTTAAAAAGCTCACATAAAAGTGCATGTGTGTAATTCTGGTCCTGGAGAGGTAGAGACAGGAGGATCCTTGAAGCTTCCTGGACAGCTGGCCTCACTGATTTTGTGAGCCCAGGACACTTCGAGACTTATCTTGGAAAAGAAAACGGATAGTATCTTTGCAATAACATGTAAGATTAACCTCAGCTTCCACATACATATGCTATACATGTAATTTCTTTTGCACATATATGGCGTACTCCAGTATATACACAGAAACACATATAAATTGTGGAGATAGTATAGTACGTTACCATGTACCAGAGCTATATCATTAACACATCAATGTAGTGTGCTTGCTAAAAGTAAACGAGGGTTGACACATTATCATGTTAACTAGAGCTCATATTTTTATTAGTTACTTTTCTCCTGAAAACTAGTTCATTTTATACTGTATAAGACATCATGACCAAAGCAACTTCTAGAAGAGAAGGTTTGTTTTGAGCTTATAATTCCAGAGAGATAAGAGTCCATCGCCATCTTCGTTGGGAAGCATGGCAGCAGGCAGGTTGGGGTCTGGAACATCTGGGTGCTTATATCTCAGATTGCAAGCAGGAAATAGAGAGAGTGGACTGGGACTGCCACCTGACTTTAGAAACCTCAAAGACCACTCCTAGGGACACACTTCCTTCAGGGAGGCCTCAGCTCCTAAGCCACCAACTGGAGATCAAGTACTCAAATGTACGAGACCAGGGGAGGCATCTCATTAAAACTACCACATTTTGCCAGGTGGAGGTGGTGCACGCCTTTAATCCCAGCACTCGGGAGGCAGAGGCAGGCGGATCTCTGTGAGTTCGAGACCAGCCTGGTCTACAAGAGCTAGTTCCAGGACAGTCCCCAAAGCTACAGAGAAACCCTGTCTTGAAAAAAACCAAATCAAATCAAAACAAAGAAAAACTTACCACATTTTATACATTCATAAGTTTCATGGCAATCTCATAATGCAAAAATACATTCAGTCCCACTTTAAAAAAAAAAGCCTCCATTGTCTTTCTCAGTCTCGGCGCTGTTTAAAAGTTCAAGTTCTCTTCTGACACCCAAGGCAATCTATCAGCAGTTGCAAACACTGTTGCTGCCGAAACCTCTTGAGTTGCGCCCCCACAATTGATACACCTCTCAGTACTACTGTTTTTTTCAAGATTCTACTAGGTTTAGTACAAGTTCTGCATTCGACCACTTTTATAAGCCAAAGTTCCAAAGTCTTCTATGTTCCTCTAGAAAACTGCATCCTCAAGTCTGCCACAGCAACAGCTCATGCCTCTGGAATCAGTGTCTATATTAGAAACTTCTCTCTTTGCTATGGGAGAACCACTTATAGAAGGAAGGGTTTGCTTTGGACTTTTCCTTCCAAGGGATAGAAGTCCATCACCATCATGGCTAGGAAGGCTGTCAGCTGGTAGCTATGCTGACTGGAGTAGCTGAGAACTCACATATCAAACTCTAAGCAGAAAGCAGAGAGTATGAGCTGGGCATGGCATGTGGATTTTGAGACCTCACAACCCACTCCTATTGACACATTTCCTTCAGCAAGACCACACCTCCTAATCCTCTCCAAATAGTGCCATCAACTGGGTACCAAGTTTTCACCCATCTGAGACTATAGGGGACATCACAGGCAAACCACCACAATGCTGTATTCAGATTCTCTTATATTTTACCTAAGAGCAATTTTGTAATCCAGAAATATCTTTTATTGAATGTGTTTTTTGTGTTTTTTTTTTATTGTTCTTGTTGTTGTTTTGTTGACTTTGAAGTTCGGAAGATGCTAGTTAGGAATAATCTAGAATATGATTCCAGTGAAAATCATGAACACTGTAACACTGTATTATGATTAAATAAAATCTAGGTTTAACAGGAAAGAAGACTACAAAAGTAAAGTGGTAGCAATATTTAAATCTCTCTCTCTCTCTCTCTCTCTCTGTGTGTGTGTGTGTGTGTGTGTGTGTGTACAAGCAAGTGTGTCACAATGCATATGCATGTGGACATCAAGGAGCAATCCCTGGTATCAGTCCTCATCTTTAATCTTATTTAAACATGAACTCTCTGCTTTTCTACTATGTGCTCCACAACAGTTGACACACAGATTGCCAAAGAGTTTCCTGACTCTGCTTCTCATCAGGCCCCTGGAGCCCAGGGACGACGGGCAGGCACACTCCCACTGTATGTGGATTCAGGGCTATCCATGCACAGGTCATAATATGTGCACAGCAAACTCTTTACACAATGAGTCATTTCTATAGTCTCCGGCAAAAAATTTAAAGCATTGTTTTGGCACTGGACAGAATTGGTCACTACCTTCGTTAGACAGAGGAAACTAATTAGTAATTTTGATGCTGTACTTCTTAAAAGAAAATGGTAATTAGCCATCCCCTTCCAAATAGCCAGTTCTTCTCGTGTCGAACTGTGCCTTGTGAATCACTGTATTTCTGGAACCTGGCACTGGTCATGGGACATTTGGAGACTCATTCTGTGTTTGAAGATTTCTTACTTTCTTGCCTACAAAGTGAGGTCCTATAATTTATCTCTGAGGAAGGTTGAGAGGATTAAATTAAGAGATCAGAATACTTGGCATGAGGTCTTGCATATGGGGTTAGTAAAGCACTCAAATATATGAGGTGCTACCATTTTGTCACCATTATTAATGTCTGTGTCATGCAAGAGCCAAAGACTTGACTGTGACCTACTGCGTGTGTAGAGTAGTAAATTTAATGATCGAACGGGATCAAGAGTAGCCGAGCTCAGCTTTGCGCTCTAGAGAAGAGTCTTCTGTAAAATTCATGCTGCATTTAGTTTACTTTGATACCACTTCAACAGCCATCAATTTTATCCTTAACAATAGTCAAGATCCAAAAGAAACATAAGACATGGCTGCTAGTCTCAAGACCTTATAAATTGACTGTGCGCAGAGCCAAGTAGAGGAAATGCGGGTGAGAGGAGTTCAAGCAAAAAGCTGTGTCTGTGTGGGCCGGGCTGTTGTTGAGACCAGGGATGTGAGCACCGAAGGATGAATCTGGGCCGGATGTTCAGTCAGAAAGACTGGAAAAGCCAAACGCCGGTATGTGGAAGGAATGAGCATACAGAATTCTGTGCCTGGGAGAAGGGGCTAAGGTTTGTGCAGAATAGAAAGAGGGAGCATAGCATCAAGCTGAGAAGAGCAATGAGGTGGGCTGGCTTAGGAGCTGCCCAAGAGGGCATAGGAGTCACTTGTACTTTTGGAATAGGGAGTAATAAAACGAAGATGAAATTGTAGATGTGACTCTGGCACCACTAGCTAGCTAGCAAGAGAATGATTAGTAGAAGAGATTAGCATACTTGGTCACTGTGTCATTTATTCGCTATTCATTTTTGTAATGAATGTACTCTATAAATATTATGGAGAGCCTGTGGATCCCTGGGGTAGAAGAGCCTTGATATCTGCTCCAATGTGTATAATAGGCTAGAAGGAGAGAATAAAGAGGTTCCTACAGTAATTCAGAAAATATTATAGCATAAACAAATGGAGAGAAAGTCAGGAAGAAATATAGAGAAGATGGCAGACAAAGTTAGATAGATGATAGGTAAGTAGGTATGTAGGTAGGAAGATAGAGAGAGAGATGACAGATGGTATAGTAAATACATACACATATCATAACAAGAAAAGAATGTATACAGAGATAAATGTATTTCATAAGAACAAATGTATGTAGGGTGTGTATATATATCAAATATATACAAATATCTACATCATATATGTTGTCCTCATTTGTTATATGCACAGTTGTTTTATGATGGAAGTTTGAAAACCTAATTGTTAGATTCAAATAGGAAATAATGATAAAGCAAGCAGCTAAGAGGATGATCCTGAATAGCAAATTAGAGTGAACTGGAGAGATTGTCCAGGCCGAAAAAAAAAGGAGGGATTCTGCAGATTGGAACCAACAAAGCAAGAAGACAGAACAGGTCAAATACTATGGGAGACCGTAATACTGTCAAACTCTCATTGCCTGGGAGAATAGCAGGAAAAAGTGTTGGGTCAGCCTCTTTAGCTGTCAATCACACTACAACAAAGGCAGCTGAGCACCCACCATCAGGGAATTGTGTATAAAGCAAGACAGGAACTGAGCCACAAGTTCTTAAATTAAAGATGTATACACTGTGAGGGTTTCAGACTTTCTAAGAGGTGGTACCAGAGGGGAGGAGCAGAGCAGTTGGGGCTAAAGAATACTGTAAGAGAACCTAGTAGAAAGGCAGCCAAAGAAAAGAGGAGTTAGAGATGCCAAACCTGACTGCCACAAGACAGACAGCCTACCACTCAGGGACTATGCCATCTAACAGCAGCGGTAACAAAAGCAGTAATCATATTCTTTTCATTGTTGTTTGTTTGTTTATGAGGCATGATCCCACTATGGAACCCTGGCTGCCCTCGAACTTTCTATGTTCCTGCCTCAGCCTCCCAAGTCCTAGAATTATAGGTATGTCCCAACATGTCTAGCTAATAGTGTACTTTTAAACAGTACTATATCCCAAACTCTGCTACCGTTCTGGAAACATTTATAAAACATGTTTTCTAATTTGCCTTCTCAGCTAGCATGAAGAATGTAATAATTTCCAAGAAATGACTTGTATTCTAAGCCAAGTTTGCATGCATATCCCTAGAATATAGATATTTAGACACTATTGTTACTGCTTTTTAGAAATGGGTTTTCACTGGTTGAACAGAATCGTTAGTGGTATAGCTTAGATCATTGGCTTACTACTAGTAAGTCAAATCCTGTCTAAGGATTCCTTGCCTTCTGCTCTCTATGATACTCTTCTGCTCACTCCTATAGGGTTGAATGGAGCCCAGAATGTTCTTCTCTATCTCTCTGGAAGAAACAGTCTTTGAGGACTAGTCTGTACCTTTTAGAACTGGCCATACCTTTTCTGAAGCATTTCCAAGCCTTAGATGTATGCTGGACGCAGGGGAGTTTCACGCTGTAGAGTTCAATGGCTGGGAGGAATAACCTGTACTCATAAGGGAAGGTGGCCAGTAAATTGCTTTTCCTTATTCCAGTGGCATTTCTGAAGAGCTTGGGATGCAACTTAAAGGCCAACCACAAATTAGATAGACCACAGGTCATTGCTGCTGAGTGGCTTACAGTTTAAGGAAGCAATTTTCTCTAGAATGCAAAAGGACAGTGTGTTTTAAAAAGGATGCTGAACCTATTCAAGCTAGGACTCGCTCTGTGGCATGTTTGATAAATGTTATGCAAATGCTTCCAATACCTACATGAGATGTTCACCCAGCAAATGCTCTTAGAGCTTTCATACATCCAGTAGGATATATGTCATGCTGCAGAATATAGTTAAGGAAGGAAAAAACAAACATATTTTTATTTAAAATCCAAATATTACAAGGGGAAAGAGTAATTCTAGAGCTAAAATAAACCTAGCTAACAACTCCTTTAAGCCACAAGCCGACATCCTGCTCCCAGGGCTTGCTCTAATGTAAAACAGTCCTCCAATTCACCACCACAATCCTTGTCACCCTGTTGTCCACATCTGGAAAGCATAGAGTAGAACACGGGTATTTATCAGGATGGACTATGTCATCCACAATCACTCATACAAAGAAGGAAGGGTACAGGATACCAAAGTAGTTTTGCCAACCCTCAAGTTCTTCCTGCCTACCAGTACCCTCCTATAGGCTAATGTGGACACTGACTTTGGTCCATCAATAACCATAAGAAAAAATTATTATCATTGAGAAACCATGGGCTAGTCTGCAAAGGAGAGACAGAACGGTGGTAGTGCAATAGAAGGATAAAGTGCCAAGAGTAAGTTCTAATGGGTAGTGTGGTTAAGGTGAAGGAAATCACTGAGCTGATTTCCTTATCTTTTGAAATGCCTTTTTGCTCTTCATCCTGAGTTTTCTACAGTGACATCCTCTATGCCTGATATTTTTGAAATCACATAGCTATCATATGTTTGCTTTGGTTTGGACTCAGCTTTGAATGAACATATCAAGGCATGGACAGTATAGGAAAAGCTGATCAGAGCAATGAAGGCAATGGGTATACCAGTTCTCTGGGTGTGAATGCCTTACTCTAATATCTGGCATAGTTGACTCTAGCCATTAAGAAATACTTCCAGAGCCAGGTGGTGGTGGCGCACGCCTTTAATCCCAGCACTTGGGAGGCAGAGGCAGGCGGATCTCTGGGAGTTCGAGGCCAGCCTAGTCTACAAGAGCTAGTTCCAGGACAGGAACCAAAGCTACAGAGAAACCCTGTCTCGAAAAACAAAAAA